>NC_135236.1:502920008-503257508 GCF_051348905.1 Ranitomeya variabilis | reverse complement strand
CACTACCATAACAGACCACCGGGGGAGCCCACAAACCGAATTCACAACAGTACCCCCCCCTTAAGGAGGGGGCACCGAACCCTCACCAGAACCACCAGGGCGACCTGGATGAGCACTATGAAATGCACGAACCAAATCGGGAGCATGAACATCGGATGCTGTCACCCAAGAATTATCCTCCTGGCCATAACCTTTCCACTTAACCAGATACTGAAGTTTCCGTCTGGAAACACGGGAGTCCAAGATCTTTTCCACCACATACTCCAATTCACCCTCAACCAACACAGGAGCAGGTGGATCAGCAGAAGGAACAACCGGTACCTCATACCTCCGCAATAATGACCGATGGAAAACATTATGGATATTAAAAGATGCTGGGAGGTCCAAACGAAAGGACACAGGATTAAGAACCTCCAGAATCCTATAAGGGCCGATAAACCGAGGCTTAAACTTAGGAGACGAGACCTTCATAGGAACAAATCGAGAAGACAGCCACACCAGGTCCCCAACACAAAGACGAGGACCAATACGCCGATGACGATTAGTGAACTGTTGAGTCTTCTCCTGGGACAACTTCAGATTGTCCACAACCTGTCCCCAAATCTGATGCATCCTATCAACCACAGCATCCACTCCAGGACAATCCGAAGACTCCAATTGACCGGACGAAAACCGAGGGTGAAACCCTGAATTACAAAAAAAAGGAGAAACCAAAGTGGCAGAACTAGCCCGATTGTTAAGGGCAAACTCTGCCAATGGCAAAAAGTCAAGCCAATCATCCTGATCAGCGGACACAAAACACCTCAAGTAAGTCTCCAAGGTCTGATTAGTACGCTCAGTCTGGCCATTAGTCTGAGGATGGAATGCAGACGAAAAAGACAAATCGATACCCATCCTGGCACAGAACGTCCGCCAAAATCTAGACACAAACTGAGTACCCCTGTCAGACACTATATTCTCAGGAATACCATGCAAACGCACCACATTCTGAAAAAATAGAGGAACCAACTCAGAGGAGGAGGGCAATTTGGGTAAAGGTACCAAATGAACCATCTTGGAAAAACGGTCACAAATCACCCAGATGACAGACATCCTACGAGAAACCGGAAGGTCAGAAATAAAGTCCATAGAGATGTGCGTCCAAGGCCTCTTAGGAATAGGCAAGGGCAACAACAACCCACTGGCCCTAGAACAGCAGGGCTTGGCCCGAGCACAAACATCACAAGACTGCACAAACATGCGCACATCTCGAGACAAAGAAGGCCACCAGAAGGACCTAGACACCAAATCCCTGGTGCCAAAAATTCCAGGATGACCTGTCAACGCGGAAGAATGAACCTCCGAGATAACTCTACTGGTCCAATCATCAGGGACAAACAGTCTACCAGGCGGACAGCGATCAGGCCTATCCACCTGAAACTCCTGCAAAGAACGCCGCAGGTCTGGGGAGACAGCTGACAATATCACCCCATCCTTCAGGATGCCGGTAGGTTCGGAATCACCAGGCGAGTCAGGCTCAAAACTCCTAGAGAGGGCATCCGCCTTCACATTCTTGGACCCCGGCAGATATGACACCACAAAGTTAAATCGGGAGAAAAACAACGACCAGCGCGCCTGTCTAGGATTCAGGCGCCTGGCCGACTCAAGATAAATTAGATTCTTGTGGTCAGTGAGGACCACCACCTGGTGTCTAGCACCCTCAAGCCAATGACGCCACTCCTCAAACGCCCACTTCATGGCCAGAAGTTCCCGATTTCCCACATCATAATTTCGCTCAGCGGGCGAAAACTTTCGGGAGAAAAACGCACATGGTCTCATTACTGAGCAGTCAGGATCTTTCTGCGACAAAACTGCACCTGCTCCGATCTCCGAAGCATCCACCTCAACCTGGAACGGAAGTAACACATCAGGTTGGCGCAACACAGGAGCGGAAGAAAAGCGGCGCTTAAGCTCTTGAAAGGCCTCCACAGCCGCAGAGGACCAATTAGCAACATCAGCACCTTTTTTGGTCAAATCAGTCAAAGGTTTAGCAATGGCAGAAAAACCCGCTATAAATCGGCGATAGAAATTAGCAAAACCCAAGAACTTTTGCAGACTCTTCAAAGAAGTAGGTTGCATCCAATCACAAATAGCCTGGACCTTGACAGGGTCCATCTCCATAGATGAAGGGGAAAAAATATATCCCAAAAAGGAAATTCTCTGAACTCCAAAACTACACTTTGAGCCCTTTACAAAAAGAGAATTAGCTCGCAAAACCTGAAAAACTCTCCTGACCTGTTGAACGTGAGATTCCCAGTCCTCCGAAAAAACAAGAATATCATCCAAATACACAATCATAAACTTATCCAGATATTCACGGAAAATATCGTGCATAAAGGACTGAAAAACGGAAGGGGCATTTGCGAGACCGAAAGGCATTACCAAATACTCAAAATGGCCTTCAGGCGTATTAAATGCGGTCTTCCACTCATCCCCCTGCTTAATCCGCACCAAATTATACGCACCACGTAGATCGATCTTAGTGAACCACTTAGCCCCCTTTATACGAGCAAACAGATCAGTCAGTAAAGGTAACGGGTACTGGTATTTAACTGTAATCTTATTCAAAAGTCGATAGTCGATACAAGGTCTCAATGAACCATCCTTTTTACCTACAAAGAAAAATCCTGCCCCTAGTGGAGACAACGAGGGGCGAATATGACCCTTTTCCAAGGATTCTCTGATATACTCCCGCATAGCAGTATGTTCAGGTACAGACAAATTAAACAAGCGACCCTTAGGAAACTTACTACCGGGGATCAGTTCAATAGCGCAGTCACACTCTCTGTGGGGAGGGAGAGAATCAACTTTAGGCTCTTGGAAGACATCATAAAAATCTGACAGAAATGCTGGGATCTCAGAGGGAGTAGATGAAGAAATAGGAACCAAAGGTGCATCCCCATGAATACCCCGACATCCCCAGCTCAACACAGACATAGATTTCCAGTCCAAGACGGGATTATGAATCTGTAACCATGGTAATCCAAGCACTAAGACATCATGTAGGTTATATAATACAAGGAAACGAATAATCTCCTGATGGTCTGGGGTAAGACGCATAGTCACTTGTGTCCAATATTGTGGTTTATTGCTAGCCAAAGGTGTAGAATCAATACCCTTCAGGGGAATAGAAACTTCCAACGGCTCCAAATCAAACCCACAACGCATGGCAAAGGACCAATCCATGAGACTCAGAGCGGCGCCAGAATCCACATAAGCATTCACAGTCACAGATGATAAGGTACAAATCAATGTCACGGACAAAAGAAATTTTGACTGCAAGGTACCTGTAGAAAAAGATTTATCAACCTTTTTATCAACCTTATTTATACGTTTAGAGCATGCTGATATAACATGAGCTGGATCTCCACAGTAGAAGCACAATCCATTTTTGCGCCTGTAATTTTGACGTTCGCCTCTAGACAAAACACGATCGCATTGCATATGCTCTAATGCCTTTTCAGAGGTCACCGCCAAATGGTGCACAGGTCTTTGCTCAGAAGACACCGCCATATGGTGCACAGGTTTTTGCTCAGAAGATACCGCCATATGGTGCACAGATTTTTCCTCAGAAGACCCCGCCATATGGTGCACAGATTTGCGCTCCCGCAAACGCCGATCAATCTGGATAGCCAATTTCATGGCATCATTCAGACCTGTAGGCACAGGGAACCCCACCATGACATCCTTCACGGCATCAGAGAGACCTTCTCTGAAATTAGCTGCTAAAGCGCACTCATTCCATTTAGTAAGCACCGACCATTTACGGAATTTCTGGCAGTATATCTCAGCTTCATCTTGCCCCTGGGAAAGAGCTATCAAGGCCTTCTCAGCCAAAATCTCCAAATTAGGTTCTTCATAAAGCAACCCCAAAGCCTGAAAAAACGCATCTACATTTAACAACGCAGGATCCCCTGGCGATAATGCAAATGCCCAACTTTGTGGGTCGCCGCGCAGTAGAGAGATAACAATTTTAACTTGTTGAGTCTGATCACCAGCAGAGTGAGATCTCAGAGACAAAAACAATTTGCAATTTTCTCTGAAACTCAAAAACCGGGATCTGTCTCCGGTAAAGTATTCAGGCAGAGGAATCTTAGGTTCAGACATTGGAGCACGTATAACAAAATCTTGTAGGTTCTGTACTTTTGTCGCAAGGTTATTCAAACCTGCAACTAAACTCTGTGGATCCATGTTTCAAATGGGTGTAACCCAAGCATTCAGATGTTAAGAGGAGAGGAGAAAAAAAAAGGCTGAAGACTGCAGTTTAAGCAAGAAATACAAATGATCAAACTATGGTGCACTTTCAAACACAGAAAAAAAAAAAAAAAACCTTTTCTTCTCCTTCCTACTTTAGTGCATATTTTAACACATAGATTTTTTACTGGCCGGCCAAACTGTTATGGTTACCCCAATGACCATGGGAAACAAAAATACAAAAACGGACTAGCTCTCGGGTGATGGAAACTAAGGTCGACCGTGACCTGAACCTGACCCAACACTTACAGTAGCCGGGGGATGTACCTACGATGCCCTAGACACCACGCGCCAGCCGGAGATCTAACTACCCCTATAAGAGGAATATACAGGCCTGCCTTACCTCCAGTGAGGAACCCCAAAAGATGATAGTAGACCCCCACAGATATTGACGGTGAGTTCAGAGGAAATGACATACGTAGGATGAACAGCAGATTTAGCACAGTGAGGTCCGCTTACTAGATAGCAGAAGGACAGGAAAGAGTTACTTCACGGTCGACCTAAAAAATCACTATTCAAAAACACCATCCAGAAATTACTTTAAACTCCAGTGACAACTCATGCCACTGGAGTAGTAATTTTCTGTCCACAAGAGCTTCCAGCACTGAAGAGTCACATTGCAGATAGCTGGACAAAAATAGCAAAACAAGAAACAAAATTCAACTTAGCTGAACTGGAACTTGAGGCAGGTGAATGCAACAGAATGCTACCAGCACATTGTTGGCCGGCATGTGACTAACAGCCAAGCAGCCTTAAATAGGAAACTCCCCTAGAGGGTGGCGACAGGTAATCAGAGATGGAGGAAGGCACATAAGAGACACTACCATAACAGACCACCGGGGGAGCCCACAAACCGAATTCACAACAGGGAAGCCCAAAAGCGGATTCACAACATGGTGCCCTGTGCTCTTCACAAATGAAAGCAGGTTCACACTGAGCTCATGTGACAGATGTGACAGAGTCTGGAGACACTGTAGAGAGCAATCTGCTGCCTGCAACATCTTTCAACATGACCGGTTTGGCAGAGGGTCAGTAATGGTATTGGGTGGCATTTCTTTGGAGGGTCGCACAGTCCTCCATGTGCTCGCCAGAGGTAGCCTGACTGCCATTAGGTACCAAGATGAGATCCTCAGACCCCTTGTGAGACCATATGCTGGTGCGATTGGCCCTGGGTTCCTCCTAATGCAGGACAATGCCAGACCTCATGTGACTGGAGTGTGTCAGCAGTTCCTGCAAGTTGAAGGCATTGAAGCTATGGAGTGGCCCGCCCATTCCCCAGACCTGAATCCGATTGAACACATCTGGGACATCATGTCTTGCACCATCCACCAATGTCACGTTGCACCACAGACTGTCAAGGAGTTGGCGGATGCTTTAGTCCAGGTCTGGGAGGAGATCCCTCAGGAGACCATCCACCGCCTAATCAGGATCATGCCCAGGCGTTGTATGGAGGTCATACAGGCACGTGGAGGCCACACACTGTACTGAGCATCATTTCCATGTCTTGAGGCATTTCCACTGAAGTTGGATCAGCCTGTAAATTCATTTTCCACTTTGATTTTGAGCATCATTCCAACTCCAGACCTCCGTGGGATATTAGTTGTTAATTACATTGATCATTTTTAGGTTTTATTGTTCTCAACACATTCCACTATGTAAAGAATAAAGATTTACAACTGGAATATTTAATTCAGTGATATCTAGGATTTTAGTGTTCCATTTATTTTTTTGAGCAGTGTATATACACTCATATGGCTTTGATGCATATATCAAAGCTCCTGTGTACATTATTTGCCATATCTTGTATACATCAGTAGCATTTCCTCACCATGGGGAATGTTAAATTTACACTAATTTTGGGAGTAATACGGGATAGTACATGGGATAATAAAGTTGTAATCCAGCTTCTATCACACATATTTAGAATAAGAATGTACCCAAAATCCTGGATATTCTGGCTAATTATCATTTTCAACTGTTTTTCTATAATATTCACGTTATATGATTGGTCTTCAAGCCTAAAGCCTTATTATGGGGTTCATGAAGCATGTTTGTTTTTCTTTTCTGTTTGATTGGCCACCTGTACCTTTGCTGTCTGCACATTTTTCTAATCGTCTACCTGCACATATTGTCCACTCTTGGGAGTTGTTCTCAGTGCTACATTTACAATGCAGCACTGTGTCTTAAGAGATCTGCGTGTTCTCAGCCTCCAGGCATTCCTCAGGCAGTTTTCAATGCAGCTCCACACAAGGGTGTATAGCGGCTGATTGATGGGAGAGCCGAGTCTATAGGGGATTGCATTTGGATGACTTCTGGTGCTCTGGGCATCAATTAGGTGCTGGTTTGGAAATGTGACTAATGTGGTGTGTGGGGGGAGTCTGCAATGCTTTATGGTAAGGAGGAGCACCATTCTATCTAAGGAACTTGCTTAAACATAGCAGGTCAACTTGTTAAAAGCTGATGTTTTATTCACAGAAAATCAGCATTTGCACATTTTCAAGCCAACCTGCTAGTTTGTTATTATTCGTCTTTCTCAGCAGTGTCACAATGGTCTAAAGCATATACTGAAATGGAAACTCACCTTCGGGTACTACTGGCATTTGACAATCCCTTTTTTGAAAGAGGGTCCATCATACATATACTGATTATGTGGTGTTCTGCTATAATCAACTAAGAAACCAGGGTCAACTCTACTGCCAGGCCAGCATAAAGGAAACCAATTAAAATCAATATGCTGATTACAATGTCTCTCATAAACAATACACAACAATACATAACCGATACTTGCTCTGCTTTGTCCATGCACATGCTTAGAAACAGTAGCAGCATAAAGGACATTACACAGCAGTATTGAATTGGGTAGCTGTGAACCAAGGGCGTGGGTAAGCTAAAGCATTTAGTGGATAATAGTGGCACCATCTCCCTTCCTCTACCTTCTCATGACTTCAATAGGAAGCTGTAACCTGATCTCTCAGTTATCTGTCCATCATACCTTTAACAAGGGTTTAGCCGCATTTCTGAGTGATTGCAGCATAGTTCTCTGAGAAGATATTTTACAATGTTCCTTATATATGCTTCTACTGTTGATTTATGCCAAGTTTGTTAAAGTCACAGCGTCCATTTACTAAAATGCACGTTAATGCATTCTTTTCTGTTAAGCAGACATGCTACATTTATATACTAATCTCACAGGTCACCTTTTATCCCTAGACTTCTGTAAATCTCCACATCAAATAGGATCTGTATTGGAAAAGCAAAGGAGAGCTGCAGGCCAGGTCTTGGTGTATGACCTTTGTCTGAACGCTTAGATAGCTGCAGAAGTCCCAGGTAAGTGAATTCATGGCTGGAGACATTTCCTGTGGTGGAGGGCAGATAAATATGCATAAGGGCATTCATCTAGTACAGTTGTGTTATTCTTCGGACAGTCAAACCTAAATGTTAGCAATTAAAGCAATTTCTACGTAGATGGACCAGGACCCAAAAGGCTGAATCTCTGCCTTGATAAAACAAAGAAAAGCAAATATCAACTAAAAATTCAGCCCAATGTGAAGCAGACTGATCCCCTACTCTATTTCTTTTTCTCCCCGGCAGTGTTCTCACTCCCTCCTCCTATAGAACATGCTGACACCTCACTGATTTGTTTTTATCTCTGCCTGAATGTCACACAGTACAGTTCAGTGCTCAGGGGCTTGTGTCCTTCTGCCTGCCTTCAGTCACCCCATCACCGGCTACCCTCCCTTTACTGCCTATGGTAATCCATCCCCTCTGCCTTTCTGGATATTATTATGTCGGCTTGTGGCTGCAGTGTATCAGAGTCTGTCTATAACCTGATATGAGCACAACGTGGACATTTTCCATTGTCTTCATATACATATCAATACTTCTTAATTTCCATAACTATGTATTAGACCCATTCAAAAAATCCTTTAATCATGGCTATATACAGTACCTTCACTAAAGACATCCAGAGTTTGCCAGCTGATGGATGTGTATTTCTCTTTCCTTGTCCTTGTCTGCCTTGCTTGTCATTGTCACACCACTTCAACAGAATTAACAAAGTACATCTCATAGAGTGACCTGCGAGCACACGAGCGGGTTGTGAAAAGTGCAAGCTCTTATGGATGCTAAAAGCACTGCTGGATGGTCTATTTACACATAAATGGCAGTATTCAGGGACGCAGAACTATTTCTGGGAGTTACTGCAAGCACTGTAAAGAAAAAGAAATTATATGCCATGCTTTATGATGGACTGTCTACGTCTCTCTTTTGAGTCTCGGAAAAAAGCCAAAGCATAGATATTTAACCCTAGCTATAAAAGAAACTGAAAAAGAAAAAAAGTTAGTCGCCAAAACAAAAAAAAGGAAAAAATTGAGTCAATAGATGTATCGATACATAGAATAGAAAAGAATAAAGAACGGAGAGAAAAAAGAGCAATAAATGCTAATACTATCACTATAAAGGGTAAGACTGACTTAACAGGTTCAAAATTTCTGGTTAAGCACAGTTATTCAGCTTTTGAGAATCAATGGGGCTTTGGGCTCGTGCACATCACCGTATTATCTATTTCAGTGCAATCCGACAAGGCTTCATATTGCACTATTGTTATGCTATGGGCACACAGGCTTGGACTAGCCCAAAGGAGAAAAGGAGAATACTCTGGTGGGCTCCTGTGTGAGTGGGCCACCCTGAGCACTGCTTGACTCTATATACTTGAATCATTATGTACAGGCAACGGTAGCATCTTATTTATTTAACAATCTACCCAGTTCATTGTTACATAAATTTGTGATTGAGGATATCTTTTTTGCATATAGTTGAAAGCTCTCACTCAACGAGCAGTGCTGTAAGTGAGGTCACCAGGCTTCATCAGCTATGAACTATGGTGACCTTTCTCAGGGAGCTAAGCACTACACACTTCAGGAGCATGAGTATGCTAATGTCTCAATGTGCGCCAGCTGACGTGGATAGCGGTCACATCAGTTATTTGACCGATTTCCAAATCATCTGGATTTTTGTGGGACAGATATGGATTATCTTCACATGGGAGTGGTCAGGGATATGGATATTTATTATTTTTCTTCTTTTACAGGGGACATGAGCATTGGTTGATTAGGCTTAAAGGTGTGTAATAAGGTTGTTCATTACTTTCTGTCTTTTACAGGTGACATGAGCTTCAGTGGATTAGACATAAAGGTGAGTATAACTGTGTTTTTTTTATTTTTATTTCAAATGAAGGAGTCTGAGTCATTATTTCAATTATAGTATTTTATTTTGGCTGTGTTTTTTGTTTACAATCTAACTCTGGGGATAGTAATGGGGTCTTATAGATGTCTATCCATTAGTAACCTCAGGGCTTTATGTCAGCTGACATTACAAAGACATCAACCCCACATATATTACCCCACTTGCCACCGCATCAGGGCAAGTGGAAAGAGCTGGGCAAAGCACCTGAATTTGCACATTTAATAGATGCGCCTGTTCTGGGGTAGCTGTGGGCTGCTATTTTTAGGATGGAAGGGCCAATATCCATGGTCCCTTACCAAGATGGAGACTACCAGCCCCAGCTGTCTGATTTAGCTTGGCTGGTTGTGAAAAATGGGTGGGTCCCAAAGCCAGTTTTTAAAATAATTTATTTAAACAATAAAAAAATGACATGATACCCCTCTATTCTTGATAACCAGCCATACTAAAGATGACAGCTGTGGGTTGCAGCCAACAGCTGTCAGTTTTGCCTGCGCTGGTTATCAAAAATAGAAGAGACCCACGTGATTTTTATCATTATTTATTTATAGTACAAGCACCGGATGATGAATACTCCCATCAGTGGCACCTGCTCTTGCTGCTATCAGCGACATGCCTGTGACCAGCAGTAACATTTTACCTCTGGTTACATCTGCTGGCTCACATGCTGTCATGTGACAGCATGGTAACCCCAGTGCTCTGATCAGTGGTAACTAATTTACTGCCATTCAGAGGTGCCGGTGTTTCTCTCTCTGTCACACAGATGACAGCGTGGGAAACAGCCGATGTTTGGGATGCCAAACTCGAACAGTAACATGGAGAAGTCCTTGTTCAGGGTCCATGCATGAACACTAGGTGTTCAGTACAGACCCCTAACTTTACTGTTCGAGTTTGCCCATCTCTACTAGCATACGATCATTGTGCAAGTTGAACTTTTCATGGGCCGATTTGTGAAAAACAGATGCCAGAATGAGATTGCCAGATGATAAGAATGTTTTTTTTCTTCTTTTTAACTGATTTATGGAGTCAGTATTGATTGTGTTTTTATGTGAAGCAACATTGGATACAGTAGCTGTATAGTTTTGTTTTGCCTTATGACTTAAAGAGCCTAGTCTTATAAGGGAAAAGGGGGGAGAGAAAAGAGATACTGCTACAAGATGCACACCACCCAGTATATATGTATAACAAACACAACACTTTATTGGCATAATAATAAAAACAATTAAAACCACTACGCCACTATGGACAACCTGGATACATGATATAAATCCATATATAAATATACAGCCTGTCAATATACCAATACAAAAGACACAATTGTATGAGATAATAATGACCTGCCTGCGGCTCATGGGGTATCTAAAGGCACATATACGGCATGATAACTATCTACACCCAAAAAGAGGGTATGCTGAATGGCCACAAAGCTACCCATATAGTGGTAGCAAAGGAATCCCCATACCTCAGTATGAAGCCAAAAGGCCAATAAGTACGGTATAATACAAACTGGCCTATGAAGGGACAGGCTGAAGTATCCCGGAGGCCTGGTGGACCATAGCCCCAAGCGTATCGCCTCCCGAATGAGGCTTCGTCAGGGGAAGTGTACCCTTTCTGCCTCTCTCAATTCCATTTAAAATGGTTTTCTCCACATCATAAATAGTGAAAGTTACAAAGTACTTGTAACAGCTGTTATTAAAAATCATTACATTCCCAAGAATAAAGAGATTTTTAATTGTATTGTTTAATGATTGTTGCCTAGGCTATTGACCACTGTTCTAGTTATGGAGCTTAGATCATCAATATGAGAATGGTAGACTGACATTCGTCACACCCTCTGATGGGTAATTATTCACACTGGCGATCACCAAATGCAAACACTTATTTTGATTAAGAGCTTCTCTAAAGTACCTAAAAGAGGATACTAGATGGAATGGAGTTGTGATTTTCAATTGTCTTCAAAGTGTTTACCTCTAGTTGTCTAGAACTTCAAACAAAGGCTGATTGGTGGGCTTCTGAATATTCAACCCCAACCAGTGTGACTTTGATGACCTAACTTCTGAATAGGTCACAAAAGTCTGTGTCTGAACATCCCCTTTAATCTATACACAAATTTAATACATCACACATCATGTGCTGTATTAACCTAATCTTGATAACTAGCCTTGCTGAAGCTGACAGCTGAGGGTTGCAGCCGCAGCTGTGAGTTTTGCATTGCTGGTTAACAAAAATACTGGGGAACCCACGCCGGGTTTTTTTTTAAATTATTTACAGAGCAGGAGTGGCTGATGAATACTCCCATCTGCCGCTCCTGCTCCCGCTGTTACCATTAATGCGGGACTTCAGTGTCTGCACAGTGCGTCCCACATATTGCAAGACATAACTCCAAAAAATGTTGTACCTGTGGGATCCTAGAACACGGGGCTAAAACTATCAAATGTAAAAATACTGGTGATGTCTTAGTGATCATGTTGTATATGTCATCACATGCAGTAGCGGTTTGCAATATGTGGGATGCACTGTGCAGATACTCCGGTCCCGCATTAATGGTCACAGAAATAGAGCAAAAAACAGCTTTTTAAAACATAGTCTCTCAAGGTATCAGCTAATTAAACATTACAAAATTTTTAACAGAAAAGTAACTCTGGTAGAGCAGATACCCTCTGGTGTTGCAAATAAGAATGCTCTTTTAAACCGGAAAGAAACGTTTTGGATATATCGTTTGGGAATATTATATCCAAATAGATTGAATGACATCATAGATTTAAACGTTGCTTTTTTTCACCGCCGATCAGAAGCGTTGTTTGCCGCGCTCTCATGTCGAACCCGAACAGTAAAACGGACTTCCTGGTGAAGTCCGTGTTCGGTGGCCGTGCCTTAACAGTAGGTGTTCGGGTTCTCCCATCTCTAGTTCCCATGCTGTTATTTTTAATTATTTAAATATTTTTAAAAAACAGCGTGGGGACCTCTCTATTTTTGATAACCAGCCTTGCAGAAGCTGACAGCTGAGGGTGCAGCCCCCAGCTGTGAGTTTTGCCTGGCTGGTTATCAAAAATACAGGGGAACCCATGCTATTTTTTAAATTTATTTATAGTGCAGGTTGAGGGTGATGAATACTCCCATCAGCTGCCGCCTGCTCTCACTGTTATTAGCAGCAGCTGATGGGAGTAATAGTTATCACATGAATATAACTCTCCTCATTCTCGCCTGCTCGTGCTGATGGCCGGCAGAGCAGGGGAGAATTATGAGAGCTATCTTCAGCTCCCAGGACCAGTGTACAGCACTTACTGTACAGGCCTTAGCCACATGACCTGTTTAGCTCTAGTGTAGACCCTTGCCATATTCTTTTAAGCTCACTTAGGATGTTGGCATTTTTACCCTGGCATTTTTTAAACTTTTTCCATTTTTTTCACTTCAGTGTCATTTTAATCAAAGCTCTTTAAATGCAGCAGTTAAAGTGTCCAGAGCCTTTTTATGGTATGACAGTTCATTAATGACGAGCTAAAGCAGAGTGGGAGATTAAAGCGCTCACTGACTGGGGTAGGTGATATAACGTGGAGGTCTATGAAAAAGCATTTCACATAAGAGGTTTTTCTACTCATCTCAGATGATTTTTTTTATAACATTTAAACATTATTCTAAGGCTTGTGATTTTTAAATGCCATCTTACAGCAGCTCTGCATTGATTGGCATGGAATACACAATCAGGTGATTCATAATCGTTCAACCGCAAGCGTGGAAAACAGCCTTGTGTCACTAGATAATCAGTCCAAGTAGTGTCTTTGTTTTTGTGTAGTAATGAATAGACTGACCCATACCCAAATCAATAGTTCTGTCCTACCAATAATTACTGCTCTGTGCATATTAATCAAAATCAAAACACTCAACAAAACCTGCCATGTAGATGCATAGAACGCTTGGGCCTAGAAATCAAAGTAATAATACGATAGGTGACAGGCCCAAGCATTGGTGCCGTTTGTGCCTCGGTGTATGTCATTTCACACATAAGAGGACTACAATGCACTATTTAAAGGAAACCTGTCACATTGTATACGGTACCTGGTCTAAAAGCAACATGTTATAGACCAGAAGGGACTATTGTTTGTAGATTGATCTATATTTTGTGGGAAAAGATTCAGTAAAAGGTCTCGTCTGGGGCTGCTGTCTATCTGCCAAATGGATCGCACAAGGTCAGCACATGGATCAATGCAAGTGGATGCGTTAGGTCACCTAAATATTATTACACACGGACAAATGGTCCATATATAAAAAATGCAACATACGCTGTTCGGATTCTTTTTTTCTGATTAGTGTCATTCATAAACGGGAATCTGCAGAATTTTACCACCCAAGTTATTTATATGCACACTAGATGGTGGCCCAATTCTAACGCATCGGGTATTCTAGAATATGCATGTCCACGTAGTATATTGCCCAGCTATGTAGTATATTGCCCAGCTATGTAGTATATTGCACAGCCCACATAGTATATTGCCCAGTGACGTAGTATATTGCCCAGCCACGTAGTATATTGCACAGCCACGTAGTATATTGCCCAGCCACGTAGTATACAGCACAGCCCACGTAGTATATTGCCCAGCCACGTAGTATATTGCACAGCCACGTAGTATATTGCACAGCCCACATAGTATATTGCACAGCCCACGTAGTATATTGCCCAGTGACATAGTATATTGCCCAGCCACATAGTATATTGCACAGCCCACGTAGTATATTGCCCAGCCACGTAGTATACAGCACAGCCCACGTAGCATATTGCCCAGTCACGTAGTATATTGCACAGCCACGTAGTATATTGCCCAGCCACGTAGTATACAGCACAGCCCACGTAGTATATTGCCCAGTGACGTAGTATATTGCCCAGCCACATAGTATATTGCACAGCCCACGTAGTATATTGCCCAGTCACGTAGTATATTGCCCAGTCACGTAGTATATTGCACAGCTCATGTAGTATATTGCACAGCCCACGCAGTATTTTACCCAGTGATGTAGTATATTGCCCAGCCACGTAGTATATTGCACATCCCATGTAGTATATTGCCCAGTCACGTAGTATATTGCCCAGTCACGTAGTATATTGCCCAGTCACATAGTATATTGCCCAGCCACATAGTATATTGCCCAGTCATGTAGTATATTGCACAGTCACGTAGTATATTGCACAGTCACGTAGTATATTGCCCAGTCACGTAGTATATTGCCAAGTCACATAGTATATTGCCCAGCTACATAGTATTTTGCCCAGTCACATAGTATATTGCCCAGTCACGTAGTATATTGCCCAGTCACGTAGTATATTGCTCAGTCACGTAGTATGTTGCCCAGCCACGTAGTATATTGCCCAGCCACGTAGTATATTGCCCAGCCACGTAGTATATTGTCCAGTCACGTAGTATATTGCCCAGTCATGTAGTATATTGCCCAGCCACGTAGTATATTGTCCAGTCACGTAGTATATTGCCCAGTCACGTAGTATATTGCCCAGTCACGTAGTATATTGCCCATCCACGTAGTATATTGCCCAGTCACGTAGTATATTGCCCAGTCACGTAGTATGTTGCCCAGCCACGTAGTATATTGCCCAGCCACGTAGTATATTGCCCAGTCACGTAGTATATTGCCCAGTCACGTAGTATATTGCCCAGCCACGTAGTATATTGCCCAGTCACGTAGTATATTGCACAGCCACGTAGTATATTGCCCAGCCACGTAGTATATTGCACAGCCACGTAGTATATTGGCTAACCACGTATGTAGTGTATTGCCCAGCTATGTAGTATATTGCACAGCAACGGAGTATACAGCACAGAGCCACGCAGTATACAGACTTGAAATAAAAAATAAACATATACTCACCCTCCGAAGGCCCGTTGAAGTCCTGGCTCTGTGCGTGGTGCAGGCGTCAGCTTCCAGTCCCAAGGTGTGATGACGTCGTAGTCACATGACCGTGACGTCATGGCAGGTCCTTCTCGCGCAGGACCTGTGATGACATCGCAGTCACATGACCATGACGACTGCAGGCGGCAGCTTCCGGTCCCAGGATGTTATGCCAGAAGGACCTTCCATGACGTCACGGTCATGTGACCGTGACGTGATGACAGGCCCTGCGAGGACCTTCCATGACGTCACGGTCATATGACAGCGACGTCATGGAAGGCCCTTCTCGCAGGGCCTGTGATCACGTCGCGGTCACATGACCGTGATGTCATGCAAGGTCCTTCTGGCATACCATCCTGGGACCGGAACCTGCCGCTTGCATGGAGCAGTCACCGTAGCGTCGCTAGGAGCGCGAAAGGCGTCGGATGGTGAGCATAGCAGGTTTTTGTTTTTTTTTTATTATTTTTAACCCCTTCATGACCCAGCCTATTTTGGCCTTAATGACCTTGCCGTTTTTTGCAATTCTGACCAGTGTCCCTTTATGAGGTAATAACTCAGGAACGCTTCAACGGATCCTAGCGATTCTGAGATTGTTTTTTCGTGACATATTGGGCTTCATGATAGTGGTAAATTTAGGTCGATAATTTCTGAGTTTATTTGTGAAAAAAACAGAAATTTGGCGAAAATTTTGAAAATTTCGCAATTTTCACATTTTTAATTTTTATTCTGTTAAACCAGAGAGGTATGTGACACAAAACAGTTAATAAATAACATTTCTCACATGTCTACTTTACATCAGCACAATTTTGGAAACAAATTTTTTTTTTGCTAGGAAGTTATAAGGGTTAAAATTTGACCAGTGATTTCTCATTTTTACAACAAAATTTACAAAACCATTTTTTTTAGGGACCACCTCACATTTGAAGTCAGTTTGAGGGTTCTATATGGCTGAAAATACCCCAAAGTGACACCATTCTAAAAACTGCACCCCTCAAGGTGCTCAAAACCACATTCAAGAAGTTTATTAACCCTTCAGGTGTTTCACAGCAGCAGAAGCAACATGGAAGGAAAAAATGAACATTTAACTTTTTAGTCACAAAATTGATATTTTAGCAACAATTTTTTTATTTTCCCAAGGGTAAAAGGAAAAACTGGACAACGAACGATGTTGTCCAATTTGTCCTGAGTACGCTGATACCTCATATGTGGGGGTAAACCACTGTTTGGGCATACGGCAGGGCTTGGAAGGAAAGGAGCGCTATTTGACTTTTTGAATGAAAAATTGGCTCCAATCTTTAGCGGACACCATGTCGCGTTTGGAGAGCCCCCGTGTGCCTAAACATTGGAGCTCCCCCACAAGTGACCCAATTTTGGAAACTAGACCCCCCAAGGAACTTATCTAGAAGCATAGTGAGCACTTTAAACCCCCAGGTGCTTCACAAATTGATCCGTAAAAATGAAACAGTACTTTTTTTTCACAAAAAAATTATTTTAGCCTCAATTTTTTCATTTTCACATGGGCAACAGGATAAAATGGATCCTAAAATTTGTTGGACAATTTCTCCTGAGTACACTGATACCTCACATGTGGGGGTAAACCACTGTTTGGGCACATGGTAAGGCTCGGAAGGGAAGGAGCGCCATTTGACTTTTTGAATGAAAAATGATCTCCATCGCTAGCAGAGACCATGTCACGTTTGGAGAGCCCCCGTGTGCCTAAACATTGGAGCGCTCCCACAAGTGACCCCATTTTGGAAAGTAGACCCCCCAAGGAACTTATCTAGAAGCATAGTGAGCACTTTAAACTCTCAGGTGCTTCACAAATAGATCCGTAAAAATGAAAAAGTACTTTTTTTTCACACAAAATTTCTTTTAGCCTCAATTTTTTCATTTTCACATGGGCAACAGGATAAAATGGATCCTAAAATTTGTTGGGCAATTTCTGCTGAGTATGTTGATACCTCATATGTGGGGGTAAACCACTGTTTGGGTGCACGGCAAGGCTCGGAAGGGGAGGCGTGCCATTTGACTTTTTGAATGGAAAATTAGCTCCAATCGTTAGCGAACACCATGTCGCGTTTGGAGAGCCCCTGTGTGCCTAAACATTGGAGCTCCCCTACACGTGACCCCATTTTGGAAACTAGACCCCCCAAGGAACTTATCTAGATGCATAGTGAGCACTTATAACCCCCAGATGCTTCACAGAAGTTTATAACGCAGAGCCGTGAAAATAAAAAATAATTTTTCTTTCCTCAAAAATGATTTTTAGCCCAGGATTTTTTAATTTTCCAAGGGTAATAGGAGAAATTGGACCCCAAACGTTGTTGTCCAGTTTGTCCTGAGTACGATGATACCCCATATGTGGGGGTAAACCACTGTTTGGGCACACGGCAGGGCTCGGAAGGGAAGGCACGCCATTTGGCTTTTTGAATGGAAAATTAGCTCCAATCATTAGCGGACACCATGTCACGTTTGGAGAGCCCCTGTGTGCCTAAACATTGGAGCTCCCTAACAAGTGACCCCATTTTGGAAACTAGACCTCCCAAGGAACTAATCTAGATGTGTGGTGAGCACTTTGAACCCCCAAGTGCTTCGCAGAAGTTTATAACGCAGAGCCGTGAAAATAATAAATGTGTTTCCTTTCCTCAAAAATATTTTTTTAGCCCAGAATTTTTTATTTTTGCAAGGGTAACAGGAGAAATTGGACCCCAAAAGTTGTTGTCCAGTTTCTCCTGAGTACGCTGATACCCCATATGTGGGGGTAAACCACTGTTTGGGCACATGCCGGGGCTCGGAAGGGAAGTAGTGACGTTTTGGAATGCAGACTTTGATGGAATGGTCTGCTGGCGTCACGTTGCATTTGCAGAGCCCCTGATGTGCCTAAACAGTAGAAACACCCCACAAGTGACCCCATTTTGGAAACTAGACCCCCCAAGGAACTTATCTAGATGTGTGATGAGCACATTCAACCCCCAAGTGCTTCACAGAAGTTTACAACGCAGAGCCGTGAAAATAAAAAATCATTTTTCTTTCCTCAAAAAAGATGTTTTAGCAAGCAATTTTTTATTTTCACAAGGGTAACAGGAGAAATTGGGCCCCAATGTTTGTTGCCCAGTTTGTTGTGAGTACAGTGATACCCCATATGTGGGGGTAAACCACTGTTTGGGCGCACGTCAGGGCTCGGAAGGGAAGTAGTGACATTTGAAATGCAGACTTTGATGGAATGGTCTGCGGGTGTCACGTTGCATTTGCAGAGCCCCTGATGTGCCTAAACAGTAGAAACACCCCACAAGTGACCCCATTTTGGAAACTAGACCCCCCAAGGAACTTATCTAGATGTGTGATGAGCACGTTCAACCCCCAAGTGCTTCACAGAAGTTTACAACGCAGAGCCGTGAAAATAAAAAATCATTCTTCTTTCCTCAAAAATTATGTCTTAGCAAGTAATTTTTTATTTTTGCAAGGGTAACAGGAGAAATTGGACCCCAACAGTTGTTGCCCAGTTTGTCCTGAGTACGCTGGTACCCCAAATGTGGGGGTAAACCACTGTTTGGGCACACGTCGGGGCTTGGAAGGGAGGGAGCACCATTTGACTTTTTGAATGCAAGATTGGCTGGAATCAATGGTGGCGCCATGTTGCGTTTGGAGACCCCTGATGTGCCTAAACAGTGGAAACCCCTCATTTCTAACTTCAACACTAACCCCAACACACCCCTAACCCTAATCCCAACTGTAGCCATAACCCTAATCCCAACCCTAACCCCAACACACCCCTAACCACAACCCTAACCCCAACACACCCGTAACCCTAATTCCAACCCTAGCCCTAATTCCAACCCTAACCCTAAGGGTATGTGCCCACGTAGCGGATTCGTGTGAGATTTTTCCGCACGACTTTTGAAAAATCTGCAAGTAAAAGGCACTGCGTTTTACCTGCGGATTTACAGCAGATTTCCAGTGTTTTTTTGTGCGGATTTCACCTGCGGATTCCTATTGAGGAACAGGTGTAAAACGCTGCGGAATCCGCACAAAGAATTGACATGCTGTGGAAAATACAACGCAGTGTTTCTGCACGGAATTTTCCGCATTATGGGCACAGCGGATTTGGTTTTCCATAGGTGTACACGGTACTGTAAACCTGATGGAAAACTGCTACGAATTCGCAGCGGCCAATCCGCTGCGGAGCAGCGGCCAATCCGCTGCGGATCCGCGGCCGATCCGCTGCGGATCCGCGGCCGATCCGCTGCGGATCCGTGGCCGATCCGCTGCGGATCCGCTGCCAAATCCGCACATGCCATAACCCTAACCCTACCCGTAACCCTAACCCTAGTTCTAACCCTAACCCTAGTTCTAACCCTAACCCTAGTGGAAAAAAAATATATATATATTTTCTTTATTTTATTATTGTCCCTATCTATGGGGGTGATAAAGGGGGGGGTTTATTTATTATTTTTTTTATTTTGATCGCTGTGGTAGAACCTACCACAGCGATCAAAATGTACCTGTAAGGAATCTGCCGGCCGGCGGGCGTACTGAGCATGCGCCCGCCATTTTGGAAGATGGCGGCGCCCAGCGAGGAGACGGCCGGACACCGGGAGGATCGGTAAGTATGAAGGGGTGGTGGGGGGGTGGATCTGAGCACAGGGGGGGTGATCGGAGGACGGGGGGAGCGGACAGCAGGACGGGGGAGCGGGCAGGAGCACGGGGCAGCGGAGCACAGGACGGAGGGGACCGGACCACGCACCGGAGCACTGGGGGGGCGATCGGTGGGGTGGGGGGTGGTCACTTCAGGTTTTCCAGCCATGGCCGATGATATTGCAGCATCGGCCATGGCTGGATTGTAATATTTCACCTGTTTTTTAGGTGAAATATTACAAATCGCTCTGATTGGCAGTTTCACTTTCAACAGCCAATCAGAGCGATCGTAGCCACGGGGGGGGTGAAGCCACCCCCCCTGGGCTGAAGCACCACTCCCCCTGTCTCTGCAGATCGGGTAAAATGGGAGTTAACCCCTTCACCCGATCTGCAGGGACGCGATCCCTCCATGACGCATACGCTGCGTCATAGGTCGGGAAGGCACAGACTTTCATGACGCAGCGTATGCTTCAAAGGTCGGGAAGGGGTTAACATCACATATTTTTACTGTTGATTCTGCATAGGCAGCGTCAATAGTAAATAGTTGGGGACACACAGGGTTAATATCAGCGGTAATGGAGTGTGTTACACCACGGCCTGTTACCGCTGCCATTAACCCTGTGTGAGCGGTGACTGGAGGGGAAGGGGATTATGGAGCAGGCGCCGGGCAGTGACTGTAGGGGAGGGACTAATCGGACTGTGCCCGTTGCTGATTGGTCGCGGCAGCCATGACAGGCAGCTGCCGAGACCAATCAGTGACTTGGATACCATGACAGACAGAGGCCGCAACCAATGAATATCCGTGACAGACAGAAAGACAGACAGACGGAAGTAACCCTTAGACAATTATATAGTAGATGTTACTCTTTTAAAGACACGTCCAGCAATACCTTTACATCGCCAGTCCATTCCTCCATTACTGAGAAATCAGAGTTTAAAATGATATACAAATTAAGCTGAAGATCTGAAGCCTCTGTCACTACAGCTCTAATAATAATAATAATGATAATAATTTTGATTTCTGTAGTGCCAACATATTCAGAAGCACTTTACATTACAAAGGGGACGTGTACAGACAATAAAGAGATAATAGAATAAACACATAATTCAACAGATACCAAGCTCGCAAGCTTACAATCTCTTCCTCCTCTAGAGCTGACTTCTTATTCTCTATGTTCTGTCATTTCAGGCAAAGGAGCCATCAGTCAAGCTGGAGGCAGCTCTGGGTGGGTAAAAGAGCTGGAGAGTCTGAGGTTTCAGATCTACAAATAGCTCTTTGTATATCAATTATAACACTGATTTCTCAGTAATGAAGGAATGGCCTAGCCATGTAAAGGTATTGCTGGACTTTTCTCTGAAAAATCTACATGTGCAGATAAGTAGTTTGGGTGGAGTATGGTGGGAGGGAAACATGCTGACAGATTCCCTTTAGGCTATGCGCACACGTTGCGGATTCATGTGTGGATTTTTCCGCACCGTTTTTGCAAAATCCTCAGGTAAAACGCACTGCGGATTACCTGCGGATTTACCGTGGATTTCCTGTGGTTTTTGTGCGGATTCCACCTGCGGTTTTACACCTGCGGATTCCTATTGAGGAGCAGATGTAAACCACTGTGGAATCCGCACAAAGAATTGACATGCTGCGGAAAAAAACAACGCAGTGTTTCCACGCGGTTTTTCCGCAGCATGTGCACTGCGGATTTCATTTTCCATAGGTTTACATGGTACTGTACAACGCATGGAAAACTGCTGTGAATCCGCAGCAAAATCCACAACGTGTGCACATAGCCTTAAACTCAATAGATATTGTAAGGGTATGTGCACACGTTTGCAGATTTGCCTGCAGATTTTTCTGCACTGAATCTGCATCTCTTGGCAGAAAACGCAGGTGTGGTTTTGATGCATTTTTGCGCGTTTTTGATGTGTTTTTTGCGTGTTTTTGATGCATTTTTGTATGTGTTTTTGAAAGCTAACCAAAGATGTATTATTGAACAAAAAAAAAGATTTGTGATGTAATTTCTTGTCCAACATCCTCTTTTACATTTGTCCAACCCACACTCCATTACACAGATAGAGGGATAGATAGATGATAGATAATAGATAGATAGATAGATAGATAGATAGATAGATAGATAGATGATAGATAGATAGATAGATAGATAGATAGATAGATAGATAATAGAAAGATATAAATATAGATAGAAAATAGATAGATAGATAGATAGATAGATAGATAGATAGATAGATAGATGACAGATAGATCTATAGATAGATAGATCTATACATAGATCGATAGATATTATCTATCTATAGATCTATCTGTCATCTATCTATCGAGCTCATTCTATCGATCTATCTATCTATCTATCTATCTATCTATCTATCTATCTATCTATCTATCTATCTATTATATCTGTCATCTAGCTATCGCAGTCCTTCTATCGATAGATAGATAGATAGATAGATAGATAGATAGATAGATAGATAGATAGATAGATAGATAGATAGATAGATAGAAGGAATGGGATATATAGATGATAGATAGATGACAGATAGATCTATACATAGATCTATACATATTATCTACCTATAGATCTGCAATCTATCTATCTCATTCCTTCGATAGATAGATAGATAGATAGATAGATAGATAGAAGGAATGAGATAGATTGATATATCCATTCATATATCTATCTATAGATATATCTGTGGATAGATATAGAAAAAGAAAACAAAAAGCAGCACCAAAAGAAATTGAAGGGTGCAAAAAATCCTCCCAGGTATGTACCAAACCTCATGCTATAGTCCAAAAAAAACGAAGGCAGCACTCCAATAGAAAAAAATAGAAGTGAGGACGTACTGGGCCGCAGGCCTTTAAGGGAGGACAGCATGACAGGGTTGAGTGGGCCTATAGGGAGTGAACAGAAGGGAGGGGGTTAAAGTGAAGAGTAGTGTTGAGCGATACCTTCCAATATGCAAAGGTATCGGTATCGGATTGGATCGGCCGATATCCAAAAAATATCGGATATCACCGATACCGATACCCGATACCAATGCATATCAATGGGACACAAAATATCAATGGTTCCCAGGGTCTGAAGGAGAGGAAACTCTCCTTCAGGCCCTGGTATCCACATTCATGTATAAAATAAAGAATAAAAATAAAAAATATTGATATACTCACCCCTCCGACGGCCCCGGTTCTCACCGGTCCAAGCGTCTGCCTCCGTTCCTAAGAATGCAGAGTGAAGGACCTTCGATGACATCGCGGCTTGTGATTGGTCGAGTGACCGCTCATGTGACCGCTCACGCGACCAATCACAAGCCGCGACGTCATCGAAGGTCCTTCACTCCCTGCATTCTTAGGAACGGAGGCACCGCTAGGAGCCAGGGTCCGCCGGAGGAGTGAGTATATCATTATTTTTTTTTTTTATTATTTATTTTTTACATGAATATGGATCCCAGGGCCTGAAGGAGAGTCTCCTCTCCTCCAGACCCTGGGAACAATACGCACCGCACACTTCCGATTCCGATTTCCGATATCGCAAAAATATCGGAACTTGGTATCGGAATTCCGACACAGCAAATATCGGCTGATACCCGATATATGCAGTATCGGAATGCTCAACACTAGTGAGGAGTGATGAGGTGATTAGATTTGAATTGGGGCTCACGGATTGGTTAGGGGGAAAGTAGGTGGGCATAAGGGGGTGATGGGGGGGCTATTATAAATGAGGGCACCCATCTTAGAGGAGCAACCATTTTGGTGCCCTCTTAGCAGCAGAACAAGGTGGCAATGCAGTTTCGACCCGCTGTATGCCCCGAACCGCCAAGGGGCCCTACCGCAGACTGGGACAGCTCCATGGAACCCGCAGGCACAATGTTTTCCCAGGATTGGCACGTGGAGGCGCCTGGAACCGCGAGCCAGCATCACCAAGGAAGATCGCAAATGGGGGGACCGCGTCTGGATGCCAGATCGACGGCTGCTGGGAACACAGCACCCAGGCAGCTAAGTGAGAGTGCTGTTTTTCCTTCATTATTGCCATCTCTAGCTCCTAATGTTGATGGGGGGCGAGGGGAGGTTTCTGTAGGGGGAGTTAGTTTTGGCGTGGGTATTTTAATGCAAGGTTTGAGTGATTTGCTTCGGCTTTGGGAGACCAGGGGTGGCCAGAGTGAACCGTCGCCACTGTCGGCTTGGCTGGGTAGCGTTCGGAATAGGGGTGTTCTAGAGGCTGACGGCGTCAGGGAATCTTTTAGGTCAGGACAAAGTACCTCGCAGGGGGCCCCGATGGTTACTGGAGTGCCATCGCCAGGAGGCAGTGAGGTGTCGCAGCAGGTATCCACGGCAAAGGAGAGCGGGGAAAAGGATAGTGATGATTCGGTACGGGTAGATGATGTGGCAAAAGGGGAGGTATACATTTGTTTTGAGGGGCCTTTAGGGGCTCATCTGAAACTTGAGGTAAAAGAGAAAATATGGAAAGGGGAGTGCGTCAAAATATTTTCGCTGCTCCCATTAGAGCGTTTCAATCTGGATAAAGCTCGTAGGGACAATTCCAAGAAAGAGGACGAGGAGAGGAGAAGGTTCAGGTTGATCCCACGTACTTTCTCCAACTGGCTACAGGCCTTTGCAATTTTTGCCAGTGTTATAGGGGAAAAATCACCGGAAACTTGTGGTCCCTTGTTCTGTTACTTGGACATCATTGGCGAGGCATACAGGGTTTATGGGGGTCAGGGGTGGCTTAGATACGACGAGCAATTCCGGCAGCGTAAGGCGGTACGTCCAAATATACGGTGGGATCATAAAGATATTTCTCTATGGATGAGAGTGACGGCACCTGTTAGGTCGAGTCAGGGATCTCAGTCTTTTCTCGGGGCACCGGGGGTTCAGTACAGTCAGGGCACTCGGTGGTTATGCAGAAGGGACTGTGTTTCACCTTCAACGAAGGGGTTTGTAGATTTGGGTCAAAATGTAAATTTAAGCACGAATGTTCATCATGCGGAGGTAATCACGGGGCAGCGAGATGTTTTAGAGGAGGAAAGCAAAAAGGGTCAGACGGGTCTGACAAAAGGAGTGACGCCAGTGCGTCTGGCAGAGATGGAGCGGTTTCTAAGTAGATACCCAGACAGAGCAGCGGCGTTGACTTTACTGAATGGTTTTAGGGATGGTTTCTCGATTCCTTTTGTGGACGTTAAGATGCAGTTGTCAACGAAGAATTTAAAATCGGCTTATGAATTCCCCGAGGTAGTTACTGAGAAACTGAGCAAGGAAGTGGCTCTGGGGAGGATGGCTGGTCCATTTCAGTCTCTCTCTGTTAAGAATTTGAGAGTTTCCCCGTTGGGGGTAGTCCCCAAAAAGGATGCTAATAAATTTAGGTTGATTCATCACCACCTTTCGTTCCCAAAAGGTTTTTCTGTTAATGATGGCATTGACCCGCAACTGTGTTCCATTCTATATATGTCATTTGACACGGCTATGGATTGGGTAAGACACTGTGGGCAGGGAGCTTTGTTGGCAAAAACAGATATCGAGGCTGCGTTTCGTTTGCTACCTGTCAATCCAGATAGTTGGCATTTGCTAGGGTGTTTCTGGAACGGGGTTTCTATGTTGATCGTTGCCTGCAGATGGGGTGTTCGCTGTCTTGTGCGTATTTTGAGATGTTCAGTACATTTTTGGAGTGGACGGTGAAGGATGTTTCTGGGCTCCAGTCCTGCATCCATTATCTAGATGATTTTTTGTTTGTTGGTTCAGCGCACTCCGCAGACTGTTTGATTTTGTGTCATTCGATGGAGGGAGTGTCAAAGAAGTTCGGTGTTCCATTAGCAGCAGACAAGACAGTGGGTCCGGTAACAACACTCAGTTTCTTGGGCATCGAGATTGATATGGTTGCAATGGAATGTCGGTTGCCTGTGGACAAGTTGATTGGCATGAGAATGGAAGTGAGGAGAGTTAATGGGCTGAAGAAGGTAACGTTGCGCGAAATTCAATCGTTGCTGGGGAAATTGAACTTTGCGTGCCGGATCATGCCGATAGGCAGGGCTTTTTGTCGTAGGTTGTCTTTGGCTACGGTAGGGGTTCGGGCACTGTCACATTTTAATAGACTTCAGAAACCTGTGAAAGATGACTTGAAAGTATGGTCACTTTTCCTGGACTCATACAATGGCAAGTTGTTATGGATTGCACCAGTGGTGCCGGCAGAGGACTTGGGCTTCATGATCGGTCCGGTTGGTGAGTGGGGTTTCCATTTGCTTTTCAAGGAGAGTTGGCTGGCATGTCAATGGCTGCCATTATGGGTTGAAAAAGGTTTATCTTCTATTCAGTTGCTGTGTTTGGTGTTCCCAGTTGCGTTATCTTTGTGGGGAGCAGAGGTTCGTAACACGAAGATTTGTTTTGGTTGCGGAACGGAAGGGGCCGTGAGAGCCATAAATTCACTGTCATCGTCGGATCCAGCATTGCTGAAAGTATTGCAGCATTTGGTGTGGATAGGTTTACAGTGTAACTTATGGGTCACGGCTTTCGGCCGGATATTAATTTTCTGGTTCCTGACGCTCTTTCTTGTTCGCAGCGGGATCAGGTTCCGGATGTGGTGCCTCAAGTGGATCTCTTATGAGTGGCCTACCCAGAGGACTTGTGGAATCTTCCGCTGGGGCAGTAAGAGGGTTATTATCTAGATCCCTAGCGACAGGGACTTGGTCACACTACGTTAAGGTGTGGAGCACTTGGGAGGATTGGGAGTCGTCAATGGGGATGGGGGCGTCGGATGAAGAAAAATTGCTATTTCTCCTTGGGCATAAATGGGATTCAGGGTGGTCGGTCACGAAAGTTAATCATTTCCTGTCCGGTTCGGCATTTGGCTTTAAGTTTAGAGGGTTGCATGATGTAACCAAATCGTTTATGGTCCTTCAGGTGATGAAGGGGTGGCGAAAAGGTTGGAAGATTTTGGATATGAGACGCCCTGTGTCTCATCATGACATTTTATTGACTTTGGGCGAGCAATTGTCGAAGGTGTGTTCTAACCAATCGGAGGTTATCCTGTTCAAACTAGCGTTTTCCTTGGCGTTCTTTGGAGCATTTTGTTTGGGTGAGCTGGTCAGCCCCTCAAGGCAGAGTAAAGGGGGGTTGCTGGGCTATGATGTGGTTATGCATGGGGACAAGTTGGTGATCTGGTTGCGTCATTCAAAGACTGTTGTGGTGGGAAAAGGTTGTAGGATTGTTCTTTTTGAGGTAGCTGGTTCTCCACTATGCCCTTTATTATATTTTAAGCAATTTCAAAGGGGTTTGTTTTCAGATGACGAGCCATTGTTATTGCACGAGGATGGTTTGTTCTTATCTCGGTATCAGTTTATTACGGTATTTAAACGCTGCCTGACGCGAGGGGGTATCTCGGCTGAGAATTTTTCAGGGCATTCATTTAGAATAGGGGCAGCGACGGAGGCAGCTAGGCGGGGTTTAGGGGAGGAGGTGGTGCAAAGGATCGACTGTTGGGAACCCTCGAGGTTCCGGTCATACATTCGCCCATCCTTGGTCTGAAGGGTGTTTGATTCGGGGGTAATTTTATCGGGGTAGTGCTTTGCAGTTATTATAGTTGTTGTGTGTTGTCCCCTTTTCTTTTTCAGAAAAACGGCCATTGCTTACGTGGATTATGGGTCACTCGTTCGTCTTTTGGGCAGCGTTGCGCACGGACGTTCGTCCAGAAGGGAGGCAGCTTGGTGTGGTGAAGACATCTGCAATCATACGATGGATTGGAAAACGCGGAATGTCTTGGAAGCAGCTGCTGCCCGAGTTTCACATGTTGTGTCGTTTGGACCGGGCGCCGGATTTGTTGGTGATCCATTGGCAATGATCTGGGAAAGCACCCATGTAGGGAGTTGATTAATGACATCAAGTTCGATGTTTTGAGGCTGTGGGCTATGTTTCCGCGTTTGCTGGTGATCTGGTCCGATATCGTTCCCAGAAAGGTGTGGTATGGGGCGCGATCGGTGCAAGGTCTAAATAGGGCGAGAATAAAGGTTAATAGGGCGGTTTCCCGTTTTATGGTTAGGAATGGGGCTCTTGTGGTTCGCCATGTGGTTTTAGAGTCGGGAACGGGCGAGTATTGGAGGAAAGATGGTATCCACTTGAATGCCATTGGTTTGGATCTGAGGTGCTTAGCGGTGCAAGAGGGCATCGAGAAGGGGCTGCTGGTGTGGTGGGACATAAATGTTTGAGGGGTCAGAACATTTATGCTGGTGACGGGGGGAAGAGCTCCTCGAAGTTGGTGGTGCTAAGAAATGGCGGCTTGGAGGGGGGGAATATTAAGATCCTGGACTCCCCCTGGTGTGGTTTAAAATGGAAAGGAAATTGGTGGTTATATGGCTGAGGTAACTGGATCCTTGGGATTCTGGCGGATATTGGCTGGGCGAGTTTTTAAGCGTCTCTGAGCTGGTGCCTAGCGACTAGAGGCAGAAACACGACCTGGAGGCCAAATGATGGAGATTGGGCATGATTTGGTTACTTGTTGGGGCTTCCAGGACCGCCTTTCCTGGGGTTTAATATTAAGCAATTAAACTGTTATGTTTGAATGTTAATAAAAGGCTGCTGTGGCCAATTTATCCAAATAAACGTTTGATGAGTAGTCATTGGGGTATGGGTTAAAAGAGTGTTTTGGGGAAGGTTTTAGAGGGGTTTAGAGTTAATGTTCGGTTTAAGGGAAACTCACGGGCATCACGAATACCCAAAGTCATGTGATTTATTAGCCCATGTGCGACGTTTCAGTCAGTGTGCTTGAGAAAGGTCCGAATCCTGAACTGAAACGTCGCACATGGGCTAATAAATCACATCTATTTTTTCTATTGGAGTGCTGCCTTCGGTTTTTTTGGACTATGGATAGATGTAGATAGATATATGGATAGATATATCTATGTATCTATCCATATATCTATCTAACTATCCATATATCTATCTACATTTATCCATACATACTGTGTATCTATAGAAAGATTTATGAATAGATATATCTATCTCATTCTTTCTATTTATCCCATATCTATCTATCTATCTATCTAGAAGAAAAGAAGAAGAAAAAAAAAGAAAAAAAAAAAAACATGAAGGCAGCACTCCAATTGGTTCAGGTGGAAAAAAGTTTCACTTTTTTCCACATGAACCAATTGGAGTGCTACCTTCATTTTTTTTTTCTTCTGTTTAGTTTGGCAAGTATTAGACTGTTTGCCTGGAGGCCTGGCACCCGCTGTGAATTATTGTGCTATTCCTTTTTTACTATCTATCTATCTATCTATCTATCTATCTATCTATCTATCTATCTGTCTATCTAACTATCTATCTATCCCATATCTATCTATCCATCTATCTATCTATTGTCCAGAAAAATGAAGGCAGCACTTCAATAGAAAAAAATAAAAGTGGTTTATTGGCCCATGTGCGACGTTTCAGTCAAGCACCTTGAGAAAGATCCACATCCTGGACTGAAACGTCGCACATTGGCCAATAAACAACTTTTATTTTTTCTATTGGAGTGCTGCCTTCCTTTTTCTGGACAATAGCATGAGGTTTGGCATATGCCTGGAAGGATTTTTTCACCCTTTGTTTTCTTTTGGTGCTGCTTTTTGTTTTCTTGACATTGGTATTGTCGATACCCAGGTAATGAGCATCCTCCCATGAGTCTCTGACCCTCACCCCAACCCAAAATAACGACATGACTCCTAAATTAGATATAAATGGCCACAGCAGCCTTTATTATAAACAAACAAACATATAACAGTAAAACAAGCTGGGAAGGGGTCCTTGAAGCTAAAAATCTGGTGTCAACCATAGGATAAACTAGTGGACAGAAAACTACCATAGTTTACTCTCAGCCGTTACCCCACTGGCTCGAGAGCACCGAAGATACCCCGAAGTGTTACCATTGTCCACTTCCGACTTAGGAATCTGGCCCACCATTGCCAAGACCCCCCCAGAACACCAGACCCGAAACCAAAACTTATCACAACTGAAGAATCCGTATCCCGACGGATCCCCCAGGCTAATTTAGCACCAACTCCAAGGACCCCTCCCACCACCACAACGAGAGTACTTGACCTCCCTCAAGTACCCGAGACCCCACCACCCTTAACCGCTATGGCTCTTTCAATTCCAGTCTGCAGCCCCAGGGCCCACAAATCACTGCCCACGGCGTTCAGATGGACACCATCGCCCAGAAGAAAATCATCTCCTCCACGTTCCAACTCAAAATGACGAACTGCCAAGCCCCCATTCCTAAGATTTCCGCGGAACAATCTCCGACCACACTATAGCCATGTCCCGAAACAAAATCCATAATCTTAGTAAATCGTGTTTGATGTCTCTAATCAATTCGCGACAAGGGTGGACTCCCAAATCGTTTCCCCCAACATGCAACAACAATATATCAGGCGGCCTGTCCAAACGAACTCCGTTGTGCACCTCCTGCATAACCCTGTTCCAGCCCAGGCCCCGGAAACCCAACCACCTGATAACAGCCACATCCCTAGAAAAACCAAGCTGTCTTCCATCCTGTCGAACGTCCGCCCGCTTCGCACCCCAATACACGTATGAGTGGCCGACAATCCAAACCAAAAGTGAGGACGAACCTGAAAAATACAAACAACGTAAAAAACTTGCACGGGAAAACAGAAGAATCAACAATCAGCCGACACATCACCAGGCCTAACATAACCCGATAACGGCCAGACTCCCACCGCCCTATCCTCTGAACCACCCCAGGAGCCAAACCACCCAACGCTGCCTCTGTACCAGCCCCAATCCGAAACGAATGTTAAGCAAATCTGGCTGGGTCCAGCCCGATGGCCCCCAATGCCTGCCGAAAAACTGCCACAAATTGGTATCTGGAAAGAAAGGACCCATCTTCATGACGCAACAAAGGCCCGTCCCTGCTCGGGTGAAAACTATCAAAAACCTGCCAACAACGGATGGGACACATTTCCGAACCCGGCACGGAACCCAATACCACTCTTTTGCCTCGACCTTCCTGATCCGTCTTGGACCTCCGAATCCAAAATTGTAAAGACCCCCTGGTAACAAAAACGTCCCCAGCCCAAAGCCCCCCTTGACGAACCGTAGAAGGTGACACAAGCTCCCCAACTCTCAATGCCCCGAAAAAGGGAAGGGAAAAAGCTAGACAAAATAAGGCCGCCTCAAAACGAGAAACACAGATATCAGTCAGAGGTGCCCAACTGTTCTAACATCACAAACGACACTGGGTGCTGACGATCACCCCGGGCACATGTTGTTCTCAGCCCCTTCACCGCTTGCTTCACCAAAAAGGACTTCGTCAAATCGCGAAAACCCCGAAACCGGAAACCAAACACCAAAGCTGCAATCATCCTGTCGACCTTAGCCGCCGACCATCCTTGGTCTGCCCCATGTCTCAACCATAGAAGCAAAACCCCAACTTGATCCTGCCCCGTATTATCACCCCCGCACGACGCCAACCAATTCTCCCAAGAACTCCATACCGACAGGTAAGCCGACCACGTACTGGGAGCCAAGGATGCCTGAATTAGAGGTTCCGCAGCCCGGACACCACGCTCCAAATTTCCCCCGGGCATTCCAGCCCCGTCTCCTCTGCCTCCGGAGCCAGCAACCGGAAACGCTCCCACTGAAAACGAGACAAAGAGTCGGCAATGGAATTTTGAACACCGGGAACATGAGATGCCATAACATAAGCATTCAAGGACAAACAAGACAGAACCAACTGACGAAGAACCCTAATAACCGGGGGCGAAGGCGTAGTCAAACTGTTGATAGCACAAACAACTGCCAAATTATCGCAATTAAAATGGACCCTTTTGTTCCAAAATTCATTGCCCCACAGATGCACAGCCACCAAAATCGGGAAAATCTCTAGCAAAGCAATGTTCTTAACCAAACCGTTTGCAAACCATTCCTCCGGCCATCTGGCGGCGCACCATCGACCTCCAAAAAAGGCCCCAAAACCAATACCACCCGACGCGTCGGTAAAAAGATCCAAGTCAGCATTCCCAACTACCTCATCCAACAACAAAGAATGCCCATTGTAATGAGCCAGAAAACGGTCCCAAACCTCCAAATTGGCCTTGTGTTCTGCCGACAAATGAAAAAAATGATGAGGGGCCTGAACCCCAGCTGTCGCACTAGCCAACCTCCGTGAAAAAACTCTCCCCATTGGAATAATCCTACACGCAAAATTTAGTTTCCCAAGGAGCGACTGTACCTCACGCAATGGCAATTTCTTCAAACGCTTGGCCCGAGCCACGTCAAACCAAGCACCTTGTCAACAGGCAACCTAAATTCCCATTTCTCAGAATCAATGACAATGCCTAGGAAAGATAAACTCGTACACGGGCCCTCGGTTTTTCCTGGCGCTAGCAGTACTCCAAACCGCTCAGCCACCCAAACAACAGTCCTCAAGAGAACCTCGCAACATTGAGACTGATCAGGCCCGATGAATAGGAAGTCATCCAAATAAAGAATCACAGAATCCAAACCGGATACATCCCGTACTGCCCACTCAAGAAAATAACTAAAGGCCTCAAAATAAGTGCACGACAACGAGCAGCCCATAGGCAAGCATCTGTCAACATAAAATCCGCCGTCCCAAAAACAGCCTAAAAACCTCACGCTATCAGGGTGAACCGGCAATAAACAAAAAGCAGACTCAATGTCAGTCTTAGCTAACAATGCCCCCCTGCCACAACTCCGCACCCACTTAGCAGCCTCATCAAACGATGTATAAACCACAGAACAAAGCTCCGGGTCAATCCCATTGTTCACCGACCTCCCTTTTGGATAAGACAAGTGCTGAATAGTGTTGAGCATTCCGATACCGCAAGTATCGGGTATCGGCCGATACTTGTAGTATCGGAATTCCGATACCGAGTTCCGATACTTTTGTGATATCGGGAATCAGTATCAGAACCATATTCATGTGTAAAATAAAGAATTAAAATAAAAAATATGGATATACTCACCTCTCCGGCGGCCCCTGGATCTTACCGCCGTAACCGGGAGCCTCCGTTCCTAAGAATGAGCGCGTGAAGGACCTGCGATGACGTCGCGGCTTGTGATTGGTCGCGTGAGCGGTCACATGAGCGCTCACGCGACCAATCAGAAGCCGTGACGTCATCGAAGGCCCTTCACGCGCTCATTCTTAGGAATGGAGGCTCCCGGTTACATCGGTAAAGTCCAGGGGCCGCCGGAGAGGTGAGTATATCCATATTTTTTATTTTAATTCTTTATTTTACACATGAATATGGATCCCAGGGCCTGAAGGAGAGTTTCCTCTCCTTCAGACCCTGGGAACCATTCCGATACTTTGCGTTCCATTGAAATGTATTGGTATCGGGTATCGGTATCGGCGAGATCCGATATTTTGCCGGTATCGGCCGATACTATCCAATACCGATACTAATGCATATCGGAAGGTATCGCTCAACACTAGTGCTGAATAATCCTAAATTTGTTCAGCTCTTTTTTGGGAACCACACCCAAAGGTTAGACGACCAGGTCATCCAAAGGAGGAACGGGAAATGGTCCCAACATCTGACCTAACGCAACCTCTTTACTCAATTTCTCTGACACCAGCGGTGCGTGTAACTCAGCAGATCTAAGATTCTTCAAACTCGGGGGTATAACAAAATCAGGAGCAGGTATCCAAAAGCCATCACGAAACCCCGCCCGCAACAACTCCGCCCTTTCCCTGTCAGGGAACCTATTTAGAAAGGGGGCCATCGCATCCAGCCTCACTGGCGTCGCCCCCTTTTGAATTACTATCCGGCTTCCCTTTTTTCTTAAAGCATCTAGCCGCTCCGTGGGAAGACCCATTGCAGTGCGAGCACAAGTGCTTGAACTTGCAAGTGGCTCCGAACTTACACTGGCCCTCATTAAATTGCAAGCACACACCATGTTTTTGACCTCCAGTCTGTCCTGATTGACCCCCGGCACCTGAAGAACTGCCTTGGAAGTTCCGGCCCCGCTTTGAAAGGAATGGCCAAATTTTGTTGGCGCCATAACCCGCAACCACAACCCTATGTCCTTCTGATCCCATGGAATCGCAGGACGAACCGCCTTCCTTTGTCTAAACTGTTAGTCATAGCGCAACCACGCTTGACCCCCATAAGCCCTATGCGCTTCCCCTATTGAATCCATGTAGCAAAATAAAGCTGAACAATTCTCAGAAGCCTTCTCACCAACGACGCTTGCCAGAATCGCGAACGCCTGGAGCCAATTCATAAAAGTCTGAGGAATGAGGCGCCATCTCCGTTTCTCCTCATCCTCCTTCTTGCTATCCTCCTTCTTGCTCTTGTCTAAATTAAATTTCTCCAAAGGTAACAGCAAAAAAATCTCCACGTACTCGTCCTTCCAAATCTTTTCGCGCACCTCCTTCTTCAAATGGGACCCTAACGGACCCTCAAAGCAAACGTAGACCTCGCCCCACGCCTTATCATCCAAGCGGATCCCACCCTCTTTTTCCTTCTCTGTCTGTATGGATACCGATACCGGCTCAGCCGACCCAACCCGCACCGCCGTACCGCTACTGGACAACTCCTGGCACACATCAGAGGGTCCCACCCATGCCGACAAAGGGGACGGCCCAGGCCGAACGCCATCCAACCGCGACAGCAGCTCCCGAACATTTAGCAAAAGCTCCCCCACCTCGACACCACCCACATCGGCCCTCGATCCAACCCCCACACTCTGACCAACAGACCCCAACACCCAACTACCAACAACAGACGAAGATGCTAAAAAAGGCGATGACAGACAGGACATAGAAGCATGCTCGCCAGGCTGCAGGGGAGCTGTGATCCCCCCAGCCACAGGCGCCGTGGTTGTCCAGCAGTCTCCAGATGCCGATGCCATCCTGGTTCCATCCTGAAGATGAGGTCCGCCTCCTGGAGAAGGTCCCACCGTCCCAACGTCAGCCGGGTCCGCTGCCACGATGCCGTCTGCCACTAATGCAGCCTGGTGTAGGGGGGCCCAAACACCGAGCCCACCGATCATGCCGCCGCCATCCGATCCCGCCGAAGTGAAGAGTCCTGCCCCGATTGCAGATGGCACGTGGGGTCCTGGATCCGAGGCCAGGTCCAGCCTGGGAGACCCTCTGCCCGCCGCTGCGTCCGCACTCCCCCGCCATCTCCCGTTGCCGTTTGTAGCAGGCCGTATGGCGCAGTCATCTCCGGGGCGACCCGCCGTAATGTAACTGTGCGCAGTGCTGGTGCCACCGCGTGTGGGCCCCAACCCCGGGATGAAGGAGGAGAAGGCCAAACCGCCACCGCAGGCCCCAGCGCGGCTGGCGGATTCCTCCCGGACCGCGGCCTGCTCGGATGCTTATGAGCAGGCACCCGATCCGGAGGGTCCCTTGATGGGCACCTGCGCCGTCGCCGGGAGGTCTGAGGGAGGCCGGGGGAGAGCCGTTCCGGGGGGCAAACACGCCGTGAGGGCCGCTCACCAGAACTGCTGGGTGTGGAACCCCCGCTGTTATCGCCCAGGATGGAGGACACCTGGGCCTCTAACCAGCCGGGAGGCTGGTTCACCGCTGCAGCCCGGAGCCGGGACAAGATCAGATCCACGGAGCTCATGGTGAGTGGCGTGGGCTTCCTGCTCGCTGTCTCCTGAGCGGGAAAGTGACAGGCTTCACCCCCCCACCACCACTATAGCTCCCTTCACTGCATAGAAAACCCTCCCCCTTAAAGAATTAACCCCCACTTCACCTAACCTGGCTCCAAACCCCCTGTCATGTCGGCCTCCACGTAGCTGCCCGTGGGGGAGGGAGGGGGCGGCTCGCTCCAGCCTGGGCTTTTCCTATCTATCTATCTATCTATCTATCTATCTATCTATCTATCTATCTATCTATCTATCTATCTATCCCATATCTATCTATATATCTATCATCCAGAAAAATGAAGGCAGCACTTCAATAGAAAAAATAAAAGTGGTTTATTGGCCCATGTGCGACGTTTCAGTCCAGGATGTGGACCTTTCTCAAGCACCTTGAGAAAGATCCACATCCTGAACTGAAACGTCGCACATGGGCCAATAAACCACTTTTATTTTTTCTATTGGAGTGCTGCCTTCATTTTTCTGGACAATAGCATGAGGTTTGGTATATACCTGGAAGGATTTTTTGCACCCTTTGTTTTCTTTTGGTGCTGCTTTTTGTTTTCTTTTTCTATCTATCTATCTATCTATCTATCTATCTATCTATCTATCTATCTATCTATCTATCTATCTATCTATCTATCCCATATCTATCTCTTTTTTTCATCTATCTATCTAGCTATCTATCTATCTATCTATCTATCTATCTATCTATCTATCTATCTATCTATCTATCTATCTATCTATCTATCTATCTATCTATCGTTAGAATTTAGCCAGTGGTATAATCCAATCAGTAATTTTTTATCAACGTTTTGGATTAAAATATAACTTTTAATGTAAATTTACAAAATAAAAAGGTATCAAAGACAATATTTACCACAAAAGTGCAAGGTGCATAGGACATACAACACTAAAAAAATGTGGAGTGCAAAAAGACTGATCCTTAAATCCACTTCTATATAACATACAAAATGTTCAATAATCTTAATTTATATGATTTGATTTATCTGGGCAATCATAAATCAGTTTGTATTACCCTTATTATATCTACTCCACATAATACAGCTATTACAGCATCAATTGATTATTTATACAGAATAGATCCTTTACCAATATTGTTGGGTCCATCTGTTTGCCACACATAGGACCCTCTCCTAAAACCAAATGTCCATTAGGACTGACGCATAGCAGATTTGTAGGGTCATCAAGTGTTAACAATGTTAGATCCCCAGGTAGTGCAATCTATTAATGCAGCAAATCTCTCTAGTGCATCTTTATTACTCCTACCAATCTCCTTATAGACCTGAAGGGGATTTTAATGACAGCGTCTCCCTGATGGCATGATCACACTGGCCCCAATGTTATCCCCTGATGAGGACAACAAAACGCGTTGGGAACATGGGGGATAGGATCCACCGCTACGTTTGGAATGGAGGGCGTTTTTTAGGGTGAGATCCTTCTAATGCTCCTATCAATAAGACGCCTATCCATTACTAATCCAATAGTAGTGAAAGAGTTAAAAAAAAATAAAGACACAGCCAGAAAAAAAGTATTTTAATATTCTTAATTTCACCATACTTACCATACTCGATCGCCTGCAAAAAATTAAAAATAATAAACCAACCGTATACTCACTTTCTGCTATAGTCCAATTAATAACGAGTGTCCCACGACGATCTCCCCTATAGAACAGTGACATTGGCTCCTGCAGTGCATCACTGAAGAGGTTACCTGAGTTCATTGGTCTCACTTTATGGCAAAGCTGCGTGGGAATTTTCCCACACAGCAGTCCCACAAGTGAGAGTAAGAACTATTTCTAACATTGGCGGAGGGATACAGTGCGAAAGGATACCTTTCGCCATTGTATCCTGGAGCCCCTGGAGAGCTTTCCCATCAGCTGATGTGGCTGCTCTCCACGGGAGATCGTCGTGGGACACTCATTTTAATTGGATATCTGTGGACACAGGGAGTATATTGTTTGCTTATTATTTTAATATTTTTTACAGGTGAGCAATGGCTTTGGGGATCAAGGTGATGGTGAGTATGTACTCTATCTTGTATGTACTGTATGTGTTGTGCATATGTACTGTATGTCTATATGTATGTGTTGTATGTACTGTTGTATGTAGCATGTTGTATGTACTGTATGTCATATGTTGTATGTACTGTTGTATGTTGTATGTACTGTATGTCATATGTTGTATGTTGTATGTGCTGGTGTATGTCATATGTTGTATGTACTGTATGCCATATGCTGTATGTACTGTTGTATGTTGTATGTTCTGTATGTCATATGTTGTATGTTGTATGTACTGTATGTACTGTATGTTGTATGTTCTGTATGTCATATGGTGTATGTTGTATGTGCTGTTGCATGTAGTACGTTCTGTATGTCATATGTTGTATGTACTGTATGTAGTATGTTCTTTATGGCATATGTTGTATGTTGTATGTACTGTATGTTGCATGTACTGTTGTATGTACTGTATGTTATATGTTGTATGTTATGTATTTTGTATGTACTGTATGTGTTTTTTTGTTATTTTTTTACATTCAACACATTAACCAGATGATGGGACTACTACTGTCCCATCATTGGCTAATGTGTCAATCACTATCACTATAGCAGGCATAGCCCGAAGGGACTTGTAGACCCATCGGACGATGCCTGCACAAACACACACACCTGGACAGCCCCACACAGCGCCGCACACACCTGGACAGCCCCGCACACACCCAGACAGCCCCGCACACACCAGAAACGCCCACAGACACCCTCGGACAGCCCGCAGACACCCTGACAGACCCACGGACAGCCCAGAGACCCCGCCTGCACACACATACACGCACACAATCACCACCCACACTCCGCCCACACACTTCCCTCCTCCCGATCTGCAGCGTTTCCCCGCAGATAAACCGCAGATCTTTTTTACATCTGCGATTTTGCTGTGGATATGCCCGACTCAAAGCAAGTCTATGGGTGCAGAAACTCTTCAGATCCGCACAAAGAATTGACATGCTGGGGAAAAAACAACGCTGCATTCCCGTGCATTTTTTTCATCAGCATGTGCACAGCGGATTTTGTTTTCCATAGGTCAACATGCTAATGTTATGAAGGAACAGATGATTGGCCTCGGGGAGACCAAAACATCCAACACCGCGGAGACACCATCACATGTTTCTCAACGCAGTGATCCAGGACACTGCCCCCATCCCTTATGGGAAATATGCAAATGCATGTAGGATAGCTGCGGAGACACCATCACGTGTTTCTCGACGCAAGCAGTGAATAGCCAGACCTTTCCCCGGGAGGGAACAACCACGGGAAGGGCAGCATCCAATAAAGGAAAACATCCAATACAGGAAAACCACCTATGCCAAGCATGGTATCCATCCACAGACAGCTGTTTCGGGGTGTTTGCCCCTCATCAGTGTGGAGTAGGAATCTGGCTATTAGGAGCAGTGACTAGTAAAAGGCTGTGAAGGAACAGATGATTGGCCTCGGGGAGGCCAAAACATCCAACACCGCGGAGGCACCATCACATATTTCTCAACGCAGTGATCCACCTGAAACAGCTGTCTGTGGATGGATACCATGCTTGGCATAGGTGGTTTTCCTGTATTGGATGTTTTCCTTTATTGGATGCTGCCCTTCCCGTGGTTGTTCCCTCCCGGGGAAAGGTCTGGCTATTCACTGCTTGCGTCGAGAAACACGTGATGGTGTCTCCGCAGCTATCCTACAAACATGCTAATGTTAATCGCATGGAAAACTGCCGCAGATCCGCAGCGTCAAAAATGCTGCGGATCCGCAGGAAAATCCGCAACTTGTGCACATAGCCTAAGGCCTTGTTTTTTGGCAGTGGTAGACAAATGCAAAAAGGCTTTATGGCCAATGGGAATGTTTAAGATCAAGAACCTTTAGCAAATTATAAGAAAACAGCCTTTTCTCCGGCATACAAAGGATGTGTCACAATTAACAAAACGATTCTTTTAGCAGGTCCAAAAACTTAGTCAGGTTCTGGTAGTCTTTCCACGTCTACATCCAAACCATCACTGAGGCAGCTTAGCTGTCTTTTAAATGGGTTGTAAAGCCTGGATAGGAGAATGGGAACGATCGGTCCCGCCCATCTCTTCCAGTCATTCCAAAAACCCAGACGCAAAATCCAGGCCAATTAAAATAATACCTTTCAGCACTATTTGTGCCAAAGTCTTCATCTACAACACTGAGGCTAGACACTTTGGTGACAGATACCTCCCATCCAGGGCTTGTTCAGCTGCAACACTACGGTATGAAAAAAGAATTGTAAACCACATGGATGGTTTCAGTATGGCATCTGTTTTTAATTAATGGATCCATTGCAATTAAACAACATAGGAAACTGTTGTTGGTAATTTTTTTTTAATTATTGATATATAAAACAGAGATTATACTCATGTCATATGATGTCTAAAAGAGACATATGAAAAAATGGACACAATATGGATCAAAAATATTTTTTTCTTCTGGATGAAAAACAGATTATTTTTCATATGCTCATCTAAACCCAACCTAATATATGTTTTATTTAATTTACTTCCTTTTTCGATTGTTAGGAATTCAGGGTGGAGTTCTTGTGACATGTAATGTGACTTGGTCAACCAACAACTACTAAAAGACAAAAAGGGCAGAACCTCTGATGACCATTAGCATCTGTTTTGTTAAAGGGGTTATCTCAGTTTACAAAAAGTGGGCAAGGTGAAAAATGTGAATATCAAAAGAAATATTACGGTAGTTACTTTACTTGTGGAAACTTCTGTCACTTCTGTGCTGTTGCTCCAGCGATCCTCTCCTCCTTGTGTATTTAGTTGAAATTATATTGTGCCACATACCACATGTGACTGCTGCAGTCAATCACTTTCTTAGCAGTCTTGTGCAGTAAACTGCTGAGGCCTGTGATTGGCTGCAGCAGACACATGTGGCACTTAATTATTGTAGCCAAGTACAAAAAGACCAGCAAGGAACACAAGAATGTAAGTCCTAAAACAATGGAGAATTCAACAGGTAAGTAATACTTCCTTGGCCAGTTTCACATGTCCATCCAACCGAGTGCCACCCGTGTGCCGCATCAGTAAAATGCATACCGGCGCCAGGGAAGCAGAAGTACAGTTAGTGCTGTTCTCCAGCGCAGGGTGCTGAATACAGCTCGCATCATTCTCCCTTGCAGAGAGAGATAGCAAGAAAGAGACAGGCTGACAGAGAGATAGAGGCAGCTAAACAGAGACAGCCAGACAGAGAAAAACAGCCAGCCAGAGATTCTCTCTCTGTCCCCCTCTCTGCCTGTCTCTATGTCTGTTTCTCTCTCTGTCTCTCTTTTTCTCTCTCTGGCTGGCTGTCTCTCTCTCTTTCTCTTGTCCATGGATTGGAAGTCCGGGATGTGAGTGGAGAGTCTCTGGAAGTGCGAGGCCATCACTGTTGAGTATTTTTTGCAGTGCAGCAGGTAGTGATCTTCATCCTCCATGGCCCCTTGCTGCAGTGCTGGCACAGTCTGTTCTCCCACAGCTTGCATGTCTGACGATTCTGCCCTGTTTCCACCTCTAGGTTGAGGGGTGGTGAAGCCTCTGCAGATATGGGGCCAAATTGTAGTCCCTCCACAGTGACCAGTAGATGGTGAGTTTCTGGGCATTCTCTAGTTCACTTTTCCATCCCACTATGTATCGCTTCTTGCAGCTCTCTGAGGTCCCTTTTATTTGGGATTTTGTCAGGATGTGTTGCTGACTTTGGCTGGACTGGCTGCTGGGGATCTTGGCTTGCTCTGAGCTCCAGCTCCGTGGGTTTTTTTATGATAGTAGTTGCTGGGGTTGCTGCTCTGTATGTGTGCCTAGTGTGATAGCACCATCTTGTGTATAGTGAGCCATATGAGGAATCAGCCCAGCTCTTCCTGACAAGCTATATTTGAGGTGTTGCGATTGATCTGGAGGAGATATTTGCACAACTCCAGGTGGAAGACTTCGGTTAGGCTGAGATCCCACTTTGTCACATTTTGGGTAGGTCGCTGGGTCGAAAACCTCACTGCTGTACAGAAGTATTGGGGTGATGATGCTGTCAAATATCTTAAGCCAGACTCTCACTGGTAGTTTGAGGTGGTACAGTTGTCTTCTGATGTCGTAGAAGTTTCTGCATGCTTTTTTTTAGGGCCTCTGCTACTTGCTTGAGTCTCCCGGTTTTGCTTAGCTCCAGACCAAGGTAGGCATAGCTGCTGATCTTCTCCAGCATACTGCCATTTAATGTGAGAGAGTGAGTGGGGTTTATGTTCTGGTTCCTGGATGGGCAGCGCATAGTGTGGTGTTTACAGCACTGCCAGGCTATCTTGGGGGCCTCTCTCGGTTGGAGAGAATAGAAAGAGGTCAACTGCGTGCATCAAGAATTTCACCTCTTGGAAGTGCAGATTGAGGCCTAGGGCTGAGGAGGATTCCAGAGCTGCAGCCAGTCCATTTACTTAGAAATTGAATATGGTTGAGCACAGGCTGCATCCCTGTCTGACCCCACAACCCTGCCTGCAGAAAGACTTCCTTTTCCCGTTCACCTTCACGCTGCAATGGTTCTCATTGTATGAGTTCTTGATCTCATAGCTTCTGCCACCTATTCTGCTCTCCAAGAGTTTCAGGAAGAGTCCAGGGTACCACACTGAGTGAAAGGCCTTCTTGAAGTCTATGAAACATGCAAATATTTTACCTTGGTTTTTGCTGTGGACGTAGGTCTTGATGAGGCTGTTCAGGGCGTAGATATGATCATGATGCAGTGGTTCAGCATGAACCCAGCTTGGCTTCTGCTGATGATGTTATGCTGGGTGAGGAAGGGTGTGGTTATTTTATTAATGATGCTGTTGATCAGTTTTCCCAGAATGCTGTTGACACAGATCCCTCTGTAGTTTTCTGGATTGTATTGGTCTCCATTCTTGTAGATGGATGTCATGAAACATTGATTCCAGCTTTTGGGGAAGTAGCTAGTGCTCAGGACATGGATGAATAGTTTTGCCAGTGCTGCATGTACAGTATGTCTGGGGAACTGTATTTGATCATCTTTATGGGCAGCACGGTGGCTCAGTGGTTAGCACTTCAGTCTAAAGGTACCTTCACACTAAACGATATTGCTAGCGATCCGTGACGTTGCAGCGTCCTGGCTAGCGATATCGTTGTGTTTGACAGGCAGCAGCGATCAGGATCCTGCTGTGATATTGCTGGTCGTTGGTTAAAGTTCAGAACTTTATTTGGTCGTCAGATCGCCGTGTATCGTTGTGTTTGACAGCAAAAGCAACGATACCAGCTGACTGAGCACCGGCCGTAAAGTTAAAGCACAGCACAGCGGTGGCGTCACCGCTCTGCTGTTAGGGCCGGCACTCACAGTCAGTGCAGGAAGCGGACGCCGGGGGACGCGAAGGTGAGTATGTACTGTTTGTTTTTTTACATTTTACATTGGTAACCAGGGTAAACATCGGGTTACTAAGCGCGGCCCTGCGCTTAGCAACCCGATGTTTACCCTGTTTACCCGGGGACCTCGGCATCGTTGGTCACTGGAGAGCAGTCTGTGTGACAGCTCTCCAGCGACCAAACAGCGACGCTGCAGCGATCGGCATCGTTGTCTGTATCGCTGCAGCGTCGCTTAGTGTGAAGGTACCTTTACAGCAGGGTTCAAATCAAACCAAGGACAACATCTGCAAGGAGTTTGTATGTTTTCCCCTGTGTTTGCATAGGTTTCCTCCCATACTCCAAAGACATACTGGTAGGGTATGTAGATTGTGAGCCCCAATGGAGACAGTGCCGATAATGTCTGTAAAGCCTGCAGAATTAATGGCACTATATAAGTGAGTAAAATAAAAATCTCTGGCAAGATGTTGTCACTGCCCCCAGTCTCCTTGCATTTCATTAGTTTAATTCTGTCTTTTATTCCCATCACACTGATTGGTGTTTCCAGAGGATTTTGGAAGTCCTTGATTGTCTCCTCCATGTTCCTCAGTTTTGTGGTTAGATGCTCCCGTTCTGGGGTTAGGTCTTCTTCTGAAATGTTCCTTCAAGCTGCTGTAGTTTGTGGGAGACATGACTGTTTTTTCTCTTGTATTGCTTTTGTAGGATGTCATGGGTTACTCTTAGGTCCCTGTTATTGGAGTCTCTGTATTTTGATTTGTGGGTACCCTTAGGGAGGTGCGAATTGCAACTCTCTCTGTCACTCTCTTGCTGGCTTGCTGTGTCTTTGTCTCTGTGGCTGGCTGTTTCTCTCTCTTAAGCTGGCAGTGTCTCTCTCTCTCTGGCTGTCTCTCTCCATCTCTCTCTATGGCTTACTGTCTTTATCTGTCTGGCTGTCTCTCTGTCTCTCTCCGTCTATCTCTATAGCTTGCTGTCTCTATCTGGCTGTCTGTCTCCCTTTTTCTCTTTGTCTCTGTGTCTGTCTCTCTCTGTGTGTGTCTCTCTGTCTCTATGATGAGGAACATGCTCGTGGTTTGGAGCAGCCTGTGGCAGGTCTTTCCTTGGTTTCTCTGGCCTAGAGGAGGAAGATAAGACTCTGCTTACAGTCCTGACCCTGAGCATGAGAATATCATTAGCTGAAAACTTCTAGCACTGATTACACAAGAACCACAAGATGGATGTCTTCACATCTGGTATAATTATAATCAGAATAACAACACCAATATGACAATGGCTGTAGTTTACTCAGCAAAATCCTGCTGACAGGTTCTATTTAATGGTAGCAGGTTTACTAGTCGCCAAGTGATAATCTCCTGCTGAAGAAAACTGTGATTTTAACAGAAATACAGTAAACAGTCAAGTAAGTGATACATCTCTGTAGTCAAGGTCTCTGTGTCTATGTAAGGGTATGAGGAAAATCTGTTTCTAATGGATGTCTACTTATTGGTACTGCTACACCATTAAGGTGTATTATCACTAGTTCCTCAATGGTATTGCTACACAGCTACGTGTATTACCATCTACTGTAAAATGTAGAACTTGTATAATTGATTATCTGTTTCTTTGTTATGCATGTATAACCTTTGGCCTAATACTGTCTAATGTATTTTTATTAAATAGGGACAGTTTACTACCCCGGATCAGTCACTAGATGGAGGAAGAGAATATTACCTCAGCTGGGTCACTAGATGGGGGAATTGTAGTACAGTACATAGTTAACAATAGGAGGGGCTACTGCTTGGTAAGCCAGGGTATAGTTCCTGGAAGGGTTGAGTAGGGCGGGAGCGCCCAAGGGGTCCACATGGGCTATAGACCCAGGACACAGCAGCAGCTATGCACCGTTAAGAGTGAGCCCAGCAATTAGCATCCAGGGGGCCAGAACACAGAAGTACGATAGCAGTAGAGCTAGCCCACACAGAGTGACTGGAGCTGTTGCACTGAGGAAGAAGGCTAAGCAAAATGGGAGCAAGTAATCCAACATGTGGCAGATTTTTGCGTGAGCCTCTATTCTTAGGACTGGTGCGAAACGTCAGAGAATACCCCCACGAGAAGCAGAAATTCTGGGCATTGAGGACACCGAGGAACCAGAGGATGCGGTCCGTCCCGGGGACAGGCAAGGGAAAGCTCAGAAGGGAAGGGGCCAGTGGGGGATACAGGGATTACTGTCGGCCATGACTACAGCCCTGGCCCTGGCTCCCTACATCTACTTCATGCTACTCTCAGAATAGGTGGCAAGACGTGGTGGCAGATTTCCTTTAAATATTGTATCATTAATTCCCTCTTTCCTCTTATTGGTTACTTTGGCAACTTGGAAAACTCCTTCAATATAATGAAATAAACTTTAGAACAACTGCAGTTTAAAGGTGCCTATATACATTAATCATATGTATATTCATGTATAGATTTCTTCAAAGACATAAAAAAGTAAAAAAAAATGCATTCTGGTGATGGATGTTCATTAAAAGGAACTTGTCAGGATGATTTTACAAATGAAATAAGTTGTATGGCTCTATAGGTCATTGGACAGCAATACAAATAATACTTGCATTGCTGGAAACCAAATGTGTAAGTGCTGAGAAATGAATATTTGAAGCCAAATGTAAATTGTGATGGAAATTCAGTGGGGTCGTATCGATACCCTCTGGATATGCCATCTGCATTACTCCCTACCTGCTGCCACCTTCCTCTCTGCTCTTCTCATCCAAATGCCTACTATGACGAAGAGAACAGTTATAAATCAGTTTGTTTTACTGTCCAATGACCTTAATAGTCACACAGCTGGTTTAATTAGTAAAATTATCCTGACAGGTTCCCTTTAAAGGGATTGTCCTCTACTAGGAAAACCCCTTCTTGACCAAAATGTTTGGACCTGATAAAATAATAAAGCCTATTCTCATCTCCCGCACTGGCACGATTCCCAGCGCTAATTAGGCGCCGGTGACATGTGTCGCAACAACAGCATGGGAACCCCGGGAGAGCAAGTGCCAACATCGCAGAAATGAAGCTGGAGCAGGAGGTGAGTATAAGCTATTATTTTATGGGGGCCAAGTGAGGGGTATGACAAGAAGTTGTCCAAATAGTGGACAATTGCTTTAAGGCTGTGTTCCCACGATGAGCTTTTGGTGCATTTTTGATGTTGTATATTGTTGATGTGTCAAAAACGCAGTGTCTTACGGTTTCAGCAAAGTAGAAGGGATTTATAAAAAACTCATTCCCACTGGGCTTTTTTTTAGTTGCATTTCAAATCCGCAGCTTCTTTATTTCTCTTGTGGGTCCGCTGAGTTTTCTGTGCTGAATTTCCCCATAGACTTGCATTACACATGGAAAATCCGCTGATAAAAACGCAAATGCTTTTTTTACTGCATTTCTGCCGTGGAAACGTATCAAAAACACATGTAATTCGAACCTAAGAATATCAATAAACTTTTGTCAAAGCCAAATACCAGAAAATATCAAAAACTAAGCAGCTTTATTTAAAACATGACACAACAAAAAGGATGCCAAAACGCAATGTAAAAAAGTGATAAAAGCAAATGTTAAAAAACACACACAAAAATGCAATGAAAAAATGTAAGTAACATAATTTAAATAATGGGTGCAGACATTCTGCAGCGTCAAAAACTCATCGGGGGAGCGTAATCTAAAGCTAAGTTCACATTGCATTAAAGCAGTCAGTTCAACACATGCGTTAACTGGCTGCGTTAACGCAAGTGCCAAAATGTGATCGCGCTAGCGCAGATAGAGCTAGCAGATGCTCTATCTGCGCTAGCGGTGACGGACCCGGAAACGATGCGGCCCGCGGCCCAGGGTCCGTCACTCAATGACGGCACATTGCTAGCGCATGCCCATTTTGGGCGTGCGCTAGCGATGCGTCCGAAATAGGGCTTAATGGCAGCGTTAACGGACTGCGTTACACCGCGGCGTAACGCAGTCCGTCTAACGGACTGCCTATAACGTAATGTGAACCCAGCCTAAGGGTTCCTGTGAGATTTTGCATTGGAATTCTGGAGCTTCTGCATTTGATAAATTTAAGCATTGAAAAAGATTGTTTCATGAAGCAAACACCTTTATGGAAGCTGTCTGAGAAATCAGTTGAGGTCTACAAGTCTGGCTTTTCTCATCCTTGGTTATCTGGTGTCAGGCAACCACTGAAGAAGAGAAAAAAACATCAAATCCCAACCTTTCTGACAGAGGGGTGCTCAACTTGAGTCAAAAAGGGGAGTGAAACTTGAGTCACCCTCCCTGTCTATGAGGTCCGTATGCCCTAATAAGACATATAGGCCAGGTTTTGACGCAACCTATTTAAAGGGCCAAATCCTACAGCTATAGGAAATGCCTAAACAATACCTCAGAGGAGAATTTGCTCACAGAAGCAGCTTTATCTGTAGCTGTACATAACATTGTAATAGGAATGCTGCTAGTTTCTCTAATGGTGCTCTTCAGTCACTGAATGACCACACACTTATCTCTACAATTATTCTTTTCTTACTTTAGTCATTGTTGTCCTGCATAGAGTTTTTTCCCTCTTTTTCCTGTAAAATGCTGTTTCATATCTTCACTCTCTTATTACAAGGCTTTATTCACCCTTGCTTACTGACAATCTTTATTGTACATCCAAAATTTAATAGTACTCGATAGAATGCTGATGTCAGTCTATGGGGCTTTTCACATCTATATTTTTATGTCCCAAATTCCATTCTTCAATATGTAGCATGCTCTGTTGGAACTGTTTGATCTGCTCCCCATAGCAGTCAATGGTGCTTGAAAAAAACAGATTTGTATTTTTCATAAGCATGACTTCCATAGTATGGATAAATTGCTGTATGTGCAACATTGGAGAAAATACTGATAGCAATGTATAGATAAAAAAGCACAGAAGCATAACAGAGTTGAAAGGGTTTGGAAGACAGAATCCTGTAAAAAGAACCGTCTGTTTGATTGCCACTTTTTCTCATGGATAGATCATGAACACATTATAGTTTTTGAGTCTTTTCAAATGGCATCTACAAAAAAAAAAGCAAAGACAAGTTTGTTTGCTCAGATTTGCAAGCCAAACTCACAAATCAGTGGTAAGCACACAGGTATCATGTCCATAATAATTATAATAATAATTATTTTATTTCTATAGCGCCAACATATTCGGCAGCACTTTACACTTTAATGCTGTCAATTAAGAATTCAATCTGTGTGAATTCTACCTTGAATGCATGTCAGTTCTAGATCCTGTAAAGAGGAAAATAAAGTAATAATGCAAAGAAAAATAAAAGAATTCACTTTTATGATTTATATATGTCCCGATAAGGCATATGATTTGAGTCAACATCATGAGACAGATACTTTACAGACCACTATATTGAAATAATACAGACATAACTATTGTGATAACAGTCAAAACTTCTTATTTTGTTCCAAGAATCAGTTTTATGTAAGGCCACGTTCACACACCAGAACGTTCAGACTGACCCACAGATGGACAGATGAATCTCACAGTGGGCCCTTGTGCAGTAGTGCCCGCAAAATCCCTACATGAGCATTGTTTGGCACAATACCATTAATGCAACATGAACAGACAAAGGGAACATCACATCAAACATTTAACTACCTAGTTTATTATTGTATAGAAGCATAGGCAAATTTGGAAACTAGGGTCAGGTAATATTGCATGTGGCTGAACAATGGGTCCCCAAATTTGATACTACTAATGGGCCTTTGTCATCCCAGTCCGGCACTGCACATTAGTATTTGGTTAGCATTTTCCATCAGTATGTGTGTAACTGGGTAGCACAGGGTGGTAGTCGTGGGCGAGTTCACTAAGCAAAAGTCAGCACTCCGCCACCTTGGACATGAAAGGATGAATACTCACTGTGTCTGCTGGAATCCTAGTCCCATAAAGCACCACAGAGTCACAGTCTTCATTTCAATGGTTAAACTTTACAAAACAGCAGCATATTCATCTCACAGACAGCACAGTTCAAACTCAGAGACATCTTCTTACCTTTCCCTGCCGTCCGAGCAGACTCGGTTCTTCCTGTCAACTATGTCTCTATCCTTGGTCAATCACTGACCCACTATTGGACAATCCTTATCCCTCTTCTGGACAATCTCTGTCCCACTTGTGCTCCTGGCACACCAGCTTCCTACTGTTTCCCTGGTCTGGCTGGGAGTTATAGGGTTACGGGCTCGCCGATTCAGCTGCCTTCTAATCCCAGCCTCTAGCTTCGGATCCTTCCTTGGAACGGTTCTTGTCTAAACTGGTGACCACCTGCACGATTCTCAACCTGGGGCCCCTTACTGAAACAGCTTTATCCCCACGGCCTGCCCTTGGGCAAGGTGCCTGGGTGTCTGTCTGTAATCATGAAGTGCCTTTCCAATACCTCCCTGCTCTGTGCTGTTCTGCTCTGTGACTCCTCCCATCTGCTTAACCCCTATGGTCCTGCACTACTTAATAATCTATCCCTAAGCTAAATCACAATACATCACATTACAGTACATGACAAATACATTACAGTGCACACCATAGCAAAACAATAGTAAAACATCAGGCTGCGGCATGTGACACAGGTGAATAGCATTAAGGAGAGAGAAGGTACATGAGGGTCCCCAACACCTCCTTACATGTGTATATGAGGGTCCCCAACACCTCCTTACATGTGTATGCCTTATGCCTTAGATGTCTGTGTTGGCATATGTGTTCTGTCAGTGTTTTTCACTATTAAAGTCTATGGGCAGAATGGTGGCTCAGTGGTTAGCACTACAGCCTTGCAGCGCTCGGGTCCTGTGTTAAAATCTCATCAAGGACAACATCTGCAAGGAGTTTGTATGTTCTCCCCGTGTTTGTGTGGGTTTCCTCCGGGTACTCTGGTTTCTTCCCACACACCAAAGACCTACTGATAGGAATGTAAATTGTGAGCTTCAATGGGGACTGTGATGATAATGCCCATAACCCCTTAACGACCACCAAAAAGTCTGATTTCCTATTTATTTTTCTCTCCTCTAACATGATATAGCACATCAGAGAAGAGAGAAATGGAAGATTTTTCCTATTGGTTCATTTTGATCACTGTGATAGACCCTTATTACATATTACAGTGATCAAAATAAAAAAAAATAGTAAATTAAACCCCCCTTTATCACCCCCTTATTTAGGTAAAATTAATAAAATAAGAACATTTATTTATTTCCATATTTCCATTAGGTCTAGTGTTGGGGCTAGGGATAGGGTTGGGGTAAGAGCTAGGGTTAGGGTTGGGGCTAGGGTTATAGTTGGAGTTATGGTTGGAGTTAGAGTTAGAGTGGGGCTAGGGTTAGGGTTGGGGCTAGGGTCATAGCTAGGGTTAGGGTTGGGGTTGGAGCTAGGGTTAGGGTTGGGGTTGGAGCTAGGGTTAGGGTTTGGCTTAGTGTTAGAGTTAGGATTAGGGTTGGGCTAAGGTAAGGTTTGGGGCTAGGGTTAGGGCTTGACCTCGGGTTAGGGTTGGGGCTAGGATTGGGGATAGGGTTGTTTTGGGGTTAGGGTTGTGTTGGGTTTACGGTTGTGTTGTGGTTAGGGTTGTGGTTAGGGTTATGGTTAGGGTTTGGGATTAGGGATAGGGGTGTGTTGTGGTTAGGGTTGCGGTTAAGGCTGTGTTAGGGTTGAAGTTAGAATTTGGGGGGTTTCCACTGTTTAGGTACATCAGGGGTCTTCAAACATGACATGGCGCCTGCCATTGATTCCAGACAATTTTGCATTCAAAAAGTCAAACGGTGCTCCCTCCATTCTGAGCCCTGCAATGCACCCAAACAGTGGCTTTCTCCCACATACTGGGTATTGGCGTACTCAGGAGAAATTGAGCAGCAAATTTTGTGGTCCATTCTCTCCTGATACCCTTGTGAAAATAAAAAAAATTGGTTCCAAAGTTAATTTTTTCATTCCACATTGCTTTAGTTCTCGTGAAGCACCTGAAGGGTTAATACATTTCTTGAATGTGGTTTTGCGCTCCTTGAAAGGTGTTGTTTTTAGAATGGTGTCAGTTTTTAGTATTTTCTGTTATATTGATCCCCCAAACTCACTTCAAATGTGAGGTGGTCCATAAAAAATGGTTTTGTAAATTTTGCTGCAAAAATGAGAAATCACTGGTCAACTTTTAACCCTTATAACGTCCTAACAAAAGATTTTGTTTCCAAAATTTATTTATTAACTACACTGCTCAAAAAAATAAAGGGAGCACTCAAATCCCACATCTATCTATATAATCGTCTAAGGGTCACTTCCGTCTGTTTGTCTGTCACAGAAATCCCGCCGTGACCAACCAGCGACTGGCACAGTCCCGCCACGAATTCGCCCTTCCCTACTCCCCTCCAGTCAGTGCCCTCTCCCTACTCCCCTCCAATTAGTGCCCCCATAGCGTATTAGCAGTTGATTAAACGGACTGCGTTACACCGTGGCATAATGCGGTGTAACGCAGTCCATTAACGCTGCTATTAACCCTGTGTGACCAACTTTTTACTATTGATGCTGCCTATGCAGCATCAATAGTAAAAAGATCTAATGTTAAAAATAATTTTAAAAAAATAAAAAATCATTATATTCTCACCTTCCGGCGCCTTTCCCGCTCCTCGCGACACTCCTGTCCCAAGAATGCATTGCGGCAATGACCTCTGATGACGTAGCGGTCTTGCTAGACCGCTACATCATCACGTATTATTGCCGCAATGCGTTTTTGGGACCGCAGCATCGCGAGGAGCATCGCTAAATGCCTGGGCTGGATCCGGGGGCCGTCGGAAGGTGAGTATATAACTATTTTTTATGTTAATTCTTTTTTTATCAAGGGTATGGTGCTCACATTGCTATATACTACGTAAGCTGTGTTAGATACTACGTGGGCTGTTATGTACGGCATGGGCTGTGTTATATACTGCATGGGCTGTGTTATATACTGTGTGGGCTGTGTTATATACTACGTCTCTCTGCTATATATACTACATGGGCTGTGCTATATACTACGTGGCTGTGCAATATACTGCATGGCTGGGCAATATACTACGTGGCTGTGCTATATACTACGTGGGCTGTGTTATATACTACATGGGCTGTGTTATATGCTGCATGGGCTGTGCTATATACTACTATACATATTCTAGAATACCCAATTTGTTAGAATTGGGCCACCATCTAGTCCTAGATATTACTGAATGAAATATTCCACTTGTAAATCTTGACACATTACATATTGTAATGTGTTGAGAACACTAAAAACCTAAAAAAGATCAAAGTAAATCACAACTAATATCCCATGGAGGTCTGTAGTTGGAATGTTGCTCAAAATTAAAGTGGAAAATAAAGTTACAGGCTGATCTAACTTCAGTGGAAATGCCTCAAGACAAGGAAATGATGCTCAGTAGTGTGTGTGGCCTCCACGTGCCTGTATGACCTCCCTACAATGCCTGGGCACGCTCCTGATGAGGCAGCGGATGGTCTCCTGAGGGATCTCCTCCCAGACCTGGACTAAAGCATACACCAACTCCTGGACAGTCTGTGGTGCAACATGATGTTGGTGGATGGTGCAAGACATGATGCCCCAGATGTGTTCAATCGGATTCAAGTCTGGGGAACTGGGGGGCCAGTCTATAGCTTCAATGCCTTCATCTTGCAGGAACTGCTGGCACACTCCAGCCACATGAGGTCTGGCAATGTCCTGCATTAGGAGGAACCCAGGGCCAACCGCACCATCATATAGTCTCACAAGGGGTCTGAGGATCTCATCTCGGTACCTAATTGCAGTAAGGCTACCTCTGGCGAGATCATGGAGGGCTGTGCGGCCCTCCAAAGAAATGCCACCCCACACCGTTACTGACCCACTGCCAAACCGTTCATGGTGAAGGATGTTGCAGGCAGCAGATTACATTCCACAGCATCTTCAGACTCATGAATGGGAAGCAGGAGAACGTAGCTACCTAGGCTTGCGGTGCTGCGCGCCCTGCTGGCATAACCTCATATGAACTCTAGGGTAGGAATGTTTCCGAATCTTTTCTCACGCTCGAGTTCATATGAGTTTATACCAGCAGGGGGCGCAGCACCGCAAGTCTAGGTAGCTACGTTCCCCTGCTTCCCATTCATTCCCCAGTTTTTACAGGCAGGGGCGGGTGCATTAGCAGGCTCCTGCTTGTGAAATTATTTACCACTTCTGATGGATTTACATTGTGGGCCATGACCGTAACGGCAGAAAGGTATGGGATATTGTTGTTTTTTTTATTTTAACTTTGTTTCAGGTGACAAGGGTCTTCAATTGGATTGAGCAGTTTGGATGAAAATTACCAATACAAGTCTATATGTCCATGAAAAACATGGACAGCACGTTGATGCCATCCATGTACCATCTGTGTGCTGTCTGTGTTTCACATTGCAAGGAATAGCAGAAACTTTGTAATTTATTGATCCATGCGTGAAATACACTGATCAAATACTGATGACTAGTGTTGAGTGATACCGTCCGATACTTGAAAGTATCGGTATCGGAAAGTATCGGCCGATACCGGCAAAGTATCGGATCTCGCCGATACCGATACCCAATACCAATACAAGTCAATGGGACTTGTCATGATTCTCAATGGCGAGAGAACATAGCCCAGCATATATAAGGACTAGCTCTTGGAAGATGGAATCTAAACTGACCATGAACTAAACCTGCCGCACAATTAACAGTGGCCGGGTAGCGTGCCTACGTTTTATCCCTAGACGCCCAGCGCCAGCCGGAGGACTAACTAATCCTAGCAGAGGAAAATACAGTCCTGGCTCACCTCTAGAGAAATTTCCCCAAAAGGCAGACAGAGGCCCCCACATATATTGGCGGTGATTTTAGATGAAATGACAAACGTAGTATGAAAATAGGTTTAGCAAAATCGAGGTCCGCTTACTAGATAGCAGGAAGACAGAAAGGGCACTTTCATGGTCAGCTGAAAACCCTATCAAAACACCATCCAGAAATTACTTTAAGACTCTAGTATTAACTCATAACACCAGAGTGGCAATTTCAGATCACAAGAGCTTTCCAGACACAGTAACGAAACAGCAGCTGTGAACTGGAACAAAATGCAAAAACAAACTAGGACGAAAGTCCAACTTAGCTGGGAGTTGTCTAGTAGCAGGAACATGCAAAGAAAGGCTTCTGATTACATTGTTGACCGGCATGAAACTGACAGAGGAGCAAGGTTATATAGAGACTCCCACATCCTGATGGGAACAGGTGAACAGAGAGGATGATGCACACAAGTTCAATTCCACCAGTGGCCACCGGGGGAGCCCAGAATCCAATTTCACAACAGTACCCCCCCCCTCAAGGAGGGGGCACCGAACCCTCACCAGAACCACCAGGGCGATCAGGATGAGCCCTATGAAAGGCACGGACAAGATCGGAGGCATGAACATCAGAGGCAGTCACCCAAGAATTATCCTCCTGACCGTATCCCTTCCATTTGACCAGATACTGGAGTTTCCGTCTGGAAACACGGGAGTCTAAGATCTTTTCCACAACGTACTCCAACTCACCCTCAACCAACACCAGAGCAGGAGGCTCAACGGAAGGCACAACCGGTACCTCATACCTGCGCAATAATGACCGATGAAAAACATTATGAATAGAAAAAGATGCAGGGAGGTCCAAACGGAAGGACACAGGGTTAAGAATCTCCAATATCTTGTACGGGCCGATGAACCGAGGCTTAAACTTAGGAGAAGAAACCCTCATAGGGACAAAACGAGAAGACAACCACACCAAGTCCCCAACACAAAGCCGAGGACCAACACGACTACGGCGGTTGGCAAAAAGCTGAGTCTTCTCCTGGGACAACTTCAAATTGTCCACTACCTGCCCCCAAATCTGATGCAACCTCTCCACCACAGCATCCACTCCAGGACAATCCGAAGATTCCACCTGATCGGAGGAAAATCGAGGATGAAACCCCGAATTACAGAAAAACGGGGACACCAAGGTGGCAGAGCTGGCCCGATTATTGAGGGCGAACTCCGCCAATGGCAAAAAAGCAACCCAATCATCCTGATCCGCAGACACAAAACACCTCAAATATGTCTCCAAGGTCTGATTAGTCCGCTCGGTCTGGCCATTAGTCTGAGGATGGAAAGCAGACGAAAAAGACAAATCTATGCCCATCCTAGCACAGAATGCCCGCCAAAATCTAGACACGAATTGGGTCCCTCTGTCAGAAACGATATTCTCCGGAATACCATGCAAACGAACAACATTTTGAAAAAACAGAGGAACCAACTCGGAAGAAGAAGGCAACTTAGGCAAGGGAACCAAATGGACCATCTTAGAGAAACGGTCACACACCACCCAGATGACAGACATCTTCTGAGAAACAGGCAGATCCGAAATAAAATCCATCGAGATGTGCGTCCAAGGCCTCTTCGGAATAGGCAAGGGCAACAACAGTCCACTAGCCCGAGAACAACAAGGCTTGGCCCGAGCACAAACGTCACAAGACTGCACAAAGCCTCGCACATCTCGTGACAGGGAAGGCCACCAGAAGGACCTTGCCACCAAATCCCTGGTACCAAAGATTCCAGGATGACCTGCCAACGCAGAAGAATGAACCTCAGAGATGACTCTACTGGTCCAATCATCAGGAACAAACAGTCTACCAGGTGGGCAACGATCCGGTCTATCCGCCTGAAACTCCTGCAAGGCCCGCCGCAGGTCTGGAGAAACGGCAGACAATATCACTCCATCCTTAAGGATACCTGTGGGCTCAGAATTACCAGGGGAGTCAGGCTCAAAACTCCTAGAAAGGGCATCCGCCTTAACATTCTTAGAACCCGGTAGGTATGACACCACAAAATTAAACCGAGAGAAAAACAACGACCAGCGCGCCTGTCTAGGATTCAGGCACCTGGCAGACTCAAGGTAAATTAAATTTTTGTGGTCAGTCAATACCACCACCTGATGTCTGGCCCCCTCAAGCCAGTGACGCCACTCCTCAAAAGCCCACTTCATGGCCAAAAGCTCCCGATTCCCAATATCATAATTCCGCTCGGCGGGCGAAAATTTACGGGAAAAAAAAGCACAAGGTCTCATCACGGGGCAGTCGGAACTTCTCTGCGACAACACCGCCCCAGCTCCGATTTCAGAAGCGTCGACCTCAACCTGAAAAGGAAGAGCAACATCAGGCTGACGCAACACAGGGGCGGAAGAAAAGCGGCGCTTAAGCTCCCGAAAGGCCTCCACAGCATCAGGGGACCAATCAGCAACATCAGCACCCTTCTTAGTCAAATCACTCAATGGTTTAACAACATCAGAAAAACCAGCAATAAATCGACGATAAAAGTTAGCAAAGCCCAAAAATTTCTGAAGACTCTTAAGAGAAGAGGGTTGCGTCCAATCACAAATAGCCTGAACCTTGACAGGATCCATCTCGATGGAAGAGGGGGAAAAAATGTATCCCAAGAAGGAAATCTTTTGAACCCCAAAAACGCACTTAGAACCCTTCACACACAAGGAATTAGACCGCAAAACCTGAAAAACCCTCCTGACCTGCTGGACATGAGAGTCCCAGTCATCCGAAAAAATCAGAATATCATCCAGATACACAATCATAAATTTATCCAAATAATCGCGGAAAATGTCATGCATAAAGGACTGGAAGACTGAAGGGGCATTTGAAAGACCAAAAGGCATCACCAAATACTCAAAGTGGCCCTCGGGCGTATTAAATGCGGTTTTCCACTCATCCCCCTGCTTGATTCGCACCAAATTATACGCCCCACGGAGATCAATCTTAGAGAACCACTTGGCCCCCTTTATACGAGCAAACAAATCAGTCAGCAGTGGTAACGGATATTGATATTTAACCGTGATTTTATTCAAAAGCCGATAATCAATACACGGCCTCAAAGAGCCATCTTTCTTAGACACAAAGAAAAAACCGGCTCCTAAGGGAGATGACGAAGGACGAATATGTCCCTTTTCCAAGGACTCCTTTATATATTCTCGCATAGCAGTGTGTTCAGGCACAGACAGATTAAATAAACGACCCTTAGGGTATTTACTACCCGGGATCAAATCTATGGCACAATCGCACTCCCGGTGCGGAGGTAGTGAACCAAGCTTGGGTTCTTCAAAAACGTCACGATAGTCAGACAAGAATTCAGGAATCTCAGAGGGAATAGATGATGAAATGGAAACCAAAGGTACGTCCCCATGAGTCCCTTTACATCCCCAGCTTAACACAGACATAGCTTTCCAGTCGAGGACTGGGTTATGAGATTGCAGCCATGGCAATCCTAGCACCAAAACATCATGTAGATTATACAGCACCAGAAAGCGAATAATCTCCTGGTGATCCGGATTAATACGCATAGTTACTTGTGTCCAGTATTGTGGTTTATTACTAGCCAATGGGGTGGAGTCAATCCCCTTCAGAGGTATAGGAGCTTCCAAAGGCTCCAAATCATACCCACAGCGTTTGGCAAAGGACCAATCCATAAGACTCAAAGCGGCGCCAGAGTCGACATAGGCGTCCGCGGTAATAGATGACAAAGAACAAATCAGGGTCACAGATAGAATAAACTTAGACTGTAAAGTGCTAATTGAAACAGACTTGTCAAGCTTCTTAGTACGCTTAGAGCATGCTGATATAACATGAGTTGAATCACCACAATAGAAGCACAACCCATTTTTTCGTCTAAAATTCTGCCGCTCGCTTCTGGACAGAATTCTATCACATTGCATATTTTCTGGCGTCTTCTCAGTAGACACCGCCAAATGGTGCACAGGTTTGCGCTCCCGCAGACGCCTATCGATCTGAATAGCCATTGTCATGGACTCATTCAGACCCGCAGGCACAGGGAACCCCACCATAACATCCTTAATGGCATCAGAGAGACCTTCTCTGAAAATCGCCGCCAGGGCGCACTCATTCCACTGAGTAAGCACAGACCATTTACGGAATTTTTGGCAGTATATTTCAGCTTCATCTTGCCCCTGAGATAGGGACATCAAAGCTTTTTCCGCCTGAAGCTCTAAATGAGGTTCCTCATAAAGCAACCCCAAGGCCAGAAAAAACGCATCCACATTGAGCAACGCAGGATCCCCTGGTGTCAATGCAAAAGCCCAATCTTGAGGGTCGCCCCGGAGCAAGGAAATTACAATCCTGACCTGCTGTGCAGGATCTCCGGCAGAGCGAGACTTCAGGGACAAAAACAATTTGCAATTATTTTTAAAATTTTGAAAGCAAGATCTATTCCCTGAAAAAAATTCAGGCAAAGGAATTCTAGGTTCAGACATAGGTGCATGAACAACAAAATCTTGCAAATTTTGTACCTTCGTGGCGAGATTATTCAAACCTGTAGCTACACTCTGAAGATCCATTTCAAACAGGTGAACACAGAGCCATTCAAGGATTAGAAGGAGAGAAAGAGAGGAAGGCTGCAGTATAGGCAGACTAGCAAGTGATTCAATTATGAGCACACTCAGAACTAGAGGAAAAAAAAAAAAAATTTTCAGCAGACTTCTTTTTTCTCTCCTTTCTCAGCCAATAATTTAACCCTTTTGGGCCGGTCAAACTGTCATGATTCTCAATGGCGAGAGAACATAGCCCAGCATATATAAGGACTAGCTCTTGGAAGATGGAATCTAAACTGACCATGAACTAAACCTGCCGCACAATTAACAGTGGCCGGGTAGCGTGCCTACGTTTTATCCCTAGATGCCCAGCGCCAGCCGGAGGACTAACTAATCCTAGCAGAGGAAAATACAGTCCTGGCTCACCTCTAGAGAAATTTCCCCAAAAGGCAGACAGAGGCCCCCACATATATTGGCGGTGATTTTAGATGAAATGACAAACGTAGTATGAAAATAGGTTTAGCAAAATCGAGGTCCGCTTACTAGATAGCAGGAAGACAGAAAGGGCACTTTCATGGTCAGCTGAAAACCCTATCAAAACACCATCCAGAAATTACTTTAAGACTCTAGTATTAACTCATAACACCAGAGTGGCAATTTCAGATCACAAGAGCTTTCCAGACACAGTAACGAAACAGCAGCTGTGAACTGGAACAAAATGCAAAAACAAACTAGGACGAAAGTCCAACTTAGCTGGGAGTTGTCTAGTAGCAGGAACATGCAAAGAAAGGCTTCTGATTACATTGTTGACCGGCATGAAACTGACAGAGGAGCAAGGTTATATAGAGACTCCCACATCCTGATGGGAACAGGTGAACAGAGAGGATGATGCACACAAGTTCAATTCCACCAGTGGCCACCGGGGGAGCCCAGAATCCAATTTCACAACAGGGACTCAAGTATCGGAAGGTATCCCTGATGGTTCCCAGGGTCTGAAGGAGAGGAAACTCTCCTTCGGGCCCTGGGATCCATATGAATGTGTAAAATAAAGAATTAGAATAAAAAATATCGATATACTCACCTCTCCGACGCAGCCTGGACCTTACCGCTGTGAACCGGCAGCCTTCTTTGCTTAAAATGAGCTCGTTCAGTACCTTCCATGACGTCACGACTTCTGATTGAATAAGGTATAATTGGTGTGCACTCAGTCAATTTGGAGAGTGAGGTGCAGGTGTCATGGACAGAAGAGTCCCCGTATAAGTAAAATTTAGAAGACACCGCACACTCTTAGTAGATATTTATGCAAATTGTGCAAAATTTATTCAATATAACACTACACGTTAGTGACACATGGGAGCAATGTACAGTTATAAGATAAGCGACCACTTGTAGTAACAATTGACGTTTCGGCTCTCCTGAGCCTTACTCATAATATTGCTTAGTGAGGCAATGGTAGGTACACATAGCGAATTTCTTGCTTACAGGTATAAGTGGTGCTATTAGCTGATAAGGCGGTGTATGACCAGTCGTGGTATGCTGCCCTGTGTGCGGAACCTGGGGTGGTTGTCTTGTAAAGCGGCGCTCCCGCGCCTTGCAGATGCCAGCGCTGGCATCTGCAAGGCGCGGGAGCGCCGCTTTACAAGACAACCACCCCAGGTTCCGCACACAGGGCAGCATACCACGACTGGTCATACACCGCCTTATCAGCTAATAGCACCACTTATACCTGTAAGCAAGAAATTCGCTATGTGTACCTACCATTGCCTCACTAAGCAATATTATGAGTAAGGCTCAGGAGAGCCGAAACGTCAATTGTTACTACAAGTGGTCGCTTATCTTATAACTGTACATTGCTCCCATGTGTCACTAACGTGTAGTGTTATATTGAATAAATTTTGCACAATTTGCATAAATATCTACTAAGAGTGTGCGGTGTCTTCTAAATTTTACAACTTCTGATTGCTCGCGTGCCGCTCATGTGATCGCCACGCGACCAATCAGAAGCCGTGACGTCATCCCTCAGGTCCTAAATTCCTAGAAGGGAATTTAGGACCTGAGGGATGGCGTCGCGGCTTGTGATTGGTCGCGTGGCGGTCACATGAGCGGCACGCGACCAATCAGAAGCCATGACGTCATGGAAGGTGCTGAACGCGCTCATTTTAAGCAAAGCAGGCTGCCGGTTACTACCAGGGCGCGTCAGAGGGTGAGTATATCCCTATTTTTTATTTTAATTCTTTATTTTTTACATGGATATGGATCCCAGGGCCTGAAGGAGAGTTTCCTCTCCTTCAGACCCTGGGAACCATACACTGGGAACTTCCGATTCCGATTCCCGATACCACAAAAGTATCGGATCTCGGTATCGGAATTCCGATACCGCAAGTATCGGCCGATACCCGATACTTGCGGTATCGGAATGCTCAACACTACTGATGACACAAGAATCCAAAACACTGATGACAACAGGACCATGTTTTTGAGTAGGTAAAGAACAGTGACATCTGAACGTAGCCTTAATTAGGAGTAGAACTGACAAAGAAAACATATAATTGAATCACTTGAGCTTCTTCTCCATTTTTGACCCATTTTTAGTTTTTTTAAGCCCAAACCAGGAGTAGATCCAAAACACAAAAGAGGTGTGAATATTTCGGTATTAGTTTATCTTTCTGCATCTTGCATTCCAGATTTTGGTTTAGAAACATCTGGGAAAAAATGAAAAAAAAAAACGGATGAGTGAATAGGTCCTAAAGAGTAATGTAAAGGAAGAGAAAAGAAAGTTAATAAAATATTTCGGCCATATTCACACATAAGCATTTTGATCAGTATTTCTCATCAATATAAAACCAAAGACAGAAACATAAATATTGAATATCCTGCAGTAAATTTTTTTAAATAAAAAAACATGTTAATTAAGTACCCTATATTATTTTCATGCACTATGTTATTATTTACTGCAGGGTATTTAATCATTATGTTTCTGTCTTTATTTTTTTCTGTTTAGTGGCCAGTATGAGCATGCTGCATGCACATCTGTTTATATCCTAGTTTATACCTTTGTGTTTTTTTCTGTCTATTTGCATGATGAGCATATAAATGTGTGACCTGCCTTTCCTTGAGCTGGGCAATATTGATGTGGTCTCTTTTGGCTGTGTGTCCACTAGTTGGGCTCAGTCCCTCACAGCCCTTATCTACATGCACGTCACTTGACAAACGGTAAGGTTTTTAATTTTAGAGTTAGGACTGTCCCAATTAGGGTCACCGTGAAGTGGTAGGCTGGCTTTTGCATTTTTTTTTTTTATAAAAAAACATGTTAACAAAGTTCTGTATATTATTTTTATGCACCATGCTGTTTATTTATTTACTGCAATGTATTCAATCAAAATGTTTCTGTCTTTGTTTTTTTCTGTTTTGGGCTTAAACTACTTGCAGACTACCGTATATACTCATGTATAAACCAAGTTTTTCAGCACATTTTTTTGTGCTGAAAACACCCCCCTCGGCTTATACACAAGTCACAGTACAGAAAGCCAGTGGGGGAGGGGGTGGCTTAGCACAGGGTGCCAGGAGCTGGGGCACACATCATACTTACCTAGCTGCGTGCCCTCGGTGCTGGCACTGCATGTCGTTCTGTCCGCCTGCACCTGCCTGCAGCTCTTCCTGTGCTCAACGGTCACGTGGTACCGCTCATTAAGGTGATGAGTATGGATGCATCTCCACTCCCATAGGGGTGAAGCGCATTTTCATCACCTTAACGAGCGGTACCACATGACCGCTCAGCACAGGAGAGCTGCCAGTGCCGCACCGGGACAATGGAGATGCAGGGACGTGCAGCAACGGACCGAGGAGGGTGAGTATGATGGGGAGGACGGGGGAGCCACACATACAACGAGGGAACCGGGAGAGCCACACATATGATGGGGAAGCCATGCATATTACAGAGGATGGGGGAGCCAGGCATATGATGGGGGAGGAAGGAGGAGCCACGCATATGACAGGGGAGCCACACATATGACGAGGGAGTACGGGGCATCCATGCATATGATGAGGGAGGAAGGGGGAGCCATGTATACAACAAGGGGACTGGGGGAGCCGCGCATACAATAAAGGGACTGGGGGAGCCACACATAGCAGGACAGGGATGCGGGGACAATGCATTCTCGGCTTATACTCTAGTCAATAAGCTTACCCAGTTTTCCGTGGCAAAAGTAGGTGCCTCGGCTTATACCCGGGTCGGCTTATACTCGAGTATATACAGTATTTTTGCGCCTCCTATGCAGTCTCCATCAGAGGTTTCCTTCTGAAGCATAAAAAAAAACTATTTGGGTGGATTGCTGGTGGCGCTATATAACTTAATGTATAACAATGATAACAACATCCAAAGTCTGCAAATTTATACCATTTCATCTCTTTTCAAGGTTCTGTCTGAATTTACTTTTCCTCTTGTCAAAGGATGCATTCTTCCACTTTTACGTTTTCATCCTCTTGGGATTTTCTAAAAAAAAAATGAAACATTCACCAAGAAATCTGATGTGTGAATAGTCCCTAACCTGCAAGTACTGTATTATTACCATTATGCTCTCACCTCACTAATACACCCTTATCTTGTTCTCATTCCTTGACTCATCCTCCTACCATTCTTGTACTCATTTGCATGCTTTTCAAACTTTCACCTTTTTTTATTATGAATTTATTAAGACTCTATGTATTCTTTTTATTTGTTTCATTCAAAGCACTCTTTCCTTTTTCTACAACACTCTACTTCTTCCGCCATCCTGTTTTCATCCTCTCAGAATTTCCTACGATACGCTCACCTGCCTTTCACATAAGACATCCAACTCGTTAACAATATGTTCCTGTTTCACATATTTGCTTTCTTCTCTCCCTATCATCTTTCTTCTGGTTCAAAATAATATTCTTGTAATCATGCTCCCTCTTCGATCATTTCTTCCTCATCACACCGCTCCTCCTTTTCTCGTCTATCACACTTCTTCATTCTCTCCTCTATTGCACATAATGTCCACCAATACTCTGTAGCGTTCTCTCCCTCTTCTATCACTCTTCCTCTCATTCACCCTCCCCGGTTCCATTCTCTCAGCCCGTACCCAATGAACACGCTTCAAAAGACAAGACAACAACTCAGTGTTGTAAAAAATTTAAGCTGCATTTTTATTTCCCTTTGTTCTTTGTAAAAGACCCTGACTGAATTTCAACCAATTTTATATTCAGCATTGTACACGAGGCACTGATCCAAGCTCCTAGCAATATTCCCACCATATAATCAGTACAAAGCATGCAATATAGCAATGTCTGTATTTTTGATGACTGTGTCAAGTTCTTACAGATTTTCAATTGTCTACTGTATGTAGTGTAAATTCTCTTTTTAAAAAACGGCAGAATTTCATTTTCGGTAAAATATTCATATATACTAGAAATGTATCAGAAAATAAAGAGATCATGTAGATACCTATTGTTTGTATAACGTGTTCCCTGTGCTGGCATACAGAAGTTTTCTAGCCAGGTAGAATATTTTTAACATTAATATTTTGCATTGATCTACATACATTGCAAGATTTCACCCATAGATAATAGCCCCTTGACATATTTTGAAATGCTGCACCTTTTAGTGAAAATTGATGGTAGGCACAAAGTAATCGGTACTTAGAAATACAATGTTGGCCATGAAGGGCTAGAGGTCAGGCATTCTGATGGAGTTTTCATGCAGCGGAGGAGAAACCCTGCCTGCCAGAGAGTGAGAAAGCCTTTAAGAGGTGAGTAGCACAGTTGTTTTGTGGGGTTCTGGAACATGGACCATTCGAGAACTGCAGGTTTGAAATCTGACTAAATGCTCCCCAATTTTAATATTTCTTTGTGCACTATGGGCTTTTCTTGGGCTACTTGGCTTTCCACTTCACTGTGTAGCTACTAATATGCTTTGTGGTGGAGCAGCACGGTGACTCAGTGGTTGGCACTGTGGTGTTGCAGAGTTGGGGGTCCTTGGTTCAAATCCTATCAAGGACAGCACCTACAAGGGGTTTATATCTCCTCCCCATGTTTACCTATGTTTCCTCCCATAATCCATGGACATACTGATAGGGAATTTAGACTGTGAACATCAATGTGGACAGTGATGAAAATGTCTGCAAAGTGCTGTGGAATATATAAAATAAATAAATGGTGTTGCATATATATTGTACTTAAGGAGATCAAACACTGTACAATAAATATCACTCTCATGCTTCACTGCACAAAGGCATAACATAAAGTACAGGCTAGCGCGCAACATTATATATAACATACTGCACCACACCATCATTCTAAATAAAACTTCACATGTCAATAAGAAACAGCAGACAAAAGATATCACATGGAAAATAGGATGAATGGATGAGGAATCACTGGTGTGAAGCGAAGTATGTAGACCTCATTAGTCTTGAAAGTACAAGGCTAGAATCTTGGGCAAGGGAGAGATTTAAATGGACCTATATCTGCCATCACTATCACAGGTAAATATCTGGACCAATAACAACTAGAAAGTCCATATGGACAATCAAAACACTGGACTACCCCTTTCCTACATAATGTACTGTATGTTTGAACTGATCACCTGTGAAGTAACTGGTAGTCTTTACTTCTTTTTATGTCGTGCTATGCCTTGTGATGCCATATTATTTTGTGCGTATGAATATGTGCTGTTTAAAGCCATTTAATTCCAGGCACTACAGCTTTACCATGGTTAATTTTACTTATAGGGCTGTAATGCATATGTAGAGGTGGGTACTCAATTTTGTTTGGTCAAAGTTCATGTGCAGAATCAGCCCTGCTCCGCACCTCACCCTCCTTTCACCCGTCATCATGATTTCAGCATCATCTGCTTCCTCACAATGTGGATAATGCTGAATAGAATAGTAGATCACGGTGCTGAGGGCTTTATGATGCACCATTAAGCCCGTGTCTGTTAGTCTGAGACTCTGCACTGCACACAAGATTACATCACAACATTTGTGACTGCAGTGAAAAGCCTCAGTACTCGCACTGCACAGACGTGAGTAAAATGCTGGGCAAATGGGGAAAGGTGAGTATAGTCAGTGGGTGACATCATGCTGAATGGGGGTAGACTGTGGAGACATCAAACTGAGTTGGGGGCAGAATGGGACATCATCCTGAGTAAGGGATGAGCTGTGGGGGACATCATACTGAGTATGACTAGGTGTGCACATTGTACTGAGTGGGGGGCTGGCATTGGGGGCTATTATACTGAGTGGGGGGATTGGCATTGGAGGACATGATAATGAGTTGGAGTAGACTGTGGGATTCGTCATACTGAGTAAAGGGCTGAGGGAGTGTAAGCAGGTGTACTGAATGCAACACCAGAGACACCAGGCGGAAATAACAATTTCCTTTATGTACTTAGGAGGATTCTATATGTAACAGGTTGTTATTAAAGGCAAATCACACAGGAAAAAATATTCACGGAATTACTGGAGACATCATTATATCGATTGAGTTATGCTGGTTAGTATACAATAAATAATCTCAGGATTAGCTCAGGATTTACAGTCCAACCAAGTTCTAGTTGGTTGGGAGGGGGACAAACACCATATTTAATGGGAATGTGGCGCCCCAGGGTCCTGGTCGTCACAGTAGCATTGCTTCCCTCATGGAGGAGGTGATGTTACGCTTGAAGGCAAGAAAGGATAACTGTAACCAGGTAACACCAGCATGCAACACATTCACACTCCAGGCCACCAGGGGGAGCTTTTGATCCTATTTACTACATGACTCCCCATATATATGGTAGTCTGTAGGGAAAGTTAGTGAGTTCTTGCCAGGAAACAGACTGGATCAGTCTGAGGCAGAAGAGGGTTTACGGAGCTGTGTAGCCGCAGTGCAGCAGTTCCCGGAAAGAGACATTCAGAAAGCCGAATACATTGCAGTGAACGTGCAGGAGAGCAAAGCACAGGAGAGGACACCAGGGGGAGACCAGCCCCAAGTAGGCTGCCTCCTACTGAGGCACAGAAACCTGTAGCCGGAACACCGAGGATCGTAAGGCCCTCCAAGACTTACATCAGAGACTGGCAGGACAGCTGAACTCCACGTTACCTGTCTGACTTAGTACCCAGGAGGCACGGTGACACCCTTAGAGGCTGGGGCATGCTAGATTCCCTATAAACCGCCTCAAGTCAAAAGTCATACGGGTCATGTCCTATCCTATATGGGGGACAGAGAGAACAATAGAACACCTGTGAGGACCTTATTTGAAGCCATAGGCAATAAGGGACTACAACACCACGGCGCTAGAAGAAGGCTTTGATTTCCACCTGGATAAGGGGACTGATAACTTGCCTCCAAGCCGGCCGGACCCTGCCTGCCCTGTGATCTGGTGCCCCGGACTGTGGCTGCCTGAAGACATCAGTAAACGAGGTAAAGAGACTTCAAACCTGTGTCCTCATTCTTTACTGCACCATTCACCATCTTCCATCTACACACTGGGATCCCTGGGGATATACTTCACCTGTAGGAAGTTATACCATCTAACTGACATAACATCACCCCAGAGGACCCCTTGACCCCTTCCCAACCTCCGCCGTACTATTACAGCAGAGGTCGGGTCCACTGCTTTGATGTGGGCTCTGGTCCTGAGCCCCCCTCAAAGCCGGGACATGTCAGCTATTTTGAACAGCTGACATGTGCCCGCAATAGCGTTGGGTGAAATCGCGATTCACCCGCCGCTATTAACCAGTTAAATGCCGCTGTCAAACGCTGACAGCGGCATTTAACCGGCACTTCCGACCGCGTGGCCGGAAATGATCGCATCGCCGACCCCCGTCACATGATCGGGGGTCGGCGATGTGTCAGGATGGTAACCATAGAGGTCCTTGAGAACTCTATGGTTACTAATGCCGGCATGCTGTGAGCACCACCCTGTGGCGAGACCGCTACGTCATCTGGGTAATTTCGCAACGGAAGCTGGCGGCCGCATCGCGCATGTCGGAACAGCTTCAGTGGATGACGGAGGGTGAGTATATAACTATTTTTTATTTTAATTCTTTTTTTAACAGGGATATGGTGCCCACACTGCTATATACTGCGTGGGCTGTGTTATATACTGTTTGGGCTGTGTTATATACTGCGTGGGCTGTGTTATATATTACGTGGGCTGTGTTATTTACTGCATGGGCTGTTCTATATACTGTGTGGGCTGTGCTATATACTACATGGGCTGTGTTATATACTGTGTGGGCTGTGTTATATACTGCATGGGCTGTGTTATATACTGCATGGCCTGTGTTATATACTACGTGGGCTGTGTTATATACTGCATGGGCTGTGTTATATACTGCGTGGCCTATGTTATATGCTACGTGGAATGTGTTATATTCTGCATGGGCTGTGTTATTTACTGCGTGGGCTGTTCTATATACTGCGTGGGCTGTGCTATATACTACATGGGCTGTGTTATATACTGTGTGGGCTGTGTTATATACTGCATGGGCTGTGTTATATACTGCGTGGCCTGTGTTATATACTACGTGGGCTGTGTTATATACTATGTGGGCTGTGTTATATACTATGTGGGCTGTGTTATATACTGCATGGGCTGTGTTATATACTGCATGGCCTATGTTATATGCTACGTGGGGTGTGTTATATTCTGCATGGGCTGTGTTATATACTGCGTGGGCTGTGTTATTTACTGCGTGGGCTGTGTTATATACAATGTGGGATGTGTTATATACTATGTGGGCTGTGCTATATATTACGTTGGCTGTGTTACATACTGCGTGGGCTGTGTTATATACTACATGGGCATTGTTATATTCTGCGTGGGCTGTGCTATATATTACGTGGGCTGTGCTATATACTGCTTGGCTGCTATATACTACATTGGCAGTGTTATATACTGCATGGCTTGTGTTATATACTATGTGGGCTGTGTTATATACTACGTGGGCTGTGTTATATACTACGTGGGCTGTGCTATATACTGCCTGGCTGCTATATACTACATGGACTGTGTTATATACTACATGGCCTATGTTTATACTGTGTGGGCTGTGCTATATATTACGTGGGCTTTGCTATGTACTATAAGGCTGCCATATACTACGTGGCTGTGCTATATACTACGTGACTGTCTGTGTTACGTGGGCTGTGCTACATACTATGTGGCTGCTATATACTATGTGGCTGCTATATACTATGTGGCTGTCTGTGTTACGTGGGCTGTGCTATATAGTATGTGGCTGCTATATACTATGTGGCTGCTATATAGTATGTGGCTCTGCTATATACGGCTGTGCTATATACTACGTGGCTATGGTATATACTAAGTGACTGTCTTTTATATACTACGTGGCTGTGTTATATACTACATGGCTGTGCTAAGTGCGGTGTACATACATACATAAATATTCTAGAATACCCGATGCGTGTTATGTTGTGAATTAGACTTTTTTGGCTCCCTCTTGTGGTCACTAGTGGTATGACTCTGAGATTGTCTTTCCCTAGTTTGGCACCCACCTGGGTCGTTAGTCCAGGGGTGTTGCTATATGAACTTCCTGAATTCTTAGTCTGGTGCCTGACATCGTTGTAATCAGTCCTTTCTGTTTGCTCCTGTCTGCTGGTCCTAGTTCATGCAAAATTAAGCTAAGTCTTGCTTCCTTGTTTTTTGGTTATTTGTATTGCTCTTATTTTTTGTCCAGCTTGTACACGGCATTCCTGAGAATATCGTGTCTGACAGAGGATCCCAGTTTGTTTCCAGGTTCTGGCGATACTTTTGTGCTAAGATGGGCATTGATTTGTCGTTTTCGTCTGCCTTTCATCCTCAGACTAATGGACAAACGGAGCGAACTAATCAAACTTTGGAGGCTTATTTGAGGTGTTTTGTTTCTGCGGATCAGGATGATTGGGTGACCTTCTTGCCGTTGGCTGAGTTTCCGCTACTTTGGTCTCGCCATTTTTCTGCAACTCTGGTTTCCATCCTCGTTTTTCCTCGGGACATGTGGAGCCTTCTGACTGTCCTGGGGTAGATTCTGTGGTGGATAAGTTGCAGCAGATTTGGAATCATGTGGTGGACAACTTGAAGTTGTCACAGGAGAAGGCTCAGCGTTTTGCCAACCGCCGCCGCGGTGTGGGTCCCCGACTTCGTGTTGGGGATTTGGTATGGCTGTCTTCTCGATTTGTTCCTATGAAGGTCTCCTCTCCTAAATTCAAGCCTCGCTTCATCGGTCCTTACAAGATATTGGAAATCTTTTTTGTCCAGCTTGTACTAAATGTGATTCCTGATTTTGCTGGAAGCTCTAGGGGGCTGGTATTCTCCCCCCGGGGCCGTTAGACGGTTCGGGGGTTCTTGAATATACAGCGTGGATATTTTTGATAGGGTTTTTGCTGACCATATAAGTCATCTTACTATATTCTGCTATTAGTCAGTGGGCCTCTCTTTGCTAAATACCTAGTTCATTTTTACGTTTGTCTTTTCTTCTTACCTCACCGTTATTATTTGTTGGGGGCTTGTATCCAACTTTTGGGGTCTTTTCTCTGGAGGCAAGAAAGGTCTATCTTTTCCCTTCTAGGGTTAGTTAGTTCTCCGGCTGGCGCGAGACGTCTAGAACCAACGTAGGCACGTTCCCCGGCTGCTGCTATTTGTGGTGCTAGGATTAGCTATAAGGTCAGCCCAGTTACCACTGCCCTATGAGCTGGTTTTTTGTGTTTGCAGACTTGGTATTTATTGCAGAGACCCTCTGCCATTGGGGTCATAACAGTATGCCAGGCCAAAGTTGAATGTTTAATGCATTGCAGAAGTGGGATAATAAGAAAGGAAATTCTGAGTTTTTCTTTTTTTTCCTCTCTTTCTTCCTCCCCTTTACCTCTGAGTGGCTTAAGCTTGCTGCAGACATGAATGTCCAGACTCTCATTACAAGTGTGGATCAGCTTTGCTGCTCGTGTGCAGGGCATACAAGATTTTGTTACCAGTAGTCCTATGTCTGAACCTAAAATACCTATTCCTGAACTGTTCTCTGGAGATCGATTTAAGTTTAGGAATTTCAGGAATAATTGTAAATTGTTTCTTTCTCTGAGACCCCGTTCGTCTGGAGACTCAGCTCAGCAAGTTAAAATTGTTATCTCTTTCTTGCAGGGCGACCCTCAGGATTGGGCTTTCTCGCTAGCGCCAGGAGATCCGGCATTGGCGAATATTGATGCGTTTTTTCTGGCGCTCGGATTGCTTTAAGAGGAACCCAATCTTGAAATTCAGGCAGAAAAAGCCTTGCTGGCTATTTCTCAGGGCCAGGATGAAGCTGAAGTGTATTGCCAAAAATTTCGGAAATGGTCCGTGCTTACTCAGTGGAATGAGTGTGCTCTGGCCGCAAATTTCAGAAATGGCCTTTCTGAAGCCATTAAGAATGTGATGGTGGGTTTCTCCATTCCTACAAGTCTGAATGATTCCATGGCGCTGGCTATTCAAATTGACCGGCGTTTGCGGGAGCGCAAAACTGCTAATCCTCTGGTGGTGTTGTCTGAACAAACACCTGATTTAATACAATGTGATAGAATTCAGACTAGAAATGAACGGAAAAATCATAGACGGCAGAATGGGTTGTGTTTTTACTGTGGTGATTCTACACATGTTATATCAGCATGCTCTAAACGCCTTACAAGGGTTGTTAGTAGTGTTGAGCGATACCGTCCGATACTTGAAAGTATCGGTATCGGAAAGTATCGGCCGATACCGTCACAGTATCGGAATCCAATCCGATACCGATACCCGATACCAATACAAGTCAATGGGACTCATGTATCGGACGGTATCCCTGATGGTTCCCAGGGTCTGAAGGAGAGGAAACTCTCCTTCAGGCCCTGGGAACCATATAAATGTGTAAAAGAAAGAATTAAAATAAAAAATATCGCTATACTCACCTGTCCGACGCAGCCGGGACTTCAGCGAGGGAACCGGCAGCGTTGTTTGTTTAAAAATCGCGCTATTACTTGGTTACGTGAATTCCCGGCTTGTGATTGGTCAGGTCGGCCATGTTGCCGGGACGCGGACCAATCACAGCAAGCCGTGACGAAATTACGTCACGGCTTGCTGTGATTGGTCCGCGTCCCGGCAATATGGCCGCCCTGACCAATCACAAGCCGGGACGTCACGGGAGGCTGGACACGCGCTCATTTTAAAATGGGCGCGTGTCCAGCCTCCCGTGACGTCACGGCTTGTGATTGGTTGCGCCGCGATCAACCAATCACAAGCCGGGAGGCTGGACGCGCTCATTTTGAAATGGGCGCGTGTCCAGCCTCCCGTGACGTCACGGCTTGTGATTGGTTGCGCCGCGATCAACCAATCACAAGCCGGGAGGCTGGACGCGCTCATTTTGAAATGGGCGCGTGTCCAGCCTCCCGTGACGTCACGGCTTGTGATTGGTTGCGCCGCGATCAACCAATCACAAGCCGGGAGGCTGGACGCGCTCATTTTGAAATGGGCGCGTGTCCAGCCTCCCGGCTTGTGATTGGTTGACCGCGACGCAACCAATCACAAGCCGTGACGTCACGGGAGGCTGGACACGCGCCCTTTTTAAAATGAGCGCGTTTCCAGCCTCCCGTGACGTCACGGCTTGTGATTGGTTAATGGCGGCCATGTTGCCGGGACGCGGACCAATCACAGCAAGCCGTGACGTATTTTCGTCACGGCTTGCTGTGATTGGTCCGCGGCCCGGCAACATGGCCGCCCTGACCAATCACAAGCCGGGACTTCGCGTAACCATGTAAAAGCGGGAATTTTAAACAAACAACGCTGCCGGTTCCTGCGCTGAGGTCCCGGCTGCGTCGGACAGGTGAGTATAGCGATATTTTTTATTTTAATTCTCTATTTTACACATTTTAACATTAATGTTGTTCCGATACCCGATACCCGATACCACAAGAGTATCGGAATCCCGGTATCGGAATTCCGATACAGCAAGTATCGGCCGATACCCGATACTTGCAGCATCGGAATGCTCAACACTAGTTGTTAGCCCTGTCGCCATTGGTAATTTGCAACCTAAATTTATTTTGTCTGTGACTTTAATTTGCTCATTGTCTTCCTACCCTGTTATGGCGTTTGTGGATTCAGGTGCTGCCCTGAGTCTTATGGATCTGTCGTTTGCCAAGCGCTGTGGTTTTGTTCTTGAGCCATTGGTAAATCCTATTCCTCTTAGAGGTATTGATGCTATGCCATTGGCGGAAAATAAACCGCAGTTTTGGACACAGGTAACCATGTGCATGACTCCTGAACATCGGGAGGTGATTCGTTTTCTTGTTCTGCATAAAATGCATGATTTGGTCGTTTTGGGTCTGCCATGGTTACAGACCCATAATCCAGTCTTGGATTGGAAGGCAATGTCTGTGTCAAGTTGGGGCTGTCAGGGAATTCATGGTGATTCCCCACCGGTGTCTATTGCTTCCTCTACTCCTTCGGAAGTTCCTGAGTATTTGTCTGATTATCAGGATGTATTTAGCGAGTCCAGGTCCAGTGCTCTTCCTCCTCATAGGGACTGTGACTGCGCTATAGAATTGATTCCGGGTAGTAAATTTCCTAAGGGAAGATTATTTAATCTGTCTGTACCTGAGCATACCGCAATGCGTTCGTATATCAAGAAATCTCTGGAGAAGGGGCATATCCGTCCTTCCTCTTCCCCTCTTGGTGCGGGATTCTTTTTTGTGGCCAAGAAGGACGGATCTTTGAGACCTTGTATTGACTATCGGCTTCTGAATAAAATCACTGTTAAATTTCAGTATCCTTTGCCTCTGTTGTCGGACTTGTTTGCCCGGATTAAAGGTGCCAAGTGGTTCACCAAGATAGATCTTCGTGGTGCGTACAGCCTTGTGCGCATTAAGCAAGGAGATGAATAGAAGACAGCATTTAATACGCCGAAGGTCATTTTGAGTACTTGGTGATGCCTTTTGGGCTCTCTAATGCTCCTTCAGTGTTTCAGTACTTTATGCATGATATTTTCCGGAAGCATCTGGATAAATTTATGATTGTTTATCTGGATGATATTCTGGTTTTTTCTGATGATTGGGACTCGCATGTAGAGCAGGTCAGGATGGTGTTTCAGGTTTTGCGTGAGAATGCTTTGTTTGTTAAGGGCTCAAAGTGTCTCTTTGGAGTACAGAAGGTTCCCTTTTTGGGTTTTATTTTCTCCCCTTCTGCGGTGGAGATGGACCCAGTCAAGGTCCGAGCTATTCGTGATTGGACTCAACCCACGTCCGTTAAGAGTCTTCAGAAGTTCTTGGGCTTTGCTAACTTCTACCGTCGTTTTATCGCTAATTTTTCTAGCGTTGTTAAATCTTTGACGGATATGACTAAGAAAGGTTCTGATGTTGCTAACTGGGCTCCTGCAGCCGTGGAGGCTTTCCAAGAGTTGAAGCGCCGGTTTACTTCAGCGCCTGTTTTGTGCCAGCCTGATGTCTCACTTCCCTTTCAGGTTGAAGTGGATGCTTCTGAGATTGGGGCAGGGGCCGTTTTGTCGCAGAGAGGCCCTGGTTGCTCTGTAATGAGAACATGTGCTTTTTTCTCTAGGAAGTTTTCGCCTGCTGAGCGGAATTATGATGTTGGCAATCGGGAGTTGCTGGCCATGAAGTGGGCATTTGAGGAGTGGCATCATTGGCTCGAGGGTGCTAAGCATCGTGTGGTGGTCTTGACTGATCACAAAAATCTGATGTATCTCGAGTCTGCTAAACGCCTGAATCCTAGACAGGCCCGTTGGTCATTGTTTTTCTCCCGTTTTGACTTTGTGGTCTCGTATTTACCAGGTTCAAAGAATGTGAAGGCTGATGCTCTTTCAAGGAGCTTTGTGCCTGACTCTCCTGGAGTCGCAGAACCAGTTGGTATTCTTAAAGAGGAAGTAATCTCGTCAGCCATTTCTCCGGATTTGCGACGTGTGTTGCAGAGATTTCAGGCTGGTAGACCTGACTCTTGTCCACCTGACAGACTGTTTGTTCCTGTTAAATGGACCAGCAGAGTCATTTCCGAGGTTCATTCCTCGGTGTTGGCAGGGCATCCGGGAATTTTTGGCACTAGAGATTTGGTGGCTAGGTCCTTTTGGTGGCCTTCCTTGTCGCGGGATGTGCGGTCATTTGTGCAGTCATGTGGGACTTGTGCTCGAGCTAAGCCTTGCTGTTCTCGTGCCAGCGGGTTGCTCTTGCCCTTGCCTGTCCCGAAGAGGCCTTGGACACACATTTCCATGGATTTCATTTCAGATCTTCCGGTGTCTCAGGGCATGTCTGTCATCTGGGTGGTATGTGATCGCTTTTCCAAGATGGTCCATTTGGTATCTTTGCCTAAGCTGCCTTCCTCTTCCGATCTGGTTCCTTTGTTCTTTCAGAATGTGGTTCGTTTACACGGCATTCCTGAGAATATCGTGTCTGACAGAGGATCCCAGTTTGTTTCCAGGTTCTGGCGATACTTTTGTGCTAAGATGGGCATTGATTTGTCGTTTTCGTCTGCCTTTCATCCTCAGACTAATGGACAAACGGAGTGAACTAATCAAACTTTGGAGGCTTATTTGAGGTGTTTTGTTTCTGCGGATCAGGATGATTGGGTGACCTTCTTGCCGTTGGCTGAGTTTCCGCTACTTTGGTCTCGCCATTTTTCTGCAACTCTGGTTTCCATCCTCGTTTTTCCTCGGGACATGTGGAGCCTTCTGACTGTCCTGGGGTAGATTCTGTGGTGGATAAGTTGCAGCAGATTTGGAATCATGTGGTGGACAACTTGAAGTTGTCACAGGAGAAGGCTCAGCGTTTTGCCAACCGCCGCCGCGGTGTGGGTCCCCGACTTCGTGTTGGGGATTTGGTATGGCTGTCTTCTCGATTTGTTCCTATGAAGGTCTCCTCTCCTAAATTCAAGCCTCGCTTCATCGGTCCTTACAAGATATTGGAAATCCTTAATCCTGTGTCCTTTCGCTTGGATCTTCCGGTGTCGTTTGCCATTCACAACGTGTTCCATAGGTCTTTGTTGCGGCGGTACGTTGTACCTGTGGTTCCTTCTGTTGAGCCTCCTGCTCCGGTGTTGGTTGAGGGCGAGTTGGAGTACGTGGTGGAGAAAATCTTGGATTCTCGTCTCTCCAGACGGAGGCTTCAGTATCTGGTCAAGTGGAAGGGCTATGGTCAGGAGGATAATTCCTGGGTGGTTGCCTCTGATGTGCATGCGGCCGATTTAGTTCGTGCCTTTCACGCTGCTCATCCTGATCGCCCTGGTGGTCTTGGTGAGGGTTCGGTGACCCCTCCTTAAAGGGGGGGTACTGTTGTGAATTAGACTTTTTTGGCTCCCTCTTGTGGTCACTAGTGGTATGACTCTGAGATTGTCTTTCCCTAGTTTGGCACCCACCTGGGTCGTTAGTCCAGGGGTGTTGCTATATGAACTTCCTGAATTCTTAGTCTTGTGCCTGGCATCGTTGTAATCAGTCCTTTCTGTTTGCTCCTGTCTGCTGGTCCTGGTTCATGCAAAATTAAGCTAAGTCTTGCTTCCTTGTTTTTTGGTTATTTGTATTGCTCTTATTTTTTGTCCAGCTTGTACTAAATGTGATTCCTGATTTTGCTGGAAGCTCTAGGGGGCTGGTATTCTCCCCCCGGGGCCGTTAGACGGTTTGGGGGTTCTTGAATATACAGCGTGGATATTTTTGATAGGGTTTTTGCTGACCGTATAAGTCATCTTACTATATTCTGCTATTAGTCAGTGGGCCTCTCTTTGCTAAATACCTAGTTCATTTTTACGTTTGTCTTTTCTTCTTACCTCACCGTTATTATTTGTTGGGGGCTTGTATCCAACTTTTGGGGTCTTTTCTCTGGAGGCAAGAAAGGTCTATCTTTTCCCTTCTAGGGTTAGTTAGTTCTCCGGCTGGCGCGAGACGTCTAGAACCAACGTAGGCACGTTCCCCGGCTGCTGCTATTTGTGGTGCTAGGATTAGCTATACGGTCAGCCCAGTTACCACTGCCCTATGAGCTGGTTTTTTGTGTTTGCAGACTTGGTATTTATTGCAGAGACCCTCTGCCATTGGGGTCATAACAGTGTTATATACTACGTGGGCTGTGCTATATACTACGTGGGCAGTGTTATATACTGCGTGGGCTGTGCTATATGCTACGTGGCTGCTATATACTATGTGGCTGCTATATACTATGTGGCTGATATATACTACGTGGCTGTGTTATATACTATGTGGCTGTCTGTGTTATGTGGGCTGTGCTATATAGTATGTGGCTGCTATATACTATGTGGCTGCTATATACTATGTGGCTGATATATACTACGTGGCTGTGCTATATACTACGTGGCTGTCTGTATTATATACTACATGGCTGTGGTATATACTGCGTGGCTGTCTGTGTTATATACTACGTGGCTGTGTTATGTACTACGTGGCTGTGCTATATACTATGTGGGCTGTACTATATACTACGTGGCTGTCTGTATTATATACTACATGGCTGTGGTATATACTGCGTGGCTGTCTGTGTTATATACTACGTGGCTGTGTTATGTACTACGTGGCTGTGCTATATACTATGTGGGCTGTGCTATATACTACGTGGCTGTGCAATATACTACGTGGGTTGTGCTATATAGTCCGTCACTGTGCTATATACTACGTGGGATGTGTTATATACTACGTGGGCTGTGTTATATACTACATGGGCTGTGTTATATACTGTGTGGGCTGTGCTATATAGTACATGGCTGTGCTATATACTATGTGGGCTGTGCTATATACTGCATACATATTCTAGAACACCCGATGTGTTAGAATCGGGCCACCATCTAGTAGATAGATAGATATATATATATATATATATATATATATATATATATATATATATAAAGGAACACACAGCAGCATGTGAAGACACATATGAAAATGCTGAAAAACATTGCAAACATTTAAAACATTGAATCCAGATTTTACTACTCAAAAAAATGTACTTGAATAAATAAATAAAATTTATTTTTACTTAATAAATAAAATGAATAAAAATGAAGGTTCTTATATATATGTATACTGCTCAAAAAAAATAAAGGGAGCACTAAAATCCGACATCCTAGATATCACTGAATGAAATATTCCAGTTGTAAATCTTTATTCTTTACATAGTAGAATGTCTTAAGAACACTAAAAACCTAAAACTTATCAACGTAAATCACAACTAATATCCCACAGAGGTCTAGAGTTGGAATGATGCTCAAAATCAAAGTGGAAAATGAAGTTACAGGCTGATCCAACTTCAGTGGAAATGCCTCAAGACAAGGAAATGATGCTCAATAGTGTGTGTGGCCTCCACGTGCCTGTAAGATCTCCTTACAATGCCTGAGCATGCTCCTGATGAGGCAGCGGATGGTCTCCTGAGGGATCTCCTCCCAGACCTGGACTAAATCATCAGCCAACTTCTGGACAGTCTGTGGTGCAACGTGATGTTGGTAGATGGTGCGAGACATGATGACCCAGATGTGTTCAATCTGATTCAGGTCTGGGGAACGGGCGGGCCAGTCCATAGCTTCAATGCCTTCATCTTACTGGAACTGCTGACACACTCCAGCCACATGAAGTCTAGCATTGTCCTTCATTAGGAGGAACCCAGGGCCAACCCCACCAGCATATGGTCTCACAAAGGGTCTTAGGATCTCATCTCGGTACCTAATGGCAGTCAGGCTACCTCTGGCAAACACATGGAAGACTGTGCAGCCCTCCAAAGAAATGCCATCCCACACCATTACTGACCCACTGCCAAACCGGTCATGCTGAAGGATGTTGCAGGCAGCAGATAGCTCTCCACGGCATCTCCAGAGTCTGTCACATCTGTCACATGTGCTCAGTGTGAACCTGCCTTCATCTGTGAAGAGCACAGGGCACCAGTGGCGAATTTGCCAATCCTGGTGTTCTGTGGCAAATGCCAAGTGTCCTGCACGGTGTTGGGCTGAGAGCACAACCCCATCTATAGACGTTAGGCACTCAGACCATCCTCATGGAGTTTCTAACCATTTGTGCAGACACATGCACATTTGTGGCCTGCTAGAGGTCATTCTGCAGGGATCTGGCAGTGCTCCTCCTGTTCCTCCTTGCACAAAGGCTGAGGTAGTGGTCCTGCTGCTGGGTTGTTGCCCTCCTAGGCCCCTCCACATCTCTTGGTGTACTGATCTGTCTCCTGGAACTCCTGGTAGCACCTCCAGCCTTTGGACACTACGCTGACAGACACAGCAAACCTTCTTGCCACAGCTTGCATTGATGTGCCATCCTGGATGAGCTACACTATTTGAGCCACTTGTGTGGGTTGTAGAGTCCGTCTCATGCTACCACAAGTGTGAAAGCACAACCAAAATTCAAAAGTGACCAAAACATCAGCCAGAAAGCATTGGTACTGAGATGTGGTCTGTGGTCCCCACCTGCAGAACCACTCCTTTATTGAGTGTGTCTTGATAATTGCCAATAATTTCCATCTGTCTCTTCCATTTGCACAACAGCATGTGAAATTGATTGCCAAACAGTGTTGCTTCCTAAGTGGACAGTTTAATTTCACAGAAGTTTGATTTACTCGGAGTTATATTCTGTTGTTTAAGGGCTTCTGAAAGACCCTTTCTGAAAATTGCTGCCAGAGCATCCTCATTCCATTTAGTGAGCACAGACCATTTTCTAAATTTCTGGCAGTACAATTCTGCCGCTTCCTGACCCTGACACAGGGCCAACAAGTTTTTTTCCGCATGATCCACAGAGTTAGGTTCGTCATACAATAACCCGAGCGATTGAAAAAATGCATCTACATTAAGCAATGCCGGATCCCCTGACTCAAGGGAGAATGCCCAGTCCTGAGGGTCACCACACATCAGAGAAATAACTATTTTAACTTGCTGAGTGTGGGTCACCAGAGGAACGGGGTTTCAGAGCAAAAAACAATTTGCAGTTATTTTTAAAGTTCAAAAACTTAGATCTATCCCCGTAAAACAAATCTGGAGTAGGAATTCTAGGCTCTAAGGCTGGAGTCTGAACAACATAATCTTGGATACTCTGAACTCTTGCAGCAAGCTGATCCACATGAGAAAACAAACCCTGAACATCCATGTCCGTGCCCAAATCCACCCAGAGATTAAGAGGAATGAAAAAGACAAAACAGACTAAAGAAAAAAAAATGGCTCAGAACTCTTTTTCTTTTCCTTCTTTTGAGATGCATTCAACTCATTTCTGGCCAGTTGCACTGTTACGGACTGGTAATTTAGGAGCAACATGCGACTAGCTCTGAGCAGGTGGTAACTATACAGACCACAGTTCCTGATCTTAACACAACACTAGAAGTAGCCATGGGATGTTCCTGTCACTCCCTGGACACCTCGTCACAGCCAGAGAACTAGCTACCCCTAAAGGTAGAAATACGAAAGCTATCTTGCCTCAGAGATAATCCCCAAAGGATAGGACAGCCCCCCACAAATAATGACTGTGAGAGGAGAAGGAAATGATATACGTAGTATGAAACAAGATTTAGCAAAAGAGGCCACTACTAGCTAGATAGATAGTACAGGAAAGAACACTGTGCGGTCAGTAATAAAAACTAGAAAAAGTCCACCGCAGAGATATGCAAAAAGCTCCACACCTGACTAAAGGTGTGGAGGGCAAAATCTGCAGCCCAGAGCTTCCAGCTTAGCTGAATAGATCCATACTGATAAGCTGGGCAAATGAACAAAACATAGAATGTGCTGAACAATAAGTCCACAACAAGCGGAACGGAAAAGGACAAGCAAGGACTTATCTTTGCTGAACGGGTCAGAGTGTCAGGGAAATCCAAAAGAGCCGTGACTCCAAGCAGGAACAATTGGCAACTGGCGTTGCTTGAGGGATAAGGCCAGACTAAAATAGCCGAGCCAGAAAGACGATCAGTGGAAGCAGCTGCTGATGCTAAATCCAAGAAGCAGCTATACCACTCAAAACCACAGGAGGGAGCCCAAGAGCAGCATTCACAAAAGTGCTACTTATAACCACCGGAGGGAGCCCAAGGGCGGAATTCACAACAGTGAATGACATTTAGTGGCCAGTGTCAGTCAGCTGCTACAAAGGCAAGTAAAATAATGGGATGCATTAAAAGAGGCATAGATGCTTGTGAGGAGAACATAATTTTACCTCTATACAAGTCACTTGTTCGACCACAGTTAGAATACTGTGTACAGTTCTGGTCTCCGGTGTATAAGAAAGACATACCTGAACTAGAGCGGGTGCAGAGAAGAGTGTTGTGTATCCGCTTTTTCGGCTCCCCTGGTGGTTGCTGGTGGTACTGGTGACTTGTTTGCACTTTGCTGCTTCTGTTCATCTGCTTCCATCAGCGTTTGGGAGTTTCCTATTTAGCCTTGCTCTCCAGTCATTTCCTTGCCGGTCATCATTGTAACCAGAGCCTTCGGTTGCATGTTCCTGCTACTAGTCTGCTGATCAGCTAAGTGGACTTTGTCCTTTTGTTTTGTATCTTTAGTCCAGTTTGCAGTTTTTGTAATTCTCTGTAGCTGGAAGCTCTTGCGGGCTGAAATTGCCACTCCTGTGTCATGAGTTGACACAGGAGTCTTAAAGTAATTTCAGGATGGTTTTTTGAAAGGGTTTTCAGTTGACCGTGAAGTCCTCTTTTGTATCCTTCTGCTATCTAGTAAGTGGACCTCTCTTTGCTAAATCTACTTTCATACTGTGTATGTCTTTTCCTCTTATTTCACCGTTATTACATGTGGGGGGCTGCTATCATCTTTTGGGGTATTTCCCTAGAGGTAAGCCAGGTCTGTTTCTTCCTCTACCAGGCTTAGTTAGTCCTCCGGCTGGCGCGTGGCATTTAGGAAGCCGTAGGTATGCTCCCTGGCTACTATTAGTTGTGTGGTAGATTTAGCTCACGGTCAACTCGAGTTTCCATCACCCGAGAGCTCGTTCGTTATTTATATGTTTCTTACGTTCCCTTGCCATTGGGAACCATGACAGTATGACCGGCCATGTGTTAAACTTATTGGCAGAAGAAAGGAGAGAAAAAGGAAGTCTGTAAATTTTTTTTTTTTTCTTTTTCCCTATGCTTGCTCCATAGTTGGATCAGTTGTATTTCAGCTCTAATTACTGCCTTTGCCTTTCTCTCCTTATAATCCTTGAATGGCTCTGAGCTCACCTGTTTAAAGATGGATCCTCAGAGTTTGGCTGCAGGTTTAAATAATCTTGCTACGAAGGTTCAAAATTTACAAGATTTTGTTATACATACTCCTATTTCTGAACCTAAAATCCCTACACCAGAGGTGTTTTCCGGAGATAGATCTCGGTTTCTGAATTTCAAATATAATTGTAAATTATTCCTTTCTCTCAGACCTCACTCCTCAGGAGATCCTGTCCAGCAGGTTAAGATTGTAATTTCTTTGCTGCGAGGTGACCCTCAAAATTGGGCATTTTCATTGGCACCAGGGGATCCTGCGTTGCTCAATGTGGATGCGTTTTTCCTGGCTTTAGGGTTGCTTTATGAGGAACCTAATTTGGAGATTCAAGCTGAAAAAGCTTTGATAGCCCTATCTCAAGGGCAAGATGAAGCTGAGATATACTGCCAAAAATTTCGTAAATGGTCTGTGCTTACTCAGTGGAATGAGTGCGCCTTAGCGGCAAATTTCAGAGAGGGCCTTTCTGATGCCGTTAAAGATGTTATGGTCGGGTTCCCTGCGCCTACAGGTCTGAATGAGTCCATGACAATGGCAATTCAGATTGATCGGCGTTTGCGGGAGCGCAAACCCGTGCACCATTTGGCGGTATCTTCTGAAGAGACGCCAGAGAAAATGCAATGTGACAGAATTATGTCCAGAAGCGAGCGGCAGAATTATAGGCGTAAAAATGGGTTATGCTTCTATTGTGGTGATTCTGCTCATGTTATATCGGCATGCTCTAAACGTACTAGGAAGGTTGACAAGTCTATTTCAATTGGCACTTTACAGTCCAAATTTATTTTGTCTGTAACCTTGATTTGTTCATTATCAGTTATTACCGTGGATGCCTATGTGGACTCTGGCGCCGCTCTGAGTCTTATGGACTGGTCCTTTGCCAGGCGCTGTGGGTTTGATTTAGAGCCTCTGGAAGTCCCTATACCTCTGAAGGGTATTGATTCTACACCTTTGGCTTGTAATAAACCACAGTTCTGGACGCAAGTGACTATGCGTATGACTCCAGACCATCAGGAGGTGATTCGCTTCCTTGTGTTGTACAATTTACATGATGTTTTGGTGCTTGGATTACCATGGTTACAGTCTCATAACCCAGTCCTTGACAGGAAAGCTATGTCTGTGTTAAGCTGGGGATGTCGGGGGGCTCATGGGGACACTCCTATGGTGCCCATTTCGTCATCTATTCCATCTGAGATTCCGGCATTTTTGTCTGATTATCGTGATATTTTTGAAGAGCCTAAGATTGGTTCACTCCCTCCTCACAGGGATTGTGATTGCGCCATAGATCTGATTCCTGGCAGTAAATTTCCAAAGGGTCGTTTGTTTAACCTATCTGTACCTGAACATGCTGCTATGCGCGAGTATATTAAGGAGTCCCTGGAAAAGGGACATATTCGTCCTTCTTCATCACCTTTAGGAGCCGGTTTTTTCTTTGTCTCTAAAAAGGATGGCTCTCTGAGGCCTTGTATTGATTATCGACTCCTGAATAAAATTACAGTCAAATATCAGTATCCGTTGCCTTTGCTGACTGATTTGTTTGCTTGCATAAGGGGGGCTAAGTGGTTCTCTAAGATTGATCTTCGTGGGGCGTATAATTTGGTGCGAATTAAGCATTGGGATGAGTGGAAAACCGCATTTAATACGCCTGAGGGCCATTTTGAGTATTTGGTAATGCCTTTCGGCCTTTCTAATGCACCTTCTGTCTTTCAGTCCTTAATGCATGATATTTTCCGTGAATATTTGGATAAATTTATGATAGTGTACTTGGATGATCTTTTGATTTTTTCTGATGACTGGGAGTCTCATGTTCAGCAGGTCAGGAGGGTTTTTCAGGTTTTGCGGGAGAATTCTTTGTGTGTAAAGGGTTCAAAGTGTGTTTTTGGGGTTCAAAAAATTTCCTTTTTGGGGTACATTTTTTCCCCTTCTTCTATTGAGATGGACCCTGTCAAGGTTCGGGCTATTTATGACTGGACGCAGCCTACTTCTCTGAAGAGTCTCCAGAAATTCTTGGGCTTTGCTAATTTTTATCGTCGATTTATAGCTGGTTTTTCTGGCGTTGCTAAACCTCTGACGGATTTGACTAAAAAGGGTGCTGATGTTGCCAATTGGTCCCCTGCTGCCGTGGAGGCCTTTCGGGAGCTTAAGCGCCGCTTTTTGTCTGCCCCTGTGTTGCGCCAGCCTGATGTTTCCCTTCCCTTTCAGGTTGAGGTCGATGCTTCCGAGATTGGAGCGGGGGCGGTTTTGTCGCAGAAAAGTCCCGACTGCTCAGTGATGAGACCTTGTGCGTTCTTTTCGCGAAAATTTTCGGCCGCCGAGCGAAACTATGATGTTGGTAATCGGGAGCTTTTGGCCATGAAGTGGGCATTTGAGGAGTGGCATCATTGGCTTGAGGGTGCCAAACATCAGGTGGTAGTTTTGACTGATCACAAGAATTTAATTTATTTGGAGTCTGCCAGGTGCCTGAATCCTAGACAGGCACGTTGGTCGTTGTTCTTTTCCCGGTTTAATTTTGTGGTCTCGTACTTACCGGGTTCTAGGAATGTGAAGGCAGATGCTCTTTCTAGGAGTTTTGAGCCTGACTCTCCTGGGAATTCTGAACCTGCTGGTGTCCTTAAGGATGGAGTGGTTTTGTCTGCTGTCTCTCCTGATTTGCGACATGCTTTGCAAGAATTTCAGGCGGATAGACCTGATCGTTGTCCGTCTGGTAGACTGTTTGTTCCTGACGAGTGGACCACTAGAGTCATCTCGGAAGTTCATTCTTCTACTCTGGCAGGTCATCCGGGAATTTTTGGCACCAGAGATTTGGTGGCTAGATCCTTCTGGTGGCCTTCCCTGTCTCGAGATGTGCGTGTTTTTGTGCAGTCTTGCGATGTATGTGCTCGGGCCAAGCCTTGTTGTTCTAGGACTAGTGGGTTGTTGTTGCCCTTGCCTATTCCGAAGAGGCCTTGGACGCACATCTCTATGGACTTTATCTCGGACCTCCCTGTTTCTCAGAAGATGTCTGTCATCTGGGTGGTGTGTGACCGTTTTTCTAAAATGGTTCATTTGGTGCCATTGCCTAAGTTGCCTTCCTCATCTGAGTTGGTCCCTCTGTTTTTTCAAAATGTGGTTCGCCTGCATGGTATTCCGGAAAACATCATTTCTGACAGGGGTACCCAGTTCGTGTCTAGATTTTGGCGGGCAGTCTGTGCCAGGTTGGGCATTGATTTGTCTTTTTCGTCTGCATTCCATCCTCAGACCAATGGCCAGACGGAACGAACTAATCAAACTTTGGAGACTTATTTGAGGTGTTTTGTGTCTGCGGATCAGGATGATTGGGTTGCCTTTCTGCCGTTGGCGGAGTTTGCTCTTAATAATCGGGCTAGTTCTGCCACTTTGGTTTCTCCTTTCTTTTGCAATTCAGGGTTTCATCCGCGTTTTTCATCTGGTCAGGTTGAATCTTCGGATTGTCCTGGAGTGGATGCGGTAGTGGATCGGTTGCATCAGATTTGGGGACAAGTGGTGGATAATTTGGAATTGTCCCAGGAGAGGACTCAGCAGTTTGCTAACCGCCGTCGTCGTGTTGGCCCCCACCTTCGTGTTGGGGACTTGGTGTGGTTGTCTTCCCGTTTTGTCCCTATGAGGGTTTCTTCTCCTAAATTTAAGCCTCGGTTCATCGGTCCTTATAGGATTTTGGAGATTCTTAACCCTGTCTCCTTTCGTTTGGACCTCCCGGCATCTTTCGCTATCCATAATGTGTTCCATCGGTCGCTGTTGCGGAGATATGAGGTACCGGTGGTTCCTTCTACTGAACCTCCTGCTCCTGTGCTGGTGGAGGGTGAATTGGAGTACGTGGTAGAAAAGATCTTGGACTCCCGTATTTCCAGACGGAGACTTCAATATCTGGTTAAATGGAAGGGCTATGGTCAGGAAGATAATTCTTGGGTAACTGCCTCTGATGTTCATGCCTCGGATTTGGTTCGTGCCTTTCATAGGGCTCATCCAGATCGCCCTGGCGGTTCTTGTGAGGGTTCGGTGCCCCCTCCTTAAGGGGAGGGTACTGTTGTGTATCCACTTTTTGGGCTCCCCTGGTGGTTGCTGGTGGTACTGGTGACTTGTTTGCACTTTGCTGCTTCTGTTCACCTGCTTCCATCAGCGTTTGGGAGTTTCCTATTTAGCCTTGCTCTCCAGTCATTTCCTTGCCGGTCATCATTGTAACCAGAGCCTTCGGTTGCATGTTCCTGCTACTAGTCTGCTGATCAGCTAAGTGGACTTTGTCCTTTTGTTTTGTATCTTTAGTCCAGTTTGCAGTTTTTGTAATTCTCTGTAGCTGGAAGCTCTTGCGGGCTGAAATTGCCACTCCTGTGTCATGAGTTGACACAGGAGTCTTAAAGTAATTTCAGGATGGTTTTTTGAAAGGGTTTTCAGTTGACCGTGAAGTCCTCTTTTGTATCCTTCTGCTATCTAGTAAGTGGACCTCTCTTTGCTAAATCTACTTTCATACTGTGTATGTCTTTTCCTCTTATTTCACCGTTATTACATGTGGGGGGCTGCTATCATCTTTTGGGGTATTTCCCTAGAGGTAAGCCAGGTCTGTTTCTTCCTCTACCAGGCTTAGTTAGTCCTCCGGCTGGCGCGTGGCATTTAGGAAGCCGTAGGTATGCTCCCTGGCTACTATTAGTTGTGTGGTAGATTTAGCTCACGGTCAACTCGAGTTTCCATCACCCGAGAGCTCGTTCGTTATTTATATGTTTCTTACGTTCCCTTGCCATTGGGAACCATGACAGAAGAGCGACCAAGGTTATTAGAGGACTGGGGGGTCTGCAATACCAAGATAGATTATTACACTTGGGGCTATTTAGTTTGGAAAAACAAAGGCTAAGGGGTGATTTTATTTTCATGTATAAATATATGAGGGGACAGTACAAAGACCTTTCTGATGATCTTTTTAATTATAGACCTGAGACAGGGACCAGGGGGCATCCTCTACATCTGGAGGAAAGAAGGTTTAAGCATAATAACAGATGCAGATTCTTTACTGTAAGAGCAGTGAGACTATGGAACGCTCTGCCGTATGATGTTGTAATGAGTGATTCATTACTTAAATTTAAGAGGGGACTGGATGCCTTTCTTGAAAAGTATAATGTTACAGGTTATAAATACTAGATTCCTTAATAGGGCGTTGATCCAGGGAACTAGTCTGATTGCCGTATGTGGAGTGGGGAAGGAATTTTTTTTCCCAATGTGGAGTTTACTCTTTGCCACATGGGTTTTTTTGCCTTCCTCTGGATCAACATGTTAAGGCATGTTAGGATAGGCTATGGGTTGAACTAGATGGACTTAAAGTCTTCCTTCAACCTTAATAACTATGTTACTATGTAAAAAAGACTCATAGGACACTTAAGAAAAATGGCCGTACCACTCGCTCGCTTCACCACCAAACCAATGTAATACTAAGCTGCTATTGTGCCTGGAATGGAGAATATGGGATCCATCTACTGTACCTTAGGATTAAGATTGGTGAGACGTTCCCTTGTGAAGTCATCTTCATGGTGTTGCACACATGGACACTGGAGGCTTTAGTGGTGGTCTATACTCTTCAGTAGGGTTGAGAGACTTTTACTTTTTTAGGATCGAGTCGGGTTTCACGAAACCAGACTTTGTCAAAAGTCAGGTCGAGTGAAATCGGCCGATTATCGTGAAAAGTCGGGGATCGACCGAAACACGAAACCCAATGTAAGTCCATGGGGAATCAAAGTCGGCAGTGAGTGGAGGACAGGAAAACACCAACAGTGCCCATTTTAATGTCAAAAACATCAATTTTTGTCACTTAAACTTGTGAATCTTAATTTACCTTATAATAATAGTTCAGCACTGAAAATTGGGGGTCATTTGGCTAAAGTTGTGGGGAGGGGGGTAGGGCTGGCTCAAGTTTTTTGTGGGCCCAGGAAATGAGGACTACGTCATGGCGGTGGAGCCGGGAGAGGTAAGTATTAAAACTTTGCAAGTGCTGTGATCCCGAGCAAGCAGGGGGGCCCACTTGTTCGCATTGGCACTGGCACAGGGCCCCTCAAAGTACGGCGGTGTGTTTGACGGCATGGGCGCCTCCCACCAGCAGAGACACTTTTGCGTACTATGAGGGGCCCTGTGCCAGTGACGTCGCCAACGAGTATGCTCCCCCACCTGATGAAGGAACCTGCACTTTCATCTGCACCTTCCTCTTTGTCCCCGTGTAAGGTGGTATAGTATACAGGAAGGGGAACCTGACTTTCAGCAGGGTTAGATTCTGTCTGTGTAGAGTGCAAGAGGAATGTAGTGGTCTGGGTCAATGTACCAGCAGACTCATCTAGCAGTGGCTGGGCAATGGGCAGGATGAGGAGGAAGCACAGATATAGTCCCAAAGAATAAAGTAGGCTAAATGCAGTTCAAAATTGGTAACAGGAGTAAACAGGCGGCACTGCTTTGTTCATTGGAGGAGAACACCAAGCAGCGGCAGACACCGTTAGTAGGCCCAACCAAACAAGTAGGCCAAATGCAGATTAATATCTGATATAGGCCGAAAGCCTGAAAATTGAAGCTCAGCTATATTCAGTGGAGGAGACAAGCAAGGAGCGGCAGACACCATTACTAGGGCCCAACCAAAAAAGTCGGCCAAATGCAGTTAAAAATTTCCTATAGGCCGAAAGCCTGAAGATTGAAGCTCAGCTTTGTTCAGTGGAGGAGACAAGCAAGGAGCGGCAAACACCGTTACTAGGGCCCAACCAAACAAGTAGGCCAAATGCAGTTTAAAATTTCCTATAGGCCGAAAGCCTGAAGATTGAAGCTCAGCTTTGTTCAGTGGAGGAGAACACCAAGCAGCGGCAGACACCGTAGTAGGCCCAACCAAACAAGTAGGCCAAATGCCGTTTAAAATTTTCTATAGGCCGAAAGCCTGAAGATTGAAGCTCAGCTTTGTTCAGAGGAGGAGACAAGCAAGGATCGGCAGACACCGTTAGTAGGGCCTAACCAAACTAGTAGGCCAAATGCCGTTTAATATCTGATATAGGCCGAAAGCCTGAAGATAGAAGCTCAGCTTTGTTCAATGGAGGAGACAAGCAAGGAGCGGCAGACACCGTTAGTAGTGCCTAACCAAACTAGTAGGCCAAATGCCGTTTAATATCTGATATAAATATAGAAATGTTGGCCTGCACTCTGTATTAGGTCGGGGTGCTGGTGTGACGGACCATAAGGTCTAAAATCAGTATTATATTGGATCCACCGCACTCCCTAAGTGGAATATCTTAAGCAGAAATATAAATTTTGAAAATTGCAAATTTATTCAAGTGAAAGTCAATCAATTGCATCGGATCAAACACAAGGCAATTATTACAAAGTGTGTATGCGACTCATTCTCCCACTTAGGGAGTGCGGTGGATCCAATATAATACTAATATCTGATATAGGCCGAAAGCCTGAAGATTGAAGCTCAGTTTTGTTCAGTGGAGAACACCAAGCAGCGGCAGACACCGTTAGTAGGCCCAACCAAACAAGTAGGCCAAATGCAGTTTAATATCTGACATCGGATGAAAACTGAGGCTCAGCTTTGTTTAGTGGAGGACAACTGTAATGGGAGGCAGACACAGTTTGTAGGCATAAATAAGAAAGTAGGCAAAATGCAGTTCAAAATTGGTTAGTGGAGTATACAGGCGGCATAGCTTTGCTCAGCGGAGGACAACTGTAATAAGTGACTCAGACAGACAGAGTAGGCCTACAATTAAAAAAGGTGGCTAATTGCAGTTAAAAATTTGTAATAGGAGTACACAGTCGGCATAGCGTGGTTCAGCAGAGGAGGACAAGTGTAATTAGTGGCTCTGACACACTAAGTAGGCGTAAAATTAAAAGGAATGATATATGCAGTTCGCAATTGGTAAGAGGAGTACACAGGCGGCCTTGCTGGGTTCAGCGGTGGAGGACAACTGTTGTGAGAGTCTGACACAGTTACTAGGACAAAATAAATAAGTAGGCTAAATGCTGTTCTAGATTGGTAAGAGGAGTACACAGGCGGCCTAGCTTGTTTCAGGGGGGGACAGTTATAATGTGTGGCGCCGACAGACAGACAGACAGAGGCCTAACCTAAAAAAAAGGTTTCTAAATGCAGTTCAAAACTGCTAGCAGGACTAACCAGGCGGCCTAGCTTGTTTCAGGGGGGACAGTTGTAATGTGTGGCGCCGACAGACAGACAGACAGACAGAGGCCTAAAATAAAAAATGGTGGCTTCATGCAGTTCTAAACTGCTAGCAGGACTAACCAGGCGGCCTAGCTTGTTTTAGTGGGGACAGTTGTAATGTGTGGAGCAGACAGACAGAGGCCTAACATAAAAAAGGTGGCTAAATGCAGTTCAAAACTGCTAGCAGGACTAAGCAGGCAGCCTAGCTTGTTTCAGCGAGGGAGGACAACTGTTATGAGAGGCTGACACAGTTACTAGGTGCAAATAAGTAAGTAGGCTACATGCAGTTCACAATTGGTAACAGGAGTACAGAGGTGGCATAGCTTTGTTCAGCGGAGGTCAACTGTTAGAAGTGGCTGACACAGTTAGTAGGCCAAAATACTAAAGTGGGCTAAAAGTCAGCCAAGGAATTGGTCATAAATAAACTGGTGGCATAGCGAGGTACAGGGGTGGGCTCCTCTGCAGATTTGCAGACAGGGGTAGTTGGCGCAAAGTATTAAGGGGTCTAAATGGAGGCCAGGGCCCCTGTATATTTTTACTATCATCTATCATTGCAACAAATTTGTTATGGCAGTCCCATTTAAGGATTTAACAGCACAGACTACACTGTGGTGGGGCAGGGAGAGGTAAGTTTTTCAAGTGGTAGAGCACAGTTTGAGCTGGGGGGAACACTCTCTCGTGGGCGGCAGTACTGGCCCAGGGCCCCTCATATTACGACGGTGTGTCTGACATTGGTTGTGCACCATCACCATCAGAGACATTTCACTGTACTATGAGGGACCCTGTGCTAGTGCCGTGGCCCAAGAGTGGGCACACCCACCTGTCCAGGCAAATGGCACTCGCACGGGTGCTTGCGCCACGTTGTGACCACGGCCCTGTGAGGGGAGTCAGCCCATTTAGGGAGGTATACAAATGGCCTATGGTGGACATTCGGCACCTGCAAATGGCGGAATTGGAGCAGTCAGTAAGAGAAGGCCAAAAACAAGAAATTTTTCTGGCAAGCTACGTGTCAGCAGGGGAAGGTGGGGCAAAATAATTTGAAATCCATGATTGGTTCATTTTAATGAAGGTTAGATCATCAACATTTTGGGTAGCCAGACGTGTCCTTTTTTCAGTCAGTATTGAACCTGCAGCACTGAAGACTCTTTCTGAAAGCACACTAACAGCTGGGCAAGCGAGCTCCTGTAATGCATATTCTGCCAATTCGGGCCAGGTGTCTAGTTTAGACGCCCAGTAATCAAAGGGGAATGACCTGTGAGGGAGAACATTGATAATGGCGGAAAAATAGTTGGTAACCATACTGGACAAATGCTGTCTCCTGTCACTTTGAATTGATGCAGCAGTACCTGTCGTGTCTGCGGTAGTGTTGAGCATTCCGATACCGCAAGTATTGGGTATCGGCCGATATTTGCAGTATCGGAATTCCGATACCGAGATCCGATACTTTTCTGATATCAGGAATCGCGCAAACGCTTGAAAGACCTTAGATGACATCGCGGCTTGTGATTGGTCGCGTTGCGGTCACGTGACCGCTCACGCGACCAATCACAAGCCGCGACGTCATCTAAGGTCTTTCAAGCACTCATTCTTAGGAACGGAAGCTGCCGGTTACATCGGTAAGGTCCAGGCTGCGTCGGAGAGATGAGTATATCAATATTTTTTATTTTTATTCTTTATTTTACACATTAATATGGATCCCAGGGCCTGAAGGAGAGTTTCCTCTCCTTCAGAACCTGGGAACCATACAGGATACCTTCCGATACTTGGTGTCCCATTGACTTGTATTGGTATCGGGTATCGGTATCGGCGATATCCGATACTTTTCGGTTATCGGCCGATACTATCCGATACCGATACTTTCAAGTATCGGACGGTATCGCTCAACACTAGTCTGCGGTCATTGCGAAATCACTCCACAACCTGGTGAGAAATCCCCTCTGTCCAATGCCACTTCGGCTTTGAGCACCTCTAGCACCTCTGCCATGTTGCCCCCTACAGCTCGTGTGAGAACCATCAGCGCCGCTGTGTGCTGGGAATGCCTGAACCAAACGGTCTACAAGAGTTGCTTGTTTGGTAGCCAATATTTGCTCAAGGTTCTCATGTGGCATGATATTTTGTAATTTGCCTTTGTATCGTGGATCCAGGAGGCAAGCCAACCAGTAATTGTCATCGGTCATCATTTTGATAATGCGGGGGTCCCGTTTTAGGATACGCAAGGCATACTCTGCCATGTGGGCCAAAGTTCCAGATGTCAATTCACTGCTTTGTGCTGGGTTGAGGAGCACTTTCTTGAAAATCTACATCACTTGTGGCCCGCAAAAACCCTGTACCTGACCTTGCAATGCCACCAGTTTCTATGGCCCCCTGAGAAGCGTCCTCCTCCCATAAATATTCAGCCCCATCATCCTCCTGCTCCTCCTCTTCATCCGCCACCTCGTCCCAGAGACTTCCCTGACCAGACAATGGCTGACTGTCATCAAGGCTTCCCTCCTCCTCACCCGCAGACGCCTGCTCCTTGATGTGTGTCAAACTTTGCATCAGCAGACGCATTAGTGGGATGCTCATGCTTATGATGGCGTCGTCCGCACTGACCAGCCGTGTGCATTCCTCAAAACACTGAAGGACTTGACAGAGGTCTTGGAGCTTCGACCACTGCACACCTGACAACTCCATGTCTGCCATCCAACTGCCTGCCCGTGTATGTGTATCCTCCCACAAATAAATTACAGCACACCTCTGTTCGCACAGCCTCTGAAGCATGTGCAGTGTAGAGTTCCACCTTGTTGCAATGTCTATTATAAGGTGGTGCTGGGAAAGATTCAGCAATCGCTGATGGTTAAGCATACGGCTGGAGTGTACGGGCGACCGGCGGATGTGCGAGCAAAGTCTGCGCACCTTCAGGAGCAGGGCTGGTAAATCAGGGTAATTCTTGAGGAAGCACTGCACCACAAGGTTCAAGGTGTGAGCCAGGCAAGGTATGTGTTTCATTTCAGAAAGGGCTATGGCAGCCATAAAATTCCTTCCGTTATCACTGACTACCTTGCCTGCCTCAAGATGTACACTGCCCAGCCATGACTGAGTTTCTTGCTGCAAGTACTCGGCCAGTACTTCCGCGGTGTGTCTGTTGTTGCCCAAACACTTCATTTGCAGCACAGCCTGCTGATGCTTACCACTAGCTGTTCCATAATGGGACACCACGGGTGCAACACTGGCAGCTGCGGATGGAGTGTTCGTGCGACTGAGCTCTGTGGACGAGCTTTCGCTTGTGGAAGAGGAGGAGGAGGTGCAAATGCCTCCAGCCAACTGTTTCATATAACGTGGGCTAGGCAGAACTGTGCCACTATGACTGTCCCCTGTGGACCCTGCATTCACCACATTAACCCAGTGTATTGTGATGGACACGTAACGTCCCTGGCCATGCCTACTGGTCCATGCATCAGTTGTTAGGTGCGCCTTTCTACTGACCAATTGCCTCAGTGCATGGACAATGCGTTCTTTGACATGTTGGTGGAGTGCTGGGATGGCTTTTCTCGCAAAGAAGTGTCGACTGGGTAGGTCATTGCGTGGTACTGCATAGTCCATCAGGGCTTTGAAAGCTTTGCTTTCAACCAACCGGTATGGCATCATCTCTAACGAGATTAGTCGAGCAATGTAACCGTTCAAACCCTGTGTACGCGGATGAGAGGAAGAGTACTTTCTTCTCCTATCTAGTGTCTTTTGTAGGCTGAGCTGGACTGGAGAGCTGCATATGGTGGAACTAGCGGGGGTGGTGGTGGACATGGCAGATTGAGAGAGGCTTGTGTTGTGAATTTGGATTCTGGGCTCCCCCGGTGGCCGCTTGTGGAATTGGACTTGTCATCCTCTTTCCTGTTTCACCTGATTCCATCAGTAGTGGGTGTCGCTATTTAAGCTCATTTCTCTGGTGGTTTCTTGCCGGTCAACAATGTTATCTGATGCCTCTCAGTGCTTGTTCCTGCTTCTAGACAACTACTAGATAAGTTGGACTTTTGTCCATGTTTTGTTTTGCCTATTTGTTCCAGTTCACAGCTGAAGTTTTGTTACTGTGTCTGGAAAGCTCTCGTTGATCAGGGATTGCTACTCTGGCGTTATGAGTTAATGCCAGAGTTTAAGGTAATCTCTGGATGGTGTTTTGTTAGTGTTTTTCTGCTGACCATGAAAGTATACTATCTGTCTTCTGCTATCTAGTAAGCGGACCTCAAATTTGCTAAGACTATTTTCCTGCTGCGTTTGTTGTTTCATCTGAACTCACCGTCATTATATGTGGGGGGCTACTGTCTTCTTTGGAATATTTCTCTAGAGGTGAGCCAGGTCTTATATTTCCCTCTGCTAGCTATTTAGGTCTTAGGCCAGAGCTGGGCATCTAGCGATAAATAGGAAATGCTACCTGGCTATTTCTAGTTGCGCGGCAGGCTTAGTTCATGGTCAGTATAGTTCCATCTTCCGAGAGCTTGTCCCTCTATAGGCTTGCTATGATCTCTGCCTGCAGAGATCATGATAGTTTGACCGGCCAATAAAGTGTTAAAGACCCAGGTTGAGAAAGGAGAGTTATAAGAAGTCTGCTGGAATTTTTTTTTTTTTTTTTTTCCTCCAGTCTGCCTTGCTGCAGTCTTTTTTCTCTCTCTCCTCCTAATCTTTGTATGCTCTGTGTGCACCTGACAATAATGGATCTCCAGAGTGTAACTGCGGGTTTGAATAATCTCATCACGAAAGTACAAAATTTACAAGATTTTGTGGTACATGCTCCGGTATCTGAGCCGAGAATTCCTTTGCCGGAGTTCTTCACAGGGAATAGAGCTAGCTTCCAGAATTTCCGAAATAATTGTAAGCTTTATTTGTCCCTGAAGTCTCGTTCAGCTGGAGACCCTGCTCAGCAGGTTAGGATTGTGATTTCCTTGCTCAGGGGTGACCCTCAAGATTGGGCCTTCTCATTGCCAGCAGGGGATCCTGCGTTACGCGATGTGGATGCGTTTTTTCTGGCCTTGGGCTTGCTTTATGAGGAACCTCATTTGGAACTTCAGGCAGAAAAAACTTTGATGGCATTATCTCAGGGGCAAGACGAAGCTGAAGTTTTCTGCCAAAAATTCCGTAAATGGTCTGTGCTTACTCAGTGGAATGAGTGCGCCTTGGCGGCAACTTTCAGAGAAGGTCTCTCTGATGCCGTTAAGGATGTTATGGTGGGGTTCCCTTTGCCTGCAGGTCTGAATGAGTCCATGACAATGGCTATTCAGATTGATAGGCGTCTGCGGGAGCGCAAACCGGTGCACCATCTGGCGGTGTCTATGGAAAAGACGCCAGAAAGTATGCAGTGTGATAGAATTCTGTCCAGGAGCGAGCGACAGAATTTTAGACGGAAGAATGGATTGTGTTTCTATTGTGGGGATTCTACTCATGTTATATCGGCATGCTCTAGGCGTACAAAGAAGCTTGATAAGTCTGTTTCCATTGGCACCATTCAGTCTAAGTTTATTTTGTCTGTAACCCTGATTTGCTCTTTGTCATCCATTGCCACGGACGCCTATGTTGACTCTGGCGCCGCTCTGAGTCTTATGGATTGGTCCTTTGCCAATCGTTGTGGTTTTGATTTAGAGCCTTTGGAGACTCTTATTCCTCTGAAGGGGATTGACTCCACCCCATTGGCTAATAATAAACCACAATACTGGACACAAGTAACCATGCGTATCAATCCGGATCACCAGGAGATTATTCGTTTCCTGGTGCTGTATAATTTACATGACGATTTGGTACTGGGATTGCCATGGTTGCAGTCTCACAACCCAGTCTTGGACTGGAGAGCAATGTCTGTGTTGAGCTGGGGATGTAAGGGTATTCATGGGGACGTACCTTTGGTTTCTATTTCGTCGTCCATTCCCTCTGAAGTCCCTGAGTTCCTCTCTGATTATCAAGACGTCTTTGACGAACCCAAGCTTGGGTCGTTACCTCCGCACCGTGAGTGCGATTGTGCCATAGATTTGATACCGGGTTGTAAATATCCAAAGGGTCGTTTGTTTAATTTGTCTGTGCCGGAACATGCTGCTATGCGGGAATATATAAAGGAGTCTTTGGAAAAGGGACATATTCGTCCATCTTCTTCTCCCTTGGGAGCTGGGTTTTTCTTTGTCTCAAAAAAAGACGGCTCTTTGAGACCATGTATTGATTATCGGCTTCTGAATAAGATCACTGTTAAGTATCAATACCCATTGCCATTGCTTACTGATTTGTTTGCTCGTATAGAGGGTGCTAAGTGGTTCTCTAAAATTGATCTTCGTGGGGCGTATAATTTGGTGCGGATCAGGCAGGGGGATGAGTGGAAGACCGCATTTAATACGCCCGAGGGCCACTTTGAGTATTTGGTCATGCCTTTTGGTCTTTCTAATGCCCCTTCAGTTTTCCAGTCTTTTATGCATGATATTTTCCGCGATTTTCTGGATAAATTTATGATAATATATCTGGATGATATTCTGATTTTTTCTGATGACTGGGACTCTCATGTCCAGCAGGTCAGGAGAGTTTTTCAGGTTCTGCGGTCTAATTCTTTATGTGTGAAGGGGTCTAAGTGCGTTTTTGGGGTCCAGAAAATTTCCTTTTTGGGGTATATTTTTTCTCCCTCTTCCATTGAGATGGATCCCGTCAAGGTGCAAGCTATTTGTGACTGGACTCAGCCCTCCTCTCTTAAGGGTCTTCAGAGATTTTTGGGCTTTGCCAACTTTTACCGCCGATTTATTGCTGGTTTTTCGGATGTCGTTAAACCACTGACTGATCTGACCAGACAAGGCGCTGATGTTGCTAATTGGTCCCCTCATGCTGTAGAGGCCTTTCAGGAGCTTAAGCGCCGTTTTGCCTCTGCCCCTGTGTTGCGTCAGCCTGATGTGAATCTGCCTTTTCAGGTTGAGGTTGACGCTTCGGAGATCGGAGCTGGGGCAGTGTTGTCGCAGAAAGGTTCCGACTGCTCCGTCATTAGGCCTTGTGCCTTCTTTTCTCGCAAATTTTCGCCCGCAGAGCGGAATTATGATGTTGGGAATCGGGAGCTTTTGGCCATGAAGTGGGCGTTTGAGGAGTGGCGCCATTGGCTCGAGGGGGCTAGGCATCAGGTGGTGGTATTGACTGACCACAAAAATTTGATTTATCTTGAGACTGCCAGACGCCTGAATCCTAGACAGGCGCGCTGGTCTTTATTTTTTTCTCGCTTTAATTTTGTGGTGTCATACCTACCGGGTTCTAAGAATGTTAAGGCAGATGCCCTTTCTAGGAGTTTTGACCCGGACTCTCCTGGTAATTCTGAACCCACAGGTATCCTTAGGGAGGGAGTAATTTTGTCGGCCGTTTCTCCTGATCTGCGGCGGTCCTTGCAAGAGTTTCAGGCGGATAGACCGGATCGTTGTCCGCCTGATAGACTGTTTGTTCCGGATGATTGGACCAGCAGAGTCATCTCTGAGGTACATTCTTCTGCATTGGCAGGTCATCCCGGAATTTTTGGTACCAGGGATTTGGTGGCAAGATCCTTCTGGTGGCCTTCTCTGTCACGAGATGTGCGAGTCTTTGTGCAGTCATGTGACGTTTGTGCTCGGGCCAAGTCTTGTAGTTCTCGGGCTAGCGGACTGCTGTTGCCCTTGCCTATTCCTAAGAGGCCTTGGACACACATCTCGATGGATTTTATTTCAGATCTGCCTGTTTCCCAGAAGATGTCTGTCATCTGGGTGGTCTGTGACCGTTTCTCTAAAATGGTCCATTTGGTTCCTCTGCCCAAGTTGCCTTCTTCTTCTGAGTTGGTTCCTCTGTTTTTTCAGAATGTTGTCCGATTGCACGGTATTCCTGAGAATATTGTTTCTGACAGAGGTACCCAATTTGTGTCTAGATTTTGGCGGGCATTCTGTGCTAGGATGGGCATAGATTTGTCTTTTTCATCTGCTTTTCACCCTCAGACTAATGGCCAGACCGAGCGGACTAATCAGACCCTTGAGACATATCTGAGGTGTTTTGTCTCTGCTGACCAGGATGATTGGGTTGCTTTTTTGCCATTGGCAGAGTTCGCCCTCAATAATCGGGCCAGTTCTTCCACCTTGGTGTCCCCGTTTTTCTGTAATTCGGGGTTTCACCCTCGATTTTCCTCCGGTCAGGTGGAATCCTCGGATTGTCCTGGAGTGGATGCGGTGGTGGAGAGATTGCATCACATCTGGGGGCAGGTTATGGACAATTTGAAGTTGTCCCAGGAGAAGACTCAGCGTTTTGCCAACCGTCATCGTCGTGTTGGTTCTCGGCTTTGTGTTGGAGATTTAGTGTGGTTGTCTTCTCGTTTTGTCCCTATGAGGGTCTCTTCTCCTAAGTTTAAACCTCGGTTCATCGGCCCTTATAGAATATTGGAGATTCTTAATCCTGTTTCTTTCCGTTTGGACCTCCCTGCGTCCTTTTCCATTCATAACGTTTTTCATCGGTCGTTATTGCGCAGGTATGAGGTACCTGTTGTACCTTCAGTTGAGCCTCCTGCTCCGGTGTTGGTTGAGGGTGAGTTGGAGTACGTTGTGGAGAAAATTTTGGACTCTCGTGTTTCCAGACGGAAACTCCAGTATCTGGTCAACTGGAAGGGTTACGGCCAGGAGGATAATTCTTGGGTCAATGCATCTGATGTTCATGCTTCTGATCTTGTTCGTGCCTTCCATAGGGCTCATCCTGGTCGCCCTGGTGGATCTGGTGAGGGTTCGGTGCCCCCTCCTTGAGGGGGGGGTACTGTTGTGAATTTGGATTCTGGGCTCCCCCGGTGGCCGCTTGTGGAATTGGACTTGTCATCCTCTTTCCTGTTTCACCTGATTCCATCAGTAGTGGGTGTCGCTATTTAAGCTCATTTCTCTGGTGGTTTCTTGCCGGTCAACAATGTTATCTGATGCCTCTCAGTGCTTGTTCCTGCTTCTAGACAACTACTAGATAAGTTGGACTTTTGTCCATGTTTTGTTTTGCCTATTTGTTCCAGTTCACAGCTGAAGTTTTGTTACTGTGTCTGGAAAGCTCTCGTTGATCAGGGATTGCTACTCTGGCGTTATGAGTTAATGCCAGAGTTTAAGGTAATCTCTGGATGGTGTTTTGTTAGTGTTTTTCTGCTGACCATGAAAGTATACTATCTGTCTTCTGCTATCTAGTAAGCGGACCTCAAATTTGCTAAGACTATTTTCCTGCTGCGTTTGTTGTTTCATCTGAACTCACCGTCATTATATGTGGGGGGCTACTGTCTTCTTTGGAATATTTCTCTAGAGGTGAGCCAGGTCTTATATTTCCCTCTGCTAGCTATTTAGGTCTTAGGCCAGAGCTGGGCATCTAGCGATAAATAGGAAATGCTACCTGGCTATTTCTAGTTGCGCGGCAGGCTTAGTTCATGGTCAGTATAGTTCCATCTTCCGAGAGCTTGTCCCTCTATAGGCTTGCTATGATCTCTGCCTGCAGAGATCATGACAGGCTTGGTGATGGTATTCTTGATGTGGGCTGTTGTGGATTCTGTTTTTGGGCTCCCTCTGGTGGTTACAACTGGTACTGGGTGACTTTGGTGGGTTGCGGTTTCTGGTTTCCACCTGTCCATCAGAGGCTGGGTGTTTCCTATTTAACCTGGCTTCCCTGTCTTTCCCTTGCCGGCTATCAATGTTCTCAGATGTTCTCAGTTTGGTTCTGACTACCTGCTTCCAGATCTCTCAGGATAAGCTAAGTTATGCTTTTCAGTTGTTTTGTTCTTTTGTCCAGCTTGCTAAATATTACTCTATGCTAGTTGGAAGCTCTAGTGGGCTGAGGTGCTCCCCATGTGCCATGAGTTGGCACATGGGTGCTTGTAATCTCAGGATGGTTTTTGATTAGGGTTTTTTGCTGACCGCTCAGACCCCTTTTGTATCATTCTGCTTTCCGGTTATAGCGGGCCTCGTTTTGCTAACTCTATTTTCATATCTATGTGTGTGCCTTCCTCTCATTTTCACCGTCAATACATGTGGGGGGCAACTATACCTTTGGGGTTTATTTCTCTGGAGGCAAGCTAGGTCTTTATTTTCTCTGCAGTGCTAGTTAGCTCTTAGGCTGGCGCGAAGCATCTAGAATCAACGTAGGCACGCTCCCTGGCTATTTCTAGTTGTGTTTGTCAGGAGTAGGGCAGCGGTCAGCCCAGGTTCCATCACCCTAGAGCTCGTCCGTTATTTATGTTATTTTTGCTTGTCCAGTGCGATCCCCTAGCCATTGGGATCCATAACAGTATAGCCGGACACAAAGTGTTAATTGTTTGGGCTGAAGCAGGAGAAAAAGAAGTGTTGAAGGGAAATTTTTTTTTTTTTTTTTTTCCCTCAGAGTTTTGCTGCCTAGCCTTTAATTGCTGTCTAGCTGCTTCTTACCTCCTCTTAACCCTTGAATGGCTCTGACCTTAGCTGTTTAACATGGATGTCCAGAGTTTGGCTTTCAGCCTGAATAATCTCGCTGCAAAAGTTCAAAACATACAGGATTTTGTTGTTCACACTCCTATGTCTGAACCTAGAATTCCTATTCCAGAGTTTTTTTCTGGAGATAGATCTACCTTCCTGAATTTCAGGAACAATTGCAAATTGTTTCTTTCTTTGAAATCTCGCTCCTCTGGAGACCCTGCTCAGCAGGTCAAGATTGTAATATCTTTCCTGCGGGGCGACCCTCAGAATTGGGCATTTGCATTGGCACCAGGGGATCCTGCATTGCTCAGTGTGGATGCGTTTTTTCTGGCACTGGGATTGCTCTATGAGGAACCTAACCTGGAGATTCAGGCTGAAAAGGCTTTATTAGCCCTCTCTCAGGGGCATGATGAAGCGGAAGTATATTGTCAAAAATTTCGGAAATGGTCGGTACTTACTCAGTGGAATGAGTGCGCACTGGCTGCAAACTTCAGAGATGGTCTTTCTGAGGCCATTAAGGATATTATGGTGGGGTTCCCTGCGCCTACAGGTCTGAATGAGTCTATGACTATGGCCATTCAGATTGATCGGCGTTTGCGGGAGCGCAAACCTGTGCACCAGTTGGCGGTGTCTTCTGAACAGGCACCTGAGACTATGCAATGTGATAGAATTCAGTCCAGAAGTGAACGGCAAAATTATAGGCGGAAAAATGGATTGTGTTTTTATTGTGGTGATTCAGCTCATGTTATATCAGCATGCTCTAAACGCACAAAAAAGGTTGATAAATCTTTTGCCATTAGTACTCTGCAGTCTAAGTTCATTTTGTCTTTAACTCTGATTTGTTCACTGTCATCCATTTCCGTCGATGCCTATGTGGATTCGGGCGCTGCCCTGAGTCTTATGGATTGGTCATTTGCCAAACGCTGCGGTTTTAGTCTGGAGCCTCTGGAAGTTCCTATTCCTTTGAAGGGAATTGACTCTACACCATTGGCTATGAATAAACCGCAGTACTGGACACAAGTGACCATGCGCATGACTCCCGTTCATCAGGAGGTGATTCGCTTCCTTGTACTGTATAATTTACATGATGTACTAGTGCTTGGTCTGCCATGGTTACAAACTCATAATCCAGTCCTGGATTGGAAAACAATGTCTGTGTTAAGCTGGGGATGTCAGGGGGTTCATGATGATGCACCTCTGATTTCAATCGCTTCATCTACTCCTTCTGAGGTCCCTGCGTTTTTGTCTGACTATCGGGATGTTTTTGAGGAGCCTAAGCTCAATTCGCTCCCTCCTCATAGGGATTGTGACTGTGCTATAGAATTAATTCCTGGCAGTAAGTTCCCTAAGGGTCGTTTATTTAATCTGTCAGTGCCAGAGCATACTGCTATGCGGAATTATATTAAGGAGTCCTTGGAAAAGGGACATATTCGTCCATCTTCGTCCCCTCTGGGAGCAGATTTTTTTTTCGTGGCTAAAAAAGATGGTTCCCTGAGGCCTTGTATAGATTGTCGCCTTCTGAATAAGATTACAGTCAAATATCAGTATCCATTGCCATTATTGACTGATTTGTTTGCTCGCATTAAGGGGGCTAGGTGGTTCACTAAGATAGATCTTCGCGGTGCGTATAATCTTGTGCGGATAAAGCAGGGTGATGAGTGGAAAACCACATTTAATACGCCTGAGGGCCATTTTGAGTATTTGGTAATGCCTTTTGGACTTTCTAATGCTCCTTCAGTCTTTCAGTCCTTTATGCACAATATTTTCCGTGAATATCTGGATAAGTTTATGATTGTGTATTTGGATGATATTTTGGTGTTTTCTGATGACTGGGAGTCTCATGTTCTACAGGTCAGGAAGGTGTTTCAAGTCCTGCGGGCCAATTCTCTGTTTGTGAAGGGCTCGAAATGTCTCTTCGGAGTCCAGAAGATTTCTTTTTTGGGGTACATTTTTTCTCCTTCTACTATTGAGATGGATCCCGTCAAGGTTCAGGCGATTTGTGACTGGACACAACCTACATCTGTTAAGAGTCTTCAGAGGTTCTTGGGTTTTGCTAATTTTTATCGTCAGTCATTGCTAATTTTTCCAGTGTTGTTAAACCTTTGACTGATTTGACTGAAAAGGGTGCTGATGTTGCTAATTGGTCTCCTACGGCTGTGGAGGCCTTTCAGGAACTTAAGCGCCGGTTTTCTTCTGCTCCTGTGTTATGTCAACCAGATGTTTCACTTCCTTTTCAGGTTGAGGTTGATGCTTCCGAGATTGGAGCGGGGGCGGTTTTGTCACAGAGAAGTTCCGATGGCTCGGTGATGAAGCCATGTGCGTTCTTTTCTAGAAAATTCTCGCCCGCCGAGCGCAATTATGATGTGGGTAATCGGGAGCTTTTGGCCATGAAGTGGGCATTTGAGGAGTGGCGTCATTGGCTTGAGGGTGCTGGACATCGTGTGGTGGTCTTGACTGATCACAAAAATCTGATTTACCTTGAGTCTGCCAGGCGTCTGAATCCTAGACAGGCTCGTTGGTCGTTGTTTTTTTCTCGTTTCAATTTTGTGGTTTCATACCTGCCAGGTTCAAAGAATGTGAAGGCAGATGCTCTTTCCAGGAGTTTTGTGCCTGACTCTCCTGGAGACTCTGGGCCTACTGGTATCCTTAGGGATGGGGTAATATTGTCCGCCGTCTCCCCAGACTTGCGACGTGCATTGCAGGAGTTTCAGGCGGATAAACCTGATCGTTGTCCACCAGAAAGACTGTTTGTTCCGGATGATTGGACCAGTAGAGTCATCTCCGAGGTCCATTCTTCTGTGTTGGCTGGTCATCCGGGAATATTTGGTACTAGAGACTTGGTGGCCAGGTCTTTTTGGTGGCCTTCCTTGTCAAGGGATGTGCGTACCTTTGTGCAGTCTTGTGAAGTGTGTGCTCGGGCTAAGCCTTGCTGTTCTCGGGCCAGTGGGTTGTTGTTATCCTTGCTTATCCCAAAGAGGCCTTGGACGCACATTTCCATGGATTTTATTTCAGATCTCCCTGTCTCACAGAAAATGTCCGTTATCTGGGTTGTGTGTGACCGCTTTTCTAAGATGGTTCATTTGGTACCCTTGCCTAAGTTGCCTTCCTCCTCTGAGTTGGTCCCTTTATTTTTTCAGAACGTGGTTCGTTTGCATGGGATTCCGGAGAATATCGTTTCTGACAGGGGATCCCAGTTTGTGTCTAGATTTTGGCGGACGTTTTGTGCTAAGATGGGCATTAATTTGTCTTTCTCGTCTGCATTCCATCCTCAGACGAATGGCCAGACGGAGCGAACTAATCAGACCTTGGAAACTTATTTAAGGTGTTTTGTTTCTGCTGATCAAGATGACTGGGTTGCCTTTTTGCCACTGGCCGAATTTGCCCTTAATAATCGGGCTAGTTCTGCTACTTTGGTTTCTCCTTTCTTTTGTAATTCGGGGTTTCATCCTCGTTTTTCCTCTGGTCAGGTGGAGCCTTCGGATTGTCCTGGAGTGGACGTGGTGGTGGACAGGCTACATCAGATTTGGAATCAGGTGGTGGACAATTTGAAGTTGTCTCAGGAGAAGGCTCAGCAGTTTGCTAATCGCCGTCGCCGCGTGGGTCCCCGACTTCGTGTTGGGGACTTGGTGTGGTTGTCTTCTCGTTTTGTCCCTATGAAGGTCTCTTCTCCCAAGTTCAAGCCTCGGTTCATCGGTCCTTATAAGATCTTGGAGATTCTTAACCCTGTATCTTTTCGTTTTGATCTCCCAGCATCGTTTGCTATTCATAACGTGTTCCATCGGTCGTTATTGCGGAGGTATGAGGTGCCCGTTGTTCCTTCGGTTGAGCCTCCTGCTCCGGTGCTGGTGGAGGGAGAATTGGAGTATGTTGTTGAGAAGATCTTGGATTCTCGTGTTTCCAGACGTAAACTCCAGTATTTGGTTAAGTGGAAGGGTTATGGTCAGGAGGATAATTCCTGGGTGGTCGCCTCTGATGTTCATGCGACTGATTTGGTCCGCGCCTTCCATAGAGCTCATCCTGATCGCCCTGGGGGTTCTCGTGAGGGTTCGGTGACCCCTCCTCAAGGGGGGGGTACTGTTGTGGATTCTGTTTTTGGGCTCCCTCTGGTGGTTACAACTGGTACTGGGTGACTTTGGTGGGTTGCGGTTTCTGGTTTCCACCTGTCCATCAGAGGCTGGGTGTTTCCTATTTAACCTGGCTTCCCTGTCTTTCCCTTGCCGGCTATCAATGTTCTCAGATGTTCTCAGTTTGGTTCTGACTACCTGCTTCCAGATCTCTCAGGATAAGCTAAGTTATGCTTTTCAGTTGTTTTGTTTTTTTGTCCAGCTTGCTAAATATTACTCTATGCTAGTTGGAAGCTCTAGTGGGCTGAGGTGCTCCCCATGTGCCATGAGTTCGCACATGGGTGCTTGTAATCTCAGGATGGTTTTTGATTAGGGTTTTTTGCTGACCGCTCAGACCCCTTTTGTATCATTCTGCTTTCTAGTTATAGCGGGCCTCGTTTTGCTAACTCTATTTTCATATCTATGTGTGTGCCTTCCTCTCATTTTCACCGTCAATACATGTGGGGGGCAACTATACCTTTGGGGTTTATTTCTCTGGAGGCAAGCTAGGTCTTTATTTTCTCTGCAGTGCTAGTTAGCTCTTAGGCTGGCGCGAAGCTTCTAGAATCAACGTAGGCACGCTCCCTGGCTATTTCTAGTTGTGTTTGTCAGGAGTAGGGCAGCGGTCAGCCCAGGTTCCATCACCCTAGAGCTCGTCCGTTATTTATGTTATTTTTGCTTGTCCAGTGCGATCCCCTAGCCATTGGGATCCATAACAGTGGGCCTACCTACAGTGTTTCCAACCAAGAACCTTGTGATTCCCTGACTGCTTTGGCCTTGCGACAATACCTCCACATTTGTTACTGGTGGTACCATAACCGGTGGGCTTCCAGTGAGAGAAGCAAAGTTGCGTTGCTGACTAACTTCAATATGAGCAGGTGCATCAACGGTATGGGAAGTTTGGTAGTTAGTCCATGCTTCCAAGTGCCTGCTGGTTAGATGTCTACGCATGCACGCTGTATTTAAACTTTGTAGATTCTTCCCTCTGCTAAAGGTCTTGGAGCATTTCTTACATATAACTTTGGACTGATCATTCGGATCTTGGTTAAAAAATTGCCACACTGCACTCGTCCTACTATGGAATACCTTTTCAGGCTTTGCACGCCGTGATACTGTCACCGGATTGCAATGCTGTCCTACACCTGTTGTGTTTTTTTGACACACGTTTTGGGCCTGATGCGGACCTGCCAGATTACAGTTTTTGCGATGTAGATGGATGCAGCAGATCATCCTCCTCCGCTTCTGAGCTACAGGCAGCGGCACCCTCTTCCCCCAATGGCTGCCAATCAGGGTCAACAACTGGGTCATCTACCACCTCCTCTTCAATGTCATGTGCACTGTCCTCTGTGTCAACGTGTAAGGTGCTATAGCGTTCGGGACTGGTCACCATAGTCTCATCAGGGTCAGATTCGGGCTCAGTACACTGCGAGGGCAAAGTAGTGATCCGAGTCAATGGAACAGCATAATAATCAAGCTGTGGCTGTGCATCTGTGCGCTCCATGTCCGATTCATTCTGTAATGGGCTTTTAACAATTTCCCTCTCTAACCCAGGCACGGTATGTGTAAAGAGCTCCATGGAGTAAAGTGTAGTGTTGCCTGCCGCATCCTTCACTTTTGTTTTGGGTGAAGGACACAAGGAAGCAACTTTTTCCGGACCTGGAGCAGCCACTGACGACTCGCTGGTTTTAGATTTCGAAGCTTCTGAAGAGGAGGTGAAAGAGCTAGAGGCTGAGTCAGCAAGGAAAGCCAAAACCTGTTCCTGCTGCTCCGGCTTTAAAAGCTGTTTTCCTACTCCCAGATAAGGGAGCCTTCGAGGCCTTGTGTAGCCAGACAATGACGCTGCCTCAACACCTTGAGACTTTGGTGCTATCTTGCTTTTCCCAGTACCACCAGATACTCCACTACCACCACCACCATCAGTACCAGCTGGCAACGACCGCCCACGGCCTCTTCCACCAGACTTCCTCATTTTTGCGGAAATGTTACCAATATAAAAAACATTATATGCTACTGTTAAACAAGGTAGACGATGTATATTAACTTTTGGAGAATTTATATCTCCCTTTTTTTGGCGGGTAGACTGCAGGAAAAAACATGCCCTGTGTATTACACCACACAATGTACAAGGCAGAACGTGGCTGGCAGATATACGCCAAATAGAACTCACGTAGATCCACTAAGTGGCAATTTAAAGCTCCCTTTTTTTTGTGGGGGGAGACTGCAGGGGAAAACAGGCCCTGTGTATTACACCACACAATGTACAAGGCAGAACGTGGCTGGCAGATATACGCCAAATAGAACTCACGTAGATCCACTAAGTGGCAATTTAAAGCTCTCTTTCTTTTTTTTTGTGGGGGGAGACTGCAGAGGAAAACAGGCCCTGTGTATTACACCACACAATGTAAAAGGCAGAACGTGGCTGGCAGATATACGCCAAACAGAACTCACGTAAATCCACTAAGTGGCAATTTAAAGGTCCCTTTTTTTGTGGGGGGAGACTGCAGGGAAAAACAGGCCTTGACCCTGGTATTGTCGAAGTCTCTTGGGAAAGAGGGAGATACATCCCGCTGACACTCTTACAGTCCCTTACCTTTTTTCCCCCAGCGCGACCACCCGAACCCATACTCCCAATTAAGACAGAGACAAGAGTTTCTTTGGAATTATGAAGGCCACAGCAGCCTGTTTATTAAACAAAACAACAGTTAACAATTAATGTAAAAGCATACATTTCAAAACTAGGGGAAGTCCTTGGAGCCCAAAAGAATCTGGTGATTTTTAACCATACCGCGAACATAACTCAGACCATATTTTACTCCCAGCCGTTGTAAGCCTGACTCGGGAGCACCAAAAACCCCACAAGAGGGTTCACTGTTCGCAGTAAAAACGTGAGATCCGACCACCCCTGCCGGAACTCCCCACCACCAATCACCAGATCCGAAACATAATAAACTTCAAAACAGAGGAGCCATATACCTATGGACCCCCCAAACCAATTTCCACCAACTCCAAGGACTCCTCCCAACCGCCACAACGAAAGGCCTTTGAACACCTTAAAGGCCCGAGACCCCACCCGACCGAAGAGCTATGGCCTTCTCGATGCCCTCTTGCAACCCGAGAGCCCAAAAATCAATTCCGACAGCATTCAAGTGAACGCCGTCCGCCAACCAATACTCCCCACGTCCTGATTCCAGTTCAAAATGTCTGACCGCCGCGCCCCCATTCCTAACCACAAAGGCAGACACCGCCCTGTTCACCTTTATGCGGGCCTTATCAATTTTTTGCAGAGACCGCATGTGCTTCCACCGTTTCCGCGGCACAATTTCGGACCAGACAATAGTCAAACCCGAGTACAAAACCCACAAACGCAAACAGTCCTGTTTTATGTCTCTAATCAACTCCCAAAAAGGTCGGACCCCGAGATCGTTATCCCCCCACGTGCAGAACCAAAACATCAGGGGCTCTGTCCAGTCTCACGCTGTTCTGGATCTCCCGCAACACGTGATTCCAGGCCATACCCCGAAAACCAAGCCACCGGATGACTGCAACGCTCCGATCAAAGCCCAGTTGCCTGCCCTCCGTACGAACGTCGGCTCCCAGAGCTCCCCAGTGCACGTACGAGTGTCCAAGAATCCATACCAATAAACCTTGGTGACCTGGAAAACAAAATACAAACTTAACAACTGTCACCTACTGCAGCAAAAAAGCTCCCTCAAGCCTATAAGACCCCATCGACCACCCCTTGTGGCCGCACGTAACTCCTAAAGCGGTTGGAGCGCCACCTACCGATCCTACGAATGGCGGAATCCCCCAGTCCCCCAATTGCAGCTTCAGTTGCGGCTCCTATCCGGAAGGAGTGAGGGGCGAAGCAAGCCCCGTCCAAACCCACCGAGGAAATTGCCTTTTTGAAAACCGCCGTGAACTGGTATCGAGACAAACAGGAACCGTCCTGGTGACATAACAAAACCCCATCCCGCCTAGGCTGCAGGCCCCAAAAGATGCTAAGGCAAGAGAGACTGGACACATAACGGACCCCGCAACTGAGCCCACCACAATCCTGCTGCCCCTCCTGATCTGACTTTGACCGTCGCAACCATAACTCCACCTGGCCCTCAGCCAACAATACGTCCCTGGCCAATAAACCCCCCGGCCCTTTTTTGTTTGGTGCCACCAACTCTCCTACTCTAAAGGCCCCAAAAAAGGCCAATGAAAACGCCAGCCGAAATAAACAAAGCTCAAAAAACGAAGAACACAGTGAAGACAATGCTTCGCCCAATTTTTCCAAAACGTTAAAAGACACAGGCCGCCTTGAATCTGTTCCTCTGGGCCGCCGCCTAAAACCTTTTACAGCCCTCTGCACCAAAAAGGACTTGGTGATATCGTCCTGACACCGCAATTTGCAACCAAAGGCCAGAGCCGCTATGACTCTTGACACTTTTGCAGGAGACCAACCCGCTGATGCCCCCCGGCTTAACCATGACAACAGGATCCCGATCTGATCCTGGTGGCTCCACCCACCAGATGCCGCCGCTAGCAAAACCTCCCACTCCCGCCAAATTGCCCGATAGGCCTCCCAGGTTCTGGGAGCCAACGATGCCTTAATCAATGCCTGAGCGTCCCGGACACCGCTAGCCAAAGTTCTGGAGGGCACTCCAAACCAACCATCTCCGCCTCCGGGGCCAATGACCAAAAGCGATCGAACTGTAAACGAGAAAGAGAGTCAGCGATAGAGTTATGAACTCCAGGCACATGCGACGCTGTAACGTGCGCGTTCAAAGTCAAACACAACAACACCAAACGCCGTAACACGCAAACCACTGGCGGCGATGATGCAGACAAACTATTAATCGCGCACATCACCCCCATGTTATCGCAGCGAAAACGAACGCGCCTGTTCCGAAAATTATCTTGCCACAAGTGCACAGATACCAAAATAGGGAAAATCTCCAGGAGAGCAATGTTACGAACTAAACCGGTAGAAATCCAACTCGCAGGCCACTTTGCCGCGCACCATTGCCCTTGAAAATATGCTCCAAAACCCGAACCTCCGGCTGCGTCAGTGAATAATTCCAACGACTCGTTGTCAATCACGCCCGCCATAAACAACGACCTACCGTTATATGACTTCAAGAACTCACTCCACACTGCCAAATCCTCCTTGTGCTCCGCTGATAACCGCACGAAATGGTGAGGAGCCTTAACTCCAGCCGTAGCGCTAGCCATCCTTCTAGAAAAAACTCGCCCCATTGGCATGACTCGACAAGCGAAATTAAGTTTACCGAGCAGTGATTGCAGGTCCCGCAACGGCAACTTACGCAGCCGACCAGTCCGCACAACATCTTCCCGCAGGCCCGTCAATTTGTCCTCGGGCAAACGAAACTCCCACCGCACGGTATCAATGACTATGCCTAAGAAACACAAGCACGTACTCGGGCCTTCCGTCTTGCCCGGGGCCAGCGGGACCCCGAACCGCAAAGCCACCCATTCAATCGCACTCAAAATCCTTGCACAGCAATCGGACCCCGCCGGGCCGATGCACAAAAAATCGTCTAGGTAGTGTAGGACCGCATCACAATCAGACACATCCCGTACCACCCATTCCAAAAATGAACTAAACGCCTCGAACAAAGCACAAGACAGCGAACAACCCATGGGTAAACATCTGTCAACAAAAAATGTATCCTCCCAAAAACATCCAAGAAGTCTAAAGCTAGACGGATGAACCGGCAACAATCGAAAAGCGGATTCTATGTCCGTCTTTGCAAGCAGGGCGCCTTTTCCGCATCTCTGCACCCAAACAACCGCTTCATCGAACGATGCGTAGACCACCGAGCACAACTCAGGATCGATGCCGTCGTTCACCGACCTGCCCTTAGGATACGACAGGTGTTGAATAAGGCGAAATTTACCCGCTTCCCTCTTAGGGACCACCCCCAGAGGGGAAACAACTAAGTCCTCAAATGGAGCGTGGTCAAAAGGGCCAGCCATGCGGCCTAAAGCCACCTCCTTACGTAACTTCTCTGAAACCACCTCAGAGTTTAACAAGGCTGAATGCAAATTTTTCCTAACAACGGGAACCACAAAAGGAGGTGCCGGAATAACAAAACCTTCCGTAAAACCGGACAATAACAGTGCCGCCTTTTCCTTATCCGGGTACCTACTTAGATAAGGGACCATCCTTTCCACCATCACCGGAGTCTCCCCCATGGGAATTACCGGAACCTGATTTTGCCTTGCCCTTCTTAAAGCATTTCGCGGCTCCGTGGGAGGAACCACTACAGTGGGAGCACAAATGTTTAAATCTACAATTGCTTCCAAATTTGCACTGTCCCTCATTAAATTGCCAGCAGACGCCCAACTTCTGTCCGCCTGCCTGACCGGCGTTGCCTGAGGAGCTCCCTGCATCGGACTGAGATCCATGGCCGGACCCACCGGCCCCCCCTTGAAAGGGATGGCCGAACTTGTACTGCGCCATCACGCGTAACCAGAGACCAATATCTTTCTGGTCCCACCTAATGGCCGGCCACACAGCTTTTCTCTGCCTAAACTGCTCATCGTACCTCAGCCACGCCTGACCGCCATACACCCTATGAGCCTCACTGATGGAGTCCATGTAGCAAAATAGCCCCGAGCAATTCTCCGGAGCCTTCTCGCCAATAACACTGGCCAAAATAGCAAATGCCTGAAGCCAATTAGCAAAAGTCTGGGGAATCAAACACCAACGCCGTTTTTCTTCCTCCTCCTTTTTTAAATCCTCCTTCTTCCCCTTGTCAATGTTAAATTTCTCTAGGGGGAGCAGTGAAAAAATTTCAACGTACTCGTCCCTGCTAATCTTCTCCCTGACCTCTTTCTTAAGATGCGCCCCCAACGGGCCCTCAAAACACACGTATACTTCACCGTGCGCCCTATCATCCAAATGAACCCTACACTCCTTCTCCTTCTCGGTCTGCACAGAAACCGAAACTGGCTCCGCAACCTCAGCCTGCACTGCTGCTGCACTAACCGGACTCCGTGATACACCAGACCAAGCACCTAGAAAACCCTGCGAAGCCACATCACGATCCAATCTAGCTAGCAAGTTCTGCACATTAACCAAAAGCTCCCGAACCCCTGCCGTTTCACAGCCGCCTGCTACCCCTGCCGCAGCTACACCGCTAAGCGCTACCTGACCCCCACTAAGCGCAGGCACACTAGCATCAGAAGAACACACAGGAGACACAGACGTATACTCACCGGGCTGCAAGGGATCTGTGGTCCCTCCAGCCGGAGTGCTGGTATCCGGACGTCCACGGACGGCCCAATCCACCACCGACCCGTCCAACGGTGTGCCTTGTGGGTGTCCGTCAGACCCGCTGCTCCGGGACGCCGCTGGCCCGTGGGACCCCGGATTCGGACTCCACGCGATAGGGGGAGACGCCGCCTGGACTGGCGAGGGCACATCCAACTGACCGGCACCAGCCGCACTCCAGGCCGCCGCAGGAGGCTGTCCGCTCCAAAGCAATGGAGCAGGGGGACCCCCTGCCGCTGTCGTAGGGGCCGACCCGGCGCCGTCCTGCCTCGGGCCGCCCGCCCCGCTTCCATCCACGGCTCCTCTAGGCCCCGCTCGCACCGCCGAGGCAGGCCGCGCGGCGGTACCGGCACCGCCGCAGCCTCCCGCTGCTCTAGGCCCCAAGCGCTGCCCGGCGCGTCTTGGCTACGCCCCCACCGCACCACGAGGTGAGGGCCTCGCAACCGCCGCTGCGCCCCGCCTGGCAGTCGGATTCCTCCCAGGCCGGGGCCTGCTCGCCATTGCTCTTACCGGCGCCCGGCCTGGAGGGTCCCGGGAGGGGCTCCTACGCCTGCGGGGGGCGCTAGGCCCAGGATCCGGCGATAGGCGCTCGGGGGGCCGTGACCGCCGAGCCCGCCGATCAAGGTGGGGGACCGCCGGCGGGGATCCACTGCCGCCGGTGCCGCCATCCAGCAAGTGGGCAACCTGTGCCTCCAGCCATCCAGGAGGCCGGGAGGCTGCAGCCGCCCTCAGGCTCAGCAGCACCACATCCACACCGGACATGATGCTTCTGCTTCCAGTGCTGGTGAGCGGGAACTGACCGGCCCCCGCCCCCGCCCCCTGACATTTCCCTAAACCTCTCTTCCACTAGCCCCCCCGCCCCCTAATACTGTTAACCCTTTTGCCCCCACCCCCTCCTCTCCAACCCATTGTCATGCTGGCCTTCGCTTAGCCGTGGGGGGGGAAGGGGCGGCTCGCTCCGGCCTGTCCTTGTGTATTACACCACACAATGTACAAGGCAGAACGCGGTTGGCAGATATACGCCAAACAGAACTCATGTAGATCCACTAAGTGGCAATTTAAAGCTCCCTTTTTTGTGGGGGGAGACTGCAGGGGAAAACAGGCTCTGTGTATTACACCACACAATGTACAAGGCAGAACGTGGCTGGCAGATATACACCAAACAGAACTCACGTAGATCCACTAAGTGGCAATATAAATCTCCCTTTTTATGTGTGGGACACTGCTGCAGAATTCAAGCCCACTGTATTACACTACACAGTATAAGTGGCAGAAAGTGGCTGGCAGATATACACCAAACAGAACTGACGCAGATGCACTTAGTGGCAATATTAATCTCCCTTTTTATGTGTGGGACACTGCAACAACAAAAAAAATGGCCCACTGTATTACACTACACAGTATAAGTGGCAGAAAGTGGCTGGAAATATATATTAAAAAAGGGACTGTACTACAATAACAATCTCCCTACAATGATTTCAGGAAAAGTATGGCAGCCAGCAATAAAAAAGACTGCTGCACACAAATGGGTGGACAAATAAACAATAGAACTGTGCAGAAAGGAGCAACAGGACTTTTGCTTTTAAAAAAGCAGTTGGTTTGCACAGCGGCGTACAAACAGCAATGCAGCTATCAGGGAGCCTTATAAGCTACAGAGCTGATGCACAGAAATCTAGCCTCCACTGTCCCTGCAAAAAAAAGGTGGTGTTGGACAGTGGAAATCGCTACAGCACAAGCCGTGTGGGGGTTAATCTTCCCTCCCTAACTATATCCCTTCTTCTGATGAAGCTGCAGCAACCTCTCCCTATGCTAAGACCGGCAGAAGTAAGATGGCAGTCGGCGTGCACGCCCCTTTATAGCCCCTGTGACGCCGCAGAAAGCAAGCCAATCACTGTCATGCCCTTCTCTAAGATGGTGGGGACCGAGACCTATGTCATCATCACGCTGCCCACACTCTGCATCCACCTTTATTGGCTGAGAAATGGCGCTTAAAGCGTCATACGAAACGCAACTTTGGCGCGAAGATCGCCGACCGCATGGCCGATCCCACGCTGGGATCGGGTTTCACGAAACCCGACTTTGCCGAAAGTCGGCGATTTTTGAAAATGTCCGATCCGTTTCGCTTAACCCTACTCTTCAGAGATGAGTCTTTCTTTTGTCATGGATGCAATGATAGCCAGAGATTGGTCTGAGGACCACATGGACAATGCCATATACATATATATCATAAAAAATATATTAAAAATGTACCAAACGGCTGTACATATGCACAAGAGGCAACATAATTTAAGATCTTTGAATCTCTATTACCAGTGGAAGGCTAGATGAAATAAGTTTCATTCCTATGAGATAAATGTATCTGGGTGCATTATACATCTCTGTCACAGGATACCTGCAATATCTCACTGTAGTTTCTCCTGTATTGCTGTGAAAAATCTGTATATGTATATTTCTATGTTATCGTCTCTGCACGGTGTCTATCGTAGTATTAATGTATGTGGGCTTTAGTGCGTCATATAAATGAGTTCTGTGTTGCAGTAGGCCATGACTCTATCTCTGGAGCACATCTGTCATAGCACACGTAGAAGGTGTGTGAGAATATAACCTTTACGTGATGCCAGGCGCGGGGGTTATTTATCTTTACGGGATATATCACATATAAAATACTATCTCTATGGTGTTGTATTTATCATTTCGAGAGCATGAAAAGGTGTCTATCTTCATATTTCAATGTGTGCTTTTTCTCTTCGCTTGTTGCTTTGCTTTTATTCTGAGATCGATTACCTCTTTCCTTCCTCGCCGCTCCTAGTCTGACAGGCTGACCTGCCACTCTCCTGCAATAACAGTAAATTAATTGCCTTTTGATTAGAACATTGTAGTACAAAGTGTGCTTGCTGATAGGAGCCCAGAAGGGCTGCCTTCCCTGTATGTCTTCACATTGCATCCATCTGCCCCCCTCCGCTGTTCACTTTTCCCTGGCTAAAGCCTCAGGTCAATGGTAGACCTTCCAGGGGGAATGCCAATGTGTTCGAGAAAGCTATAAGACACCTGTTTGCTGGCAATATGCCATTGCATGTCTTGTTGTCCTGACCTGCCTTCTGTTCTTTGCTTCCTCCTTTGCTGTCATGTTGTGTTCGGTAGTAAAGGGCTAAAGCAGATAATATATCAATTAAGAATTTAGTGAAAACTACAAAGCTGTTATACATTTAACCGTTTAAAAAGAACGTGTCAGTTCGGAAATGCGTCCTGTGTGGGTAGCATGTATTAGAGAAAAGGAAATGGAACAGATTGAATTTTTTTTCATTGGAATCCCTTCTCAGTCTGAGTTTAGTAGTCCAGTGGGTGGAGATAATCAGTGATTGACATACTTCCCTGTATTAGTGTGCATAAACAGATAGCTGTCAATTGATTGTTAGCACCACCCATTTGACAGAAAAGCCCAGAATGAGCGGGGATTTTAAGGAAAAAAAACAACACTTATCCTGAATATTTTCCCGCCAGATGCTCAAGTAGTCATGTGACTGCGGCGTTTTTTCTATTTCCCTGAAATGAATGAATTACCAGTACTGCTGAGCGATAACTTCCGATATTCGGAAATATCGGGATCGGATTGTATCGACCGATATTCAAAAAATATCGGATATCGCTGATACCGATACCCAATACCAATGCAAGGCAATGGGACACAAATATCGGAATGAAAATAAGCCCTTTCTTTCCTTGTACATCCTGTTCCGGAGGTGGGAAGAGTGTGGGCGATGCGTGGGCGGAGACTGCGTGTCTGTGTGGGACCGTGGGGGGTCTGTGCGTGCCTGCAGGGGGTCTGTACAGGCCTCTCGGGGGTCTGTGCGGCCTGCCGGGGATCTGTGCGCCTGCAAAAAACGTAAAATAATAAACCGTATACTACCTGTCCACCGTAGTCCAATTAATAATGAGTGTCCCACGACGATCTCCCCTATAGAACAGTGACATTGGGTGATGTCACTGCTCTATAGGACCTTCAGTGACACACTAACAGGAGACAATGGCTCCTGCAGTGCATCACTGAGAGGTTACTATAGTTCACTGGTCTCACTTTATGGCAAAAAGCTGCATGGGAACTTTCTCACACAGCAATGCCATAAGTGAGACTAGGGACTATTTTTTTACAGCAGCGGAGGAATACAGTGCGGAAGGATACCTTCCTCCTGTCATTGTATTTCTGGAGACCCTAGAGAGCGGTCGCATCAGCTGATGCTGCGGTTCTCCACGGGAGATTGTCGTGGGACACTCGTGGCTTTCTGCGGATCAGGGAGTATATTGGTTGTTTGTTATTTTAATCTTTTTTACAGATGACACTGGCTTTGGGGATCAAAATGACAAGTGATGGTGAGTATGTACTCTATGTTATATGTACTGTATGTCTGTAGTATGTGTTAGGGGTCGAGTTCCTGCCTCTGCACAGGGGGAATCTCGATCCATCTCCGCTGCGGTCACCCATTCTTCTCCTGCTGCAGTGGAGCCTGCTCAGCGGAGGCATCGGTCCCAGCGTCATGCTCAGTCTGACACTGTGCGAAGGGTTACTGCTGTCCTTCCAGCTTCTGCCATTGTGGCCAGTACTGGTCAGCAGCGAGCAGACATCTTTGGGACTAAGTCCTACTTTTCCTCTTCTGCGCATGCCCAGGGTAAGATCTCTCATTGGAGATCAAGGGTCACATGCTCAGGTAGTGCAGCAAATCCTATTGGTCCTCTAGGAAGGTCCTGAAGGTGTTCAACGTCTGTGGCAGTCTCTCATTGGTCCTTCTAGGAAGGTCCTTTACTTGCTGCAGCTATAAGAGGTGTGCATGACCGCACGGCCATGCGCTAGTGTCAATTTATGTACGAGCCCAGCGCCAGTGGGGTCATGTTTGTGTGTGTATTCAGGGACCCAGCTGAAATAAGCCCCTAGAATGCTGGCACCTCTGGCGAGGAGTTTGGTGTGTTTGTATTCAGGGACCCGGCTGAAATAAGCCCCTAGAATGCTGGCACCTCCGGCAAGGAACTGCGTGTTTGCATTTGACTGCATGACCACCATCTGCTCTACTAAGTAGCTGTGTTCCTCTGTGAGCCAAACAGGGCACAGCATTATCCTTGCTAACAGACTCTGTGAAGTAACAGTCTGTTTAACTTACTAAATTGTACCGCCATATCTAGCTGCAGGTGCTTTCCTGCACGGTGGATCCCGGGTTGCGAACGCACCAACTTCTTCTAATAAATATATATATTCGGTGCATTCCGCCAACCCTAACAGTACACTAGCGCCAGGATCTGGCTAGTTATGGCAGACACACAGCAATCCATGTGGTACATCCAGCAGCTGGAGGGTAGGTTGGCAGCTCTCAAGCGCATAACCTCAGCTGTGGACGTAACCGCAGTTGCTGTAGAGGCTGCTAGCGTGGCTGCAGCAACCATGTCCACTGCCACCCCTGTTCCGACTCTATCTCGCCTCCCGCTGCCAGAAAAATTTTCTGGTGATAGTAAATCTTGTATGGGTTTCGTGAGCCAGCGCTCTGTACATCTTGAGCTTCTGGCCACATGTTTCCCCACAGAGCGGGATAAGGTGGGATTTATTGTATCTCTCCTGTCGGACAGGGCGTTGGAGTGGGCTACGCCTCTGTGGGAGTGTGGCGATCATGTGGCGCAGAGTGCTCCATTGTTCCTGAGCACTCTGAAACAGGTCTTTTTAGGACCTCGTGTCACCCATGATACTGCGCTCCAGCTGTTGGCATTGACTCAGGGCTCGTCCTTGGTCAGCCATTTTGCCATCCACTTTCGCACCCTAGCATCTGAGCTGGAGTGGGCAGATAAGGCCCTTATTCTGATATTTTGGAGGGGGCTGGCTGACCACGTGAAGGACGCTCTAGCCACTAGGGAGATTCCCACCACACTGGAGGAGTTAATAACTGTATCCACTTGTATTGACCTCCATTTTCACAAGCGGAGGTTAGAGCGAGCCCAGTGTAGGCAGAGGTTTCGGCTGGCTCCCACCTTTGCCAAACCTCTGGCATCTCCGGTCCTGGTCCCTGAGTCACATGAGGCCATGGTAGGGTCACGAGTGGGATCTAAGTCCCAGACCGCTCGTTCACTCCAGGTTTGTCATGTTTGCCAGCAGTCAGGACATCTTGCCACCAGATGTCCTCAGCGGTCGAGGGAACGTCAGCGTCTAGTGGTAGTAGGTGGAGGTACACTAGACACGGCGACGTTTGCCTCCAAATTGTCCTTTAAGGGGACAATTACTATAGGCTCATTTACCCACTCGGTAGAGCTCTGCGTGGATTCTGGGGCGGAGGACAATTTTATGGCTTCTGCCTTCCCCCAACATCACACAATTCCCCTGGTAATGTTAGCTCAACCAGAAACAGTACATGTGGTAAATGGGTCGACACTGCCCTCACAGATTACACACCAGACCATCCCTTTCACTCTGTCCTTGTCGCCGTCTCATCAGGAGATTATTTCTCTGCTCGTCATTCCTGAAGGAATTGATGAGGTCCTGTTAGGGATGCCTTGGCTACGGTACCACTCTCCTCATATCGAGTGGTCCACAGGCAGAATTTTGGGATGGGGTGAATCTTGTGGGGGTAGATGTCAGAGGGAGAGCGTTCAGGTTGCTACAACAGAGGTACCTGCTGATCTTTCCTCTCTGCCCAAGCAGTATTGGTCCTATGCTGACGTATTCTCCAAAAGGGCTGCAGAGACCCTTCCGCCTCACCGCCCCTATGACTGTCCTATTGACCTCTTGCCTGGTGCTGAGCCTCCCTGGGGTCGAGTCTATCCGTTATCTCTCCCGGAGACGGAGGCAATGTCTCAGTTCATCCAGGAAAATCTGGCAAGAGGATTCATTAGAAAGTCAGTGTCACCGGCAGGGGCTGGGTTCTTCTTCGTGCAGAAGAGGAGTGGAGAACTGCATCCATGCATAGACTACAGGGGTCTTAACGCCATCACCGTTAAGAATAAATATCCTCTGCCCCTGATATCTGAGCTTTTTGATAGGCTTCGGGAGCAAGGGTGTTTACTAAACTAGATCTGCGGGGTGCTTATGGAGCAGCCCCCAGACGCAGGGCAGCGGGCTACTCGGTACTGGGTCCCTCGGTCTCGGTTCTAGGGGTGTCACGGTGGCCCAACCCGGTCCGTGGCCCTGCTAAGGGGCGCCCAAATAAAGGTGTAGGTGAGAGTTTGTCAAGTGTCCGTGACACCACCTGTGGTATTCGGTCAGGGTGACCAACGCTGCTAGGGGTCCGCTGGGGTGATGGAATGGCAGCTAGATGTTGTAACTTCCCACAGGTGAAGTATGTCCCCAGGGCTTCCCTTGATGAGTAGACGGTAATGGTGTAGGTCGCAGTAAATAACGAGGACACAGGGTTGCAGTCTCTTTACCTTTTTACTGAAGGCTTCGGCATCCGCAATCCAGAGCACTGCTAACAGGGCTGGCTGAGTCCGGCCGGTCCGAAGGCACATCCAGAGTTCCCTTTGCAGGTGGAAATCAGTAGCCTTCCTACTAGTGCCTGGGTGTTGTAGTACTTCCCTGCTGAGCACCACGGGATAGTCCTCACAACTGTCGTGTATGTTTCTGTTCTTTCTCTCTGTCCCCCAGATGGTATGGATAGGACACACCCGTATGACGGGGTAGGCCTGGAGTTATTTTATAGGGACCCTAGAGACGCCCCTCTCCCACAATTGCCTCCGTTGTCTTCATTAGGTGTAAAGGTGAGACAGCCAATCTAGAGTTAACTGCCCTGCCGTAGTTCAAAGTAATGCGTAGAGCCTATTACTTCCTCGGCGTTCCGGCCGCCGGCTACGCACCTCAGAAGGATGTTGCCGATCTTGGGGCACGACTGTCATGTTCTCAATGGCAAGAGAACATAGCATCAGCATATATAGGAACTAGCTCTTGGAAGATGGAAACTGAGCTGACCATGAACTAAACCTAACGCACAACTAGCAGTGGCCGGGTAGCATGCCTACGTTGATTCTAGATGCCCAGCACCAGCCGGAGGACTAAATAATGCTAGCAGAGGAAAATATTAGTCCTAGCTCACCTCTAGAGAAATACCCCGAAAGGAGACAGAGGCCCCCCACATGTATTGGCGGTGAATTAAGATGAAATTACAAACGTAGTATGAAAATAGGTTTAGCAAATTTGAGGTCCACTTACTACATAGCAGAAGACAGAAAGGACACTTTCATGGTCAGCTGAAAACCCTATCAAAACACCATCCAGGAATTACTTTAAAACTCTGGCATTAACTCATAACACCAGAGTGGCAATTCCTGTTCACAAGAGCTTTCCAGACACAGTAACGAAACTTCAGCTGTGAACTGGAACAAAAATGCAAAAACAAACATGGACAAGAGTCCAACTTATCTAGTAGTTGTCTAGGAGCAGGAACAAGCACAGAGAGGCTTCTGATAACATTGTTGACCGGCAAGCAACTAACAGAGCAGCAAGGTTATATAGCGACTCCCACATCTTGATGGGAACAGGTGAACAGAGAAGATGACAACACCAGTTCAATTCCACCAGTAGCCACCGGGGGAGCCCAGAATCCAAATTCACAACAGTACCCCCCCCTCAAGGAGGGGGCACCGAACCCTCACCAGAACCACCAGGGCGATCAGGATGGGCCCTATGAAAGGCACGAACCAGATCAGAGGCATGAACATCAGATGCATTCACCCAAGAATTATCCTCCTGGCCGTATCCCTTCCACTTGACCAGATACTGGAGTCTCCGTCTGGAAACACGAGAGTCCAAGATTTTCTCCACAACGTACTCCAACTCACCCTCAACCAACACCGGAGCAGGAGGCTCAACGGAAGGCACAACCGGTACCTCATACCTGCGCAACAATGACCGATGAAAAACGTTATGAATAGAAAAGGATGCAGGGAGGTCCAAACGGAAGGAAACAGGGTTAAGAATCTCCAATATCTTATACGGGCCGATGAACCGAGGCTTAAACTTAGGAGAAGAGACCCTCATAGGGACAAAACGAGAAGACAACCACACCAAATCCCCAACACAAAGCCGAGGACCAACACGACGGTGGCGGTTGGCAAAAAGCTGAGTCTTCTCCTGGGACAACCTCAAATTGTCCACCACCTGTCCCCAGATCTGATGCAATCTCTCCACCACAGCATCCACTCCAGGACAATCCGAAGTTTCCACCTGACCAGAGGAAAATCGAGGATGAAACCCCGAATTACAGAAAAACGGGGACACCAAAGTGGCAGAGCTGGCCCGATTATTGAGAGCGAACTCCGCCAATGGCAAAAAAGCAACCCAATCATCCTGGTCAGCAGACACAAAACACCTCAGATATGTCTCCAGGGTCTGATTAGTCCGCTCGGTCTGGCCATTCGTCTGAGGATGGAAAGCGGACGAAAAAGACAAATCTATGCCCATCCTAGCACAGAATGCCCGCCAAAATCTAGACACGAATTGGGTCCCTCTGTCAGAAATGATATTCTCAGGAATACCATGCAAACGAACAACACTTTGAAAAAACAGAGGAACCAACTCGGAAGAAGAAGGCAACTTGGGCAGAGGAACCAAATGGACCATCTTAGAGAAACGGTCACACACCACCCAGATGACAGACATCTTCTGAGAAACAGGCAGATCTGAAATAAAATCCATCGAGATGTGCGTCCAAGGCCTCTTAGGAATAGGCAAGGGCAACAATAATCCACTAGCCCGAGAGCAACAAGGCTTGGCCCGAGCACAAACGTCACAAGACTGCACAAAGCCTCGCACATCTCGTGACAGGGAAGGCCACCAGAAGGACCTTGCCACCAAATCCCTGGTTCCAAAAATGCCAGGATGACCTGCCAACGCAGAAGAATGAACCTCAGAGATGACTCTACTGGTCCAATCATCAGGAACAAACAGTTTATCAGGTGGGCAACGATCCGGTCTATCCGCCTGAAACTCCTGCAAGGCCCGCCGCAGGTCTGGAGAAACGGCTGACAATACCACTCCATCCTTAAGGATACCTGTGGGCTCAGAGTTACCAGGCGAGTCAGGCTCAAAACTCCTAGAAAGGGCATCCGCCTTAACATTCTTAGAACCCGGTAGGTATGACACCACAAAATTAAACCGAGAGAAAAATAATGACCAGCGCGCCTGTCTAGGATTCAGGCGCCTGGCGGTCTCAAGATAAATCAAGTTTTTGTGGTCAGTCAATACCACCACCTGATGTCTGGCCCCCTCAAGCCAATGGCGCCACTCCTCAAAAGCCCACTTCATGGCCAAAAGCTCCCGATTCCCAACATCATAATTCCGCTCAGCGGGCGAAAATTTACGGGAAAAGAAGGCACAAGGCCTCATCACGGAGCAGTCAGAACTTTTCTGCGACAACACTGCCCCAGCTCCGATCTCAGAAGCGTCGACCTCAACCTGAAAAGGTAGAGCAACATCAGGCTGACGCAACACAGGGGCAGAGGAAAAACGGCGCTTAAGCTCCCGAAAGGCCTCCACAGCGTCAGGGGACCAATCAGCAACATCAGCACCCTTCTTAGTCAAATCGGTCAATGGTTTAGCAATATCCGAAAAACCAGCAATAAATCGACGATAAAAGTTAGCAAAGCCCAAAAATTTCTGAAGACTCTTAAGAGAAGAGGGCTGCGTCCAATCACAAATAGCTTGAACCTTGTCAGGATCCATTTCAATGGAAGAGGGAGAAAAAATATATCCCAAAAAGGAAATCCTCTGTACCCCAAAAACACACTTAGAACCCTTCACACACAAAGAATTAGACCGCAAAACCTGGAAAACCCTCCTGACTTGCTGGACATGAGAGTCCCAGTCATCCGAAAAAATCAGAATATCATCCAGATACACAATCATAAATTTATCCAAATAATCGCGAAAAATATCATGCATAAAGGACTGGAAAACTGACGGAGCATTTGAAAGACCAAAAGGCATCACTAAATACTCAAAGTGGCCCTCGGGCGTATTAAATGCGGTTTTCCACTCATCCCCCTGCCTGATACGCACCAAATTATACGCCCCACGAAGGTCAATCTTAGAGAACCACTTGGCCCCCTTTATGCGAGCAAACAAATCAGTCAGCAACGGCAATGGGTATTGATATTTTACAGTGATTTTATTCAAAAGCCGATAATCGATACATGGTCTCAAAGAGCCGTCTTTTTTTGACACAAAGAAAAAACCGGCTCCTAAGGGAGATGACGATGGACGAATATGTCCCTTTTCCAAGGACTCCTTTATATATTCTCGCATAGCAGCATGTTCAGGCACAGACAGATTAAATAAACGACCCTTTGGGTATTTACTACCCGGGATTAAATCTATGGCACAATCGCACTCTCGGTGCGGAGGTAATGAACCAAGCTTGGATTCTTCAAAGACGTCACGATAGTCAGACAGGAACTCAGGAATTTCAGAGGGAATAGATGATGAAATGGAAACCACAGGTACATCCCCATGAGCCCCCTTACATCCCCAGCTCAACACAGACATAGCTTTCCAGTCGAGGACTGGGTTGTGAGATTGCAGCCAAGGCAATCCTAGCACCAAATCATCATGTAGATTATGCAGCACCAGAAAGCGAATAATCTCCTGGTGATCCGGATTAATACGCATAGTTACTTGGGTCCAGTATTGTGGTTTATTATTAGCCAATGGGGTGGAGTCAATCCCCTTCAGAGGAATAAGAGTCTCCAAAGGCTCTAAATCATACCCACAGCGTTTAGCAAAGGACCAATCCATAAGACTCAAAGCGGCGCCAGAGTCGACATAGGCGTCCGTAGTAATAGATGACAAAGAGCAAATCAGGGTCACAGATAGAATAAACTTAGACGGTAAGGTGCAAATGGAAACAGATTTATCAAGCTTTTTAGTGCGCTTAGAGCATGCTGATATAACATGAGTAGAATCACCACAATAGAAACACAACCCATTTTTCCGTCTAAAATTCTGCCGCTCGCTTCGGGACAGAATTCTATCACACTGCATACTCTCTGGCGACTTCTCAGTGGACACCGCCAGATGGTGCACTGGTTTGCGCTCCCGCAAACGCCTATCGATCTGAATAGCCATTGTCATGGACTCATTCAGACCCGCAGGCACAGGGAACCCCACCATAACATTCTTAATGGCATCAGAGAGACCCTCTCTGAAAGTCGCCGCCAGGGTGCACTCATTCCACTGAGTAAGCACAGACCATTTACGGAATCTTTGACAGTAAATTTCCGCTTCATCTTGCCCCTGAGATAGGGACATCAAAGTTTTTTCTGCCTGAAGCTCCAAATGAGGTTCGTCATAAAGCAACCCCAAGGCCAGAAAAAACGCATCCACATTGAGCAACGCAGGATCCCCTGGTGTCAATGAAAAAGCCCAGTCTTGAGGGTCGCCCCGGAGCAAGGAAATCACAATCCTGACCTGCTGTGCAGGGTCTCCGGCAGAGCGAAATTTCAGGGACAAAAATAATTTGCAATTATTTCGAAAATTCTGAAACCCAGATCTATTCCCCGAGAAAAATTCTCGGCTCAGATACAGGTGCATGACAAACAAAGTCTTGCAAATTTTGTACCTTCGTGGCGAGATTATTCAAACCTGCAGTCACACTCTGAAGATCCATTACAAACAGGTGGACACAGAGCCATTCAAAGATTAGAAGGAGAAAAAAAAAAAAAATTCTCAGCAGACTTCTTATTTCTCTCCTTTCTTAGCCAAGGATTTTAACCCTTTAGTGGGCCGGTCAAACTGTCATGTTCTCAATGGCAAGAGAACATAGCATCAGCATATATAGGAACTAGCTCTTGGAAGATGGAAACTGAGCTGACCATGAACTAAACCTAACGCACAACTAGCAGTGGCCGGGTAGCATGCCTACGTTGATTCTAGATGCCCAGCACCAGCCGGAGGACTAAATAATGCTAGCAGAGGAAAATATTAGTCCTAGCTCACCTCTAGAGAAATACCCCGAAAGGAGACAGAGGCCCCCCACATGTATTGGCGGTGAATTAAGATGAAATTACAAACGTAGTATGAAAATAGGTTTAGCAAATTTGAGGTCCACTTACTACATAGCAGAAGACAGAAAGGACACTTTCATGGTCAGCTGAAAACCCTATCAAAACACCATCCAGGAATTACTTTAAAACTCTGGCATTAACTCATAACACCAGAGTGGCAATTCCTGTTCACAAGAGCTTTCCAGACACAGTAACGAAACTTCAGCTGTGAACTGGAACAAAAATGCAAAAACAAACATGGACAAGAGTCCAACTTATCTAGTAGTTGTCTAGGAGCAGGAACAAGCACAGAGAGGCTTCTGATAACATTGTTGACCGGCAAGCAACTAACAGAGCAGCAAGGTTATATAGCGACTCCCACATCTTGATGGGAACAGGTGAACAGAGAAGATGACAACACCAGTTCAATTCCACCAGTAGCCACCGGGGGAGCCCAGAATCCAAATTCACAACACACGACTCCTCCTGGTTCTATCTCCTTTGTGCTGTGATCTCAATTCTCACTTCTCCACAATATACTTCGCTTCGTGTCCTTTCTTAGGATGCCGCCGCAATGAGGTGCAGGCACGGCTCCGTAACGATCTGTCTCGTGCTAGGCCACTGTCAGGATCCCACCCCTTACAGGGACCTCCCTGAGTCTTCCCAAGCAACTCTCTCTCTCACTAGATGTTACCTGTGCAGAACCCAGTCAGCTTCTCTCTAACTTCCTATCTGACTCCCAGTTTTACCAGAGTGTGAGGAGTGGCCTAATACATAGAACCTTTTGCTCCCCCTGGTGGCCGGAGTGTGAAGTGTAGTGTGAGACTGTGATACCTGGTCAAGTGAACTCCTTTAGTGCCATCAGACGTACCATCACTCCCCCTGGTGGAGGAGCGACGTTACTGCAACGACCAGGACTCTGGGGCGCTGCACTCCCCCCCGTTAAATCCAGTACTCCCGGACTGGGAAAAGAAGAACAACAATACATGTTAGCAAAAGACATACAAAATTTTGGAATGCTGTAAACGAGTAAATTTAACAGTGCTTCCCTTTATGGGAGGTGAGGACACTTGAATTTTGCAAACAGAAACATATTTACATTGTGCTTAAGATTTTAAATAACACTTATAATTAACTAACTATAAATAACTATCATTACCCAGCCGGGCATACTATCTACTTTCTACTAAGTGAAAACTTTTCTTAAACAATAATTTAACTTTCCCTTTAAGGGCGTAAGGGCAAGGACCCACTGAAGGTATATTATCTAACGCTACAGTACAAATTAACTCTTCTTTATTTTCCTAAGTGCGAGATTTATCAACCATCTATCTATGGCTCTCTAGAGGACTCACTAACCCCTACGGGTTCACTTTCATTGAAATTCGGCTTTCAACTTTTCTTCTGTCCTCAGTCTCTATTTCTTAACATCATCAAACATTTCTTATTATTAGCTTACCAACTACATACTACTACTTTGTATCAACATTATTACTATCTAACTTCTTTAAGGCACATTAAGGTCTAGGCTAACAATTAGACATTTCCTTTAAGAGGACCCCAAGTCTCTTCTGAGGTAGTGCAAATTATTTGCAAGTCAGTTAAAGCAAGAACTTCTGCGCTGTAATCTCTTCAAAAAGCTCTTCTTTCTGTAAAACCAGTAGGGGGCACCCTTAAGAAGGTGCAAACTATGTACAAGTAGTTTGTGAATCATTTGCAGTTCATGATCCCAGCAGTTCTTCGATACAAAAATAGAAAAACTTGTGCAAACTCAAAAACAATAAGGATCCGGGTCAACAAAGGGATCCCTTTAAGAATAACCCTAAACGGGTTTTAGCAGCAAAAGAGGCAAACAGTTTTAAAGAACTATGTACATACTCGTGGTTCCAAGTTTTATTCTCATAGTAGGTTGCAAGGCATCAGTCGGTAGCGGATGCTCCCTGACCGGGAAAGCTTCGATTCCGTGTCCTCATCTGATGTGGTGTCAGTGTCAGTGGTTCGTCTCTCAGGTGCGGCCAGGTCACCAGGGGTCTGAATTCGAATGTCAGTTTTGGTAGCAAGTTCAGTAGCGGCAATAATGCACACAGTGGTGGTAGTCGTAGAATTTGTCAGGTCAGAGTTAGTCGTAGTCAGAACAGCAGGTGGTGCCACTGCAGGCTCGCTTCGCTGAACGTTCCGAGCGCACCACCCTTGCGCACTCCGATGGCGAGTGTAGGTCACCTGGTCCCCTCTACGTAGAAGTTGGTTGTCATATCCGTTGCGGAACGGGGTTTTCACGTTGTAACTGGCAAAGAAGACTTCAGTCAGCAGTCTCGGCTCCTGTATAAAGCCCCAACCCCGTTTCTGGTGAAAGGCTAGTACAGTCCCCTGTTTTACCAAGTTTTTCTTACCGCGTTCAGTCTTTGGTTCTTGTACTTTCGGTGGGTCACTTTGTTCTGTCTCTTTTCGGTTTTTCCAGTGTAGAATTAAGCATTGTTTTGTATTGTTCCCAGGTGAGCACAGCAATGCTGAGGCCCTCCTGCCTGGCCCCATCTGTTCCAATCCTTGGGGTATCCCAATGGAAGATCACCCCCTCTGAGCTCACATCTAGTGGTTCCCCCATAATTGTCGGTAATGGAGGCACCAGCTTCTCCATAGTGTCGAGGGTTATCACTACCAGCTCAGCGGCGGGGAATCGGTCATTGTCGGGACGGGGAGCAGTCACGGGAGCAGGATTGGTCGGTAGAGCAGGGGTGCTTTCCATACCTGTGTCTGTTGTGGTTCCACCGATGCCGGTCCGTTCCATTGATGAAGACACTGGAGTCGGCAGCGGCTCGAGCAGCGGTTCTTCCAATGCGACCCTCTGGGACAGCTCCGACTTCCATTGCTTCATATCCGCGGGCTCCGCATTCGGGATAGGTTGACTCGGCTCCTCCACCGGCGGCTCCAAGAGGCACGGATCCTCCAGCGGCGGTGGGTTCGGGTCCGCTTCTGGTCGGCGGGGACATTCCGGGATCACTTCGTCGTCATTCACGTACTCGCTGGTCACCCTCGCTGTTTCGTGGTCGGCAGCTGCACACACATGGTTCCACCATTTTCTGAGGGTGGAGCTCCTTCTCGTCTTGGTTCCCTCCGTTGCAAATCAGGGGGCGGTTCTCCTGTACTTTGGGGCACGTCGTCTTCTTGCAGCAGTAGTCGGAGGGGGCAGTCATCACTTTTGGTGCCCCTTTGGTAGTCTCCTCCCATGGCACGCCCTTTTTCTTCTCATGCGCTCCTCATTGTGCTGTAATGGCGGCAGTTTTGGCGGGAATTTTTGGTGGTAAATAGCAATACACAGTCTTTGCAATAAATCACGATTCAAGCACAATTCAGTCACAGTTCCAAGGCACACATGACCTGATTCTCAGGCTTAAGTAGATCCTGTTCGTGACGCCAAGTTTGGAGTGGCCCCCAGACGCAGGGCAGCGGGGTTCTCGGTACCGGGTCCCTCGGTCTCGGTTCTAGGGGCGTCACGGTGGACCGACCCAGTCCGTGGCCCTGCTAAGGGGCGCCCAAATAAAGGTGTAGGTGAGAGTTTGTCAAGTGTTCGTGATGCCACCTGTGGTATTCGGTCATGGTGACCGACGCTGCTAGGGGTCCGCTGGGGTGATGGAATGGCAGCTAGATGTTGTAACTTCCCACAGGTGAAGTATGTCCCCAGGGCTTCCCTTGATGAGTAGATGGTAATGGTGTAGGTCACAGTAAATGATGAGGACACAGGGTTGCAGTCTCTTTACCTTTTTACTGAAGGCTTCGGCATCCACAATCCAGAGCACTGCTAACAGGGCTGGCTGAGACTGGCCGGTCCGAAGGCACATCCAGAGTTCCCTTTGCAGGTGGAAATCAGTAGCCTAACTACTAGTGCCTGGGTGTTGTAGTACTTCCCTGCTGAGCACCACGGGATAGTCCTCACAACTGTTGTGTATGTTTCTGTTCTTTCTCTCTGTCCCCCAGATGGTATGGATATGACGCACCTGTTTGACGGGGTAGGCCTGGAGTTATTTTATAGGGACCCTAGAGACGCCCCTCTCCCATAATTGCCTCCGTTGTCTTCATTAGGTGTAAAGGTGAGACAGCCAACCTAGAGTTAACTGCCCTGCCGTAGTTCAAAGTAATGCGTAGAGCCTATTACTTCCTTGGCATTCCGGCCGCCGGCTACGTGCCTCAGAAGGATGTTGCCGATCTTGGGGCACGACTCCTCCTGGTTCTATCTCCTTTGTGCTGTGATCTCGTTTCTCACTTCTCCACAATATACTTCGCTTTGTGTCCTTTCTTAGGATGCCGCCGCAATGAGGTGCAGGCACGGCTCCGTAACGATCTGTCTCGTGCTAGGCCACTGTCAGGATCCCACCCCTCACAGGGACCTCCCTGAGTCTTCCCAAGCAACTCTCTCTCTCACTAGATGTTACCTGGGCAGAACCCAGTCAGCTTCTCTCTAACTTCCTATCCGACTCTCAGTTTGAGGAGTGGCCTAATACATAGAACCTTTTGCTCTCCCTGGTGGCTGGAGTGTGAAGTGTAGTGTGTGACTGTGATACCTGGTCAGGTGAACTCCTTTAGTGCCATCAGACGTACCATCACTCCCCCTGGTGGAGGAGCGACGTTACTGCAAAGACCAGGACTCTGGGGCGCTGCACTTACAACCTGATTCACTAGGGTTGAGCAAAACGGATCGTTCATTTTCATAAGTCGCCGACTTTTGGCAAAGCCGGCGTCTCATGAAACCCGACCCGATCCCTGTGTGGGGTCGGCCATGCGGTACGCGATCTTGGTGCCAAAGTCGCGTTTCGAATGACGCGTTTAGCGCCATTTTTTCAGCCAATGAAGGAGTGTGGGCAGAGTGATGACATAGGGGTTAGGGGCGTGCACGGCTATCATCATTTTATCGCTTGTGCGCAGTAGGGATTTGCAATGTGTAACACGAGATTTTCTGTGCTGGGACGGAGGGGGAATATGGGACGGAGGGGAGAGAGAGAGAGAGAGAGAGAGAGAGAGAGAGGGAGAGGGAGAGGGAGAGGGAGAGAGAAAAAAAAAAATCCCAATTGACGTGCACAGGGTTTCGTGTTCCGGCCGATCCTCGACTTTTCGCAGTAATCGGCCAATATCGCCCGACTCGACTTTTCAAAAAGTCGGGTTTCACAAAACATGACTCGACCCTAAAAAGGTCAAGGTTGCTCAACCCTATGATTCACATCCGTGAGGGGGACTGTTATGATCCGGTGACTTTGGAGCCGCATGAACTTTCTCTGGAGTAGGTGGAAACTGTACTGACCGCAAAACCTGAACTAACACCGCAACTAGAAGTAGCTGTGGGGTGTGCCTAAAAAACCCTAGACACCTCGACACAGCCGGAGGACTAAATACCCCTATAGATGGAAATAGGAATACTACCTTGCCTCAGAGCAGAACCCCAAAGGATAGGCAGCCCCCCACAAATATTGACTGTGAGTAGGAGAGGAAAGACACACGCAGGCAGAAAACAGGATTCAGCAAAAGAGGCCACTCTAGCTAAATAGGGAAAGATAGGACAGAATACTAAGCGGTCAATATAAAAACCCTTCCAAAAATATCCACAGCAGATAATACAAAAAGTTCCACAATCTAACTAAACACATGGAATGTATATCTGCCACTCGAGAGAATCCAACAAGACTGAGAGAAAATACTGACACAATCTAAGCTGGACAAAAAAAACCACTGAATAGCACAGAATTATTAAGCACACAGCATGTGTGCCACAGAAACAAAACCAGACACTTATCTTTGCTGATTTGGCAGAAGGCAGAAGGAAGCAAACCAGGACCAAAACCTCCCAACAACCATGGACAACTGGCAAGGACTAATGAATCCTGCACGCCTAAATACCCCAGTCAGAACTGCAATCAGCAGATACACCTGACCAGGACTGCAACTCAGGGACAACTGCATTACCACCTACAACCACCGGAGGGAGCCCAAAAGCAGAATTCACAACAGGGGACGAATGGAAGATGGCTTTTAACACCAGAGATGGGCACTATGAATATCTAGTGATGCCCTTTTTGCTCTGCAATGCCCCAGCCATTTTCCAATACTTTGTAAATGATATCTTCCGGGATATGCTCTCCACCTCGGTCGTAGTCTATCTGGATGATATTCTGATCTACTCTCCAGATATTGACTCCCACCGGAGAGATGTTTGCAGAGTCTTCGACCTCTTACGAACTAACTCCCTCTACGCAAAGTTGGAGAAATGTGTGTTTGAGCAGGAGTCCTTACCTTTCCTGGGCTATATCATCTCCGCCCAAGGATTGGCTATGGATCCTGCCAAATTACAGGCTGTGATGGACTGGCAAGAACCCCATTCCCTTAAAGCGGTACAGCGCTTTATGGGGTTCATTAACTATTATCGCCAGTTCATTCCTCATTTCTCAACCTTGGTAGCTCCCTTGGTAGCCCTCACCAAGAAGGGAGCAAATCCCAAATTGTGGTCTGTGGAGGCCTCCAAGGCTTTCACTTCTACTAAATCTCATTTTGCTAGCGCTCCCATTCTACATCGCCCCAATGTAGATAAGCCGTTTATAATGTAGGTGGATGCCTCTTCCGTTGGTGCTGGAACAGTCCTCTTCCAAAAGGATGCTCAAGGTCGGAAGCATCCTTGCTTCTTCTTTTCCAAAACCTTCACATTAGCGGAGAGGAATTATTCCATCGGGGACAGGGAGTTGCTAGCAATGAAGTTATCCTCCTCAGAGTGGAGACCTCTCCTGGAGGGGGCTCGTTTTCCCTTCCAAGTATTCACAGACCACAAGAATTTGGTTTATTTACAGACCGCCCAGTGGCTAAATTCTCGCCAGGCCAGATGGTCCTTGTTCTTCTCTCAGTTCCATTTCACTCTCCATTTTCTTTCCGGGGAGAAGAACATTCGTGCCGACGCTCTCTCTCGCTCCATTGTATCATCTGAGGAGGAGGAAGAGGAGCCTCGGCTTATTGTCCCTTCCGAGAGCCTGAGAACTGTGGCCCCGGTTTGGCTAGAGTCTGTGCCTCCGGGCAAGACTTTTGTACCATCCAGTTTGCATCCGGAGGTTCTCTCTTGGGCTCACTCGTCTAGGGTGGGTGGACATTTTGGGACCAAAAGGACATCTGAGCTCCTGGCGAGGACATATTGGTAGCCGCATATGGCCCGTGATGTCATAGACTATGTTCGGGCATGTGTCTCCTGCGCCAGGAACAAGTCTCCTCGTCAACGGCCAGCTGGGTTGCTTCATCCCCTGCCGGTGGCAGACAGACCCTGAGAGATGGTTGGGATGGATTTTGTGGTGGGCTTACCTAAGTCTCGTAGCTGCACCATTATTTGGGTTATCACCGGCCATTTTTCCAAAATGGTGCACTTGGTGCCTCTTCCACAGCTACCTTCTACACGGGCTCTGGCGGTGTTGTTTATCAAACACATATTTCGCCTACATGGTATGCCGGACAAAATTGTCAGTGACCGGGGTCCCCAGTTTGCGTCTCGTTTCTGGAGAGAGCTTTGTCGTCTATTCAGCATTGAGTTGAATCTCTCTTCAGCTTATCATCCCGAGAAGAATGGATTGGTAGAGAGGGCCAACCAGACCTTGGTCACATAGCTTCGACATTTTGTCTCAGCCAGACAGGATGACTGGGCATCCTTGCTACCATGGGCAGAGTTTGCGCTGAATAATGCCGTACCCGACTCCACCGGATAGACCCCATTCCTCCTAAACTATGGTCAGCATCCGCGGGTACATGTGCCTATGCCCGTGTCATCCACCGACTCCAGGGTGGCAGACTGGGCTGTGGAGGCGTGGGACATTTGGGACCGCACTCAGGATGCCATTCGGGCCTCCAAGGAGAGAATGAGGTCCTCCGCCGATGCACATCGGCGCCCCGCTCCAACCTTTGCTCCTGGTGACTTAGTGTGGCTCTCCGCCTGCAACATCAGGCTGCAAGTTGAGTCCACTAAGGCAAAATGGAGCGTCAGTTGTAAATATCACATAACTATGGCGACTCTTAATACAGATAATAATATTAAGGAGAACCGAGAGTCAAAGCTGGCCAATATGGGTTCACAAAAAGTTAAACTTATTTCAAAAAATCACATACATAAAAATGTACCATGAAGTAATAAATAGTTAATTAAGACAACTAGCAACTGTATCCTAAGTACATCAAAACAGCGATCCAGGAAAAAACAGGACACAGGTAAATACAAGGAACACTACTTCCCAGTCATGTACGCATCGGTAAATGCCATCACACACATGGGGCCTGCTGTCAATGGCAAGCGGTGATTAAGCCAAATAGTATGCTTCTAAGAGCGTTATTCAAAAAATCCACCACACGTCATGAAGCAGTCAATAATAATGTGAGAAACAAACGTAATTAATTAGATTACCCATGTGTGTGCGGGAGTCCTGTGTAGGTCCTGGGTCGCGACCCAGGACCTACACAGGACTCCCGCACACACATGGAAGGGGAACCTTACTTTCAGCAGGGTCAGATTCTGGCTGTGTAGAGTGCAAGGGGAATGTAGTGGTCTAGGTCAATGTACCAGCAGACTCATCTAGCAGTGGCTGGGCAATGGGCAGGATGAGGAGGAAACACAGATATAGGGCCAAAGAATAAAGTAGGCTAAATGCAGTTCAAAATTGGTAACAGAACTAAACAGGCGGCATTGCTTTGTTCAGTGGAGTAGCAAACCCAGGAGCAGCAGACACTGTTTTAAGGGCCCAACCACACTAGTAGGCCACATGCAGTTTAATATCTGCTACTATAGGCCAAAAGCCTAAAGACTGAAGCTCAGCTTTATACAGTGGAGGACAACACCAGGGAGCGGCAGACCCCATTAGTAGGCCGTAACCACCAAGCTTTTTAAAAAACAGCACTTAATGAGAGCCAGAAGGTTGAAGCTCAGCTTTATTCAGTTGAGGTCAACACCAGGGAGCGGTAGACACCGTTAGTAGGCCGTAACCACCAAGCTTTTTAAAAAACAGCACTTAATGAGAGCCAGAAGGTTGAAGCTCAGCTTTATACAGTTGAGGACAAACAACAGGGAGCGGCAAACAGAGGTATTAGGCCCCAACCACCAATTTAAAAAAAAAAAAAAAATGAGAGCCAGAAGGTTGAAGCTCAGATTTATTCAGTTGAGGAGAACACCAGTGAGCGGCAAACAGAGGTATTAGGCCCCAAACACCAATTTTTTTAAAAAAAAGCACTTAAGGAGAGCCAGAAGTTTGAAGCTCAGATTTAGACAGTGGAGGACAATTTGAATTAGGGACTGCAGACAGACTTAGTAGGCTGTCCCCTGTGGACCATGCATCCACCACATTAACCCATTGCGCCGTAATGGACACGTAACCTTCCGTGGCCATGCCTACAGGTCCATGCGTCTGTTGTCAGGTGCACCTTTGTATTCACAGATTGCCAGAGTGCATGGACAATGCGGTCTTTTACATGCTGGTGGAGGGTTGGGATGGCTTTTCTCGCAAAAGAAGTGTCGACTGGTTAGCTTGTAGCGTGGTACAGCGTAGTCCATCATGGCTTTATTAATATTAAATAAAATATATAAATAGGCTCTATGAACTTTTAAATAGGTTCCAGGGGTACACGGGCAGCATTGGTGTGGTCAGCGGAGGAGGATTGCAAGGAGGGACCGCAGACAGGCTAACGAAGGCCTAAAATAACAAAAAATAGGCTCATTGCAGTTTTAAATCGGTTACATGGATACACAGGCAGCATTGTGGTCAGCGGAGGAGGATTGCAAGGAGGGACCGCAGACAGGCTAATGAAGGCCCGCAGACAGGCTAATGAAGGCCTAAAATAACAAAAATTAGGCTCAAGGCAGTTTTAAATCGGTTACATGGATACACAGGCAGCATTGTGGTCAGCAGAGGAGGATTGCAAGGAGGGACCGCAGACAGGCTAATGAAGGCCCGCAGACAGGCTAATGAAGGCCTAAAATAACAAAAAATAGGCTCAAGGCAGTTTTAAATCGGTTACATGGATACACAGGCAGCATTGTGGTCAGCAGAGGAGGATTGCAAGGAGGGACCGCAGACAGGCTAATGAAGGCCCGCAGACAGGCTAATGAAGGCCTAAAATAACAAAAAATAGGCTCAAGGCAGTTTTAAATCGGTTACATGGATACACAGGCAGCATTGTGGTCAGCAGAGGAGGATTGCAAGGAGGGACCGCAGACAGGCTAATGAAGGCCCGCAGACAGGCTAATGAAGGCCTAAAATAACAAAAAATAGGCTCAAGGCAGTTTTAAATCGGTTACATGGATACACAGGCAGCATTGTGGTCAGCGGAGGAGGATTGCAAGGAGTGTCTGACATAGTTAGTACTCACAAAAAATAAATAGATGTTAATGTCTCGCAAAAAAACAAAAAAAAAAGTGTGGCATACTTAGGTACAGGGGTGGGCTCATCTGCTGAGTTTCTGACAAAGTAATTTGGCAGTAAGTATTTACTGGTGTCAATATAGGACACTGCCCCAGACTACTTTAACTAGCATCATAGATGTCAACAAATTGGTATTGTCAGTGCCAGGCATTGAATGATGTCAGCGCATTGGTGGAGCTGTGCGAGATAATTTTGCACATGGTAGAGCACAGTTTGAGCTGGGGGGGGAACTCACTTGTGGCCGGCGGTACCGTCCCAGGGCCCCTCATGTTACAACGGTGTGTCTGACGTTGGGTGCGCACCACCACTGCCAGAGACACTTCATTGTACTATGAGGGACCCAGTGGCAGTGCCGTTGACCAAAAGCGGGCACACCCACCTCTTCAGACAAACAGCACTGTAACGGGTGCTTGCGCCAAGTGGCGAGACCACGGCCCCGTGGGGGGAATTTTCCCATTGAGGGAGGTGTAAACATGTCGTATGCTGGACAAACAGCTGCTGCAAATTAAGAGATTGGAACACTCAGTAAGACCAGTCCACAAGCAAGACCTTTTTATAGGAAAGCTAGGTGTCAGCCGGGAAAGGTGGGGCAAAATAATTTGAAATCCCGGAGTGGTTAATTTTAATGAAGGTGAGATCATCCACATCTTGGGTAGCCAGACGAGTCCTTTTTTCAGTTAATATTGAACCAGCAGCACTGAATACTCTTTCTGATAGCACACTAGCTGCTGGGCAAGCAAGCTCCTGCAATGCATATTCTGCCAATTCAGGCCAGGTGTCTAATTTGGATGCCCAGTAATCAAATGGGAATGACGGTTGAGGGAGAACATCGATAAGGGATGAAAAATAGTTAGTAACCATACTGGACAAATGTTGTCTCCTGTCACTTTGAATAGATGCTGCAGTACCTGTCCTGTCTGCGGTCATTGCGAAATCACTCCACAACCTGGTCAGAAAACCCCTCTGTCCAACGCCACTTCTGATCTGTGCACCTCTAACACCTCTGCCCTGTAGCCCCCTGCAGCTTTTGTGAGAACCATCACCGGCGCTGTGTGCTGGGAATGCCTGAATCAAACGGTCTACAAGAGTAGCTTGTTTGGTTGCTAATATTTGTTCGAGGTTCTCATGTGGCATAATATTTTGCAATTTGCCTTTATAGCGAGGGTCAAGGATGCAGGCCAACCAGTAATCGTCATCGCTCATCATTTTAATAATGCGTGGGTCCCTTTTGAGGATACGTAAGGCATAATCCGCCATGTGGGCAAAAGTTCCAGTTGTCAAATCTGCAGTTGTGCTGGTTTGAGGGGCAGTTACAGGCAAATCTACGTCACTTGTCTCACTTAAAAAAACAGAACCCGGACTTGCAACGCCACTAATTTCTGTTGGCCCAGGAGAAGCTTCCTCATTAAAAAAGTACTCATCCCCATCATCCTCCTCGTCCTCCTCCTCCTTTTCGCCCGCTACCACGTCCTCTACACGGCCCTGACCAGACAATGGCTGACTGTCATCAAGGCTTTCCTCTTCCTCGGCTGCAGACGCCTGCTCCTTTATGTGCGTCAAACTTTGCATCAGCAGACGCATTAGGGGGATGCTCATGCTTATTATGGCGTTGTCTGCACTAACCAGCTGTGTGCATTCCTCAAAACACTGAAGGACTTGACACAGGTCTTGTAGCTTCGACCACTGCACACCTGACAACTCCATGTCTGCCATCCAACTGCCTGCCCGTGTATCCTCCCACAAATACATAACAGCACGCCTCTGTTCGCAAACTCTCTGAAGCATGTGCAGTTTGGAGTTCCACCTTCTTGCAACGTTGATGATTAGGCAATGCTGAGGAAGGTTCAAAGAACGCTGATAGTTCTGCATACGGCTGGAGTGTACGGGCGAACGGCGGATATGCGAGCAAAGTCTGCGCACTTTGAGGAGCAGGTTGGGTAACCCCGGATAACTTTTCAGGAAGCACTGCACCACCAGGTTTAAGGTGTGAGCCAGGCAAGGAATGTGTTTCAGTTGGGAAAGGGCTATGGCAGCCATGAAATTCCTTCCATTATCACTCACTACCTTGCCTGCCTCAAGATGTACAGTGCCCAGCCATGACTGAGTTTCTTTCTACAAGAACTCGGACAGAACTTCTGCGGTGTGTCTGTTGTCGCCCAAACACTTCATTGCCAATACAGCCTGCTGACGCTTGCCACTAGCTGTCCCATAATGGCACACCTGGTGTGCAACAGTGGCAGCTGCGGATGGAGTGGATGTGCGACTGCGGTCTGTGGACGAGCTCTCGCTTCTTCAGGAGGAGGAGGAAGAGGAGGAGGGGGGGCAAACGCCTACAGCCAACTCTTTCCTTGACCGTGGGCTAGGCAGAACTGTCCCAATATTGCTGTCCCCTGTGGACCCTGCATCCACCACATTCACCCAGTGTGCCGTGATGGACACGTAACGTCCCTGGCCATGCCTACTGGTCCATGCATCTGTTGTCAGGTGCACCTTTGTAGTCACAGACTGCCTGAGTGCATGGACGATGCGGTCTTTAACATGCTGTTGGAGGGCTGGGATGTCTTTTCTAGAAAAGAAGTGTCGACTGGGTAGCTCGTAGCGTGGTACAGCGTAGTCCATCAGCGCTTTGAAAGCTTCACTTTCAACTAACCGGTAGGGCATCATCTCTAATGAGATTAGTCTAGCAATGTGGGCGTTCAAACCCTGTGTATGCGGATGCGAGGATGAGTACTTCCTTTTCCTAACGAGAATCTCATGAAGGGTGAGCTGGACTGGAGAGCTGCATACGGTTGAACTAGCGGGGGTGCCGGTGGACATGGGTGACTGAGAGAGGGTTGGAGATGGTATTCTTGCCGGTGCCCTACATGCAGTGTTTCCTACTGCGAACCTGGTGATTCCCTGACTGCTTTGGCCTGGCGACGAAAGCTGCACAGATACTGCAGGTGGTGCGGGAAATGGTGGGTTTACAGGGAGGGAAGGGATGTAGCGTTGCTGACTAGCTTCATTGGCCGAGGGTGCTGCAACCTTTAGGGACTTTTGGTAGTTAGTCCAGGCTTGCAAATGCATGGTGGATAAATGTCTATGCATGCAACTTGTATTTAGACTTTTAAGATTCTGACCTCTGCTTAACCCCTTTCTGTCATTAGACGTACTATTCCGTCCATGTGGGGTGGGCCCTACTTCCCAAGGACGGAATAGTACGTCATAGCCGATCGGCCGCGCTCACGGGGGGAGCGCGGCCGATCGCGGCCGGGTGTCAGCTGCATATCGCAGCTGACATCCGGCACTATGTGCCAGGAGCGGTCACGGACCGCCCCCGGCACATTAACCCCCGGCACACCGCGATCAAACATGATCACGATGTGCCGGCGGTGCAGGGAAGCATCGCGCAGGGAGGGGGCTCCCTGCGGGCTTCCCTGAGCCCCCCGCAGCAACGCGATGTGATCGCGTTGCTGCGAGGGTCTTACCTCCCTCCCTGCCTGCTCCAGACCCGGATCCAAGATGGCCGCGGATCCGGGTCCTGCAGGGAGGGAGGTGGCTTCACAGAAGCCTGCTCAGAGCAGGCACTGTGAAGCAGCCTGCACTTCTCGCAGATCAGTGATCTGTCAGAGTGCTATGCAAACTGACAGATCACCGATCTGTATTGTCCTCCCCTGGGGCAAAGTAAAAAAGTAAAAAAAAATTTTTCCAAATGTGTAAAAAAAAAAAAAAAAAAAATATTCCAAAATAATGAAAAAAAAAAAAATATTATTCCCATAAATACATTTCTTTATCTAAATAAAATAAAAAACAATAAAAGTACACATATTTAGTATCGCCGCGTCCGTAACGACCCGACCTATAAAACTGGCCCACTAGTTAACCCCTTCAGTAAACGCCGTAAGAAAAAAAAAAAAAAAAACGAGGCAAAAAACAACGCTTTATTATCATACCACCGAACAAAAAGTGGAATAACACGCGATCAAAAAGACTGATATAAATAACCATGGTACCGCTGAAAACGTCATCTTGTCCTGCAAAAAACGAGCTGCCATACAGCATCATCAGCAAAAAAATAAAAAAGTTATAGTCCTGAGAATAAAGCGATACCAAAATAATTATTTTTTCTATAAAATAGTTTTTATCGCATAAAAGCGCCAAAACATTAAAAAAATTATATAAATGAGATATCGCTGTAATCGTACTGACCCGAAGAATAAAACTGCTTTATCAATTTTACCAAACGTGGAACGGTATAAACGCCTCCCCCAAAAGAAATTCATGAATAGCTGGTTTTTGATCACTCTGCCTCACAAAAATCGGAATAAAAAGCAATCAAAAAATGTCACGTGTCCGAAAATGTTACCAATAAAAACGTCAACGCATCCCGCAAAAAACAAGATCTCACATGACTCTGTGGACTCAAATATGGAAAAATTACAGCTCTCAAAATGTGGTAACGCAAAAAATATTTTTTGCAATGAAAAGCGTCTTTCAGTGTGTGACGGCTGCCAATCATAAAAATCCGCTAAAAAACCCGCTATAAAAGTAAATCAAACCCCCCTTTATCACCCCCTTAGTTAGGGAAAAATAAAGAAATTAAAAAATGTATTTATTTCCATTTTCCCATTAGGGTTAGGGTTAGGGCTAGAGTTAGGACTAGAGTTAGGGCTAGGGTTATTGCTAGGGTTAGGGCTAGCGTTGGGGCTACAGTTAGGGTTGGGTCTAAAGATAGGGTTAGGGTTTGGATTACATTTACGGTTGGGAATAGGGTTGGGTGTGTCTGGGTTAGAGGAGTGGTTAGGGTTACTGTTGGGATTAGGGTAAGGGGTGTGTTTGGATTAGGGTTTCAGTTATAATTGGGGGGTTTCCACTGTTTAGGCACATCAGGGGCTTTCCAAACGGGATATGGCATCCGATCTGAATTCCAGCCAATTCTGCGTTGAAAAAGGAAAACAGTGCTCCTTCCCTTCCGAGCTCTCCCGTGTGCCCAAACAGGGGTTTACCCCAACATATGGGGTATCAGCGTACTCAGGACAAATTGGACATCATCTTTTGGGGTCCAATTTATCCTGCTACCCTTGGGAAAATACAAAACTGGGGGCCAAAAAATAAGTTTTGTGGGAAAAAAAAGATTTTTTATTTTCACGGCTCTGCGTTGTAAACTGTAGTGAAACACTTGGGGGTTCAAAGTTCTCACAACACATCTAGATAAGTTCCTTGGGGGGTCTAATTTCCGATATGGGGTCACTTGTGGGGGGTTTGTACTGTTTGCGTACATCAGGGGCTCTGCAAATGCAACGTGACGCCTGCAGACCAATCCATTTAAGTCTGCATTCCAAATGGCGCTCCTTCCCTTCCGAGCTCTGTCATGCGCCCAAACAGTGGTTCCCCCCCACATATGGGGTATCAGCATACTCCGGACAAATTAGACAACAACTTTTTGGGTCCAATTTATCCTGATACCCTTGTGAAAATACAAAACTGGGGGCTAAAAAAATCATTTTTGTGAAAAAAAAACATAATTTTTATTTTCACGGCTCTGCGTTATAAACTGTAGTGAAACACTTGGGGGTTCAAAGTTCTCACAACACATCTAGATAAGTTCCTTGGGTGGTCTAGTTTCCAATATGGGGTCACTTGTGGGGGGTTTGTACTGTTTGGGTACATCAGGGGCTCTGCAAATGCAACGTGACGCCTGCAGACCAATCCATTTAAGTCTGCATTCCAAATGGCGCTCCTTCCCTTCCGAGCTCTGTCATGCGCCCAAACAGTGGTTCCCCCCCACATATTGGGTATCAGCATACTCAGGACAAATTGGACAACAAATTTTGGGGTCCAATTTATCCTGTTACCCTTGTGAAAATACAAAACTGGGGGCTAAAAAATCATTTTTGTGAAAAAAAAAAAGAATTTATTTTCACGGCTCTGCGTTATAAACTGTAGTGAAACACTTGGGGGTTCAAAGTTCTCACAACACATCTAGATAAGTTCCTTGGGGGGTCTAGTTTCCAATATGGGGTCACTTGTGGGGGGTTTGTACTGTTTGGGTACATCAGGGGCTCTGCAAATGCAACGTGACGCCTGCAGACCAATCCATTTAAGTCTGCATTCCAAATGGCGCTCCTTCCCTTCCGAGCTCTGTCATGCGCCCAAACAGTGGTTCCCCCCCACATATCGGGTATCAGCATACTCAGGACAAATTGGACAACAAATTTTGGGGTCCAATTTATCCTGTTACCCTTGTGAAAATACAAAACTGGGGGCTAAAAAATCATTTTTGTGAAAAAAAAAAAGAATTTATTTTCACGGCTCTGCGTTATAAACTGTAGTGAAACACTTGGGGGTTCAAAGCTCTCAAAACACATCTAGATAAGTTCCTTAGGGGGTCTACTTTCCAAAATGGTGTCACTTGTGGGGGTTTTTAATGTTTAGGCACATCAGGGGCTCTGCAAACGCAACATGGCATCCCATCTTAATTCCAGTCAATTTTGCATTGAAAAGTAAAATAGCGCTCCTTCCCTTCCGAGCTCTGCTATGCGCCCAAACAGTGGTTTACCCCCACATATGGGGTATCGTCGTACTCAGGACAAATTGCACAACAACTTTTGTGCTCTAATTTCTTCTCTTACCCTTGGGGAAATAAAAAAATGGGGGCGAAAAGATCATTTTTGTGAAAAAATATGATTTTTTATTTTTACGGCTCTGCATTATAAACTTCTGTGAAGCACTTGTTGGGTCAAAGTGCTCACCACACATCTAGATAAGTTCCTTAGGGGGTCTACTTTCCAAAATGGTGTCACTTGTGGGGGGTTTCAATGTTTAGGCACATCAGGGGCTCTCCAAATGCAACATGGCGTCCCATCTCAATTCCAGTCAATTTTGCATTGAAAAGTCAAATGGCGCTCCTTCCCTTCCGAGCTCTGCCCTGCGCCCAAACAATGGTTTACACCCACATATGGGGTATCAGCGTACTCAGGACAAATTGCACAACAATTTTTGGGGTCCAATTTCTTCTCTTACCCTTGGGAAAATAAAAAATTGGGGGCGAAAAGATCATTTTTGTGAAAAAATATGATTTTTTATTTTTACGGCTCTGCATTATAATCTTCTGTGAAGCACTTGTTGGGTCAAAGTGCTCACCACACATCTAGATAAGTTCCTTAGGGGGTCTACTTTCCAAAATGGTGTCACTTGTGGGGGGTTTCAATGTTTAGGCACATCAGGGGCTCTCCAAATGCAACATGGCGTCCCATCTCAATTCCAGTCAATTTTGCATTGAAAAGTCAAATGGCGCTCCTTCCCTTCCGAGCTCTGCCCTGCGCCCAAACAATGGTTTACACCCACATATGGGGTATCAGCGTACTCAGGACAAATTGCACAACAATTTTTGGGGTCCAATTTCTTCTCTTACCCTTGGGAAAATAAAAAATTGGGGGCGAAAAGATCATTTTTGTGAAAAAATATGATTTTTTATTTTTACCGCTCTGCATTATAAACTTCTGTGAAGCACTTGTTGGGTCAAAGTGCTCACCACACATCTAGATAAGTTCCTTAGGGGGTCTACTTTCCAAAATGGTGTCACTTGTGGGGGGGGTTTAATGTTTAGGCACATCAGGGGCTCTCCAAATGCAACATGGCGTCCCATCTCAATTCCAGTCAATTTTGCATTGAAAAGTAAAATGGCGCTCCTTTCCTTCCGAGCTCTGCCATGTGCCCAAACAGTGGATTACCCCCACATATGGGGTATCAGCATACTCAGGACAAATTGTACAACAAATTTTGGGGTCTATTTTCTCCTGTTACCCTTGGTAAAATAAAACAAATTGGATCTGAAATAAATTTTGTGTGAAAAAAAGTTAAATGTTCATTTTTATTTAAACATTCCAAAAATTCCTGTGAAATACCTGAAGGGTTAATAAACTTCTTGAAAGTGGTTTTGAGTACCTTGAGGGGTGCAGTTTTTAGAATGGTGTCACACTTGGGTATTTTCTATCATATAGACCCCTCAAAATGACTTCAAATGAGATGTGGTCCCTAAAAAAAAATGGTGTTGTAAAAATGAGAAATTGCTGGTCAACTTTTAACCCTTATAACTCCGTCACAAAAAAAATTTTGGTTCCAAAATTGTGCTGATGTAAAGTAGACATGTGGGAAATGTTACTTATTAAGTATTTTGCGTGACATATGTCTGTGATTTAAGGGCATAAAAATTAAAAGTTGGAAAATTGCGAAATTTTCAAAATTTTCGCCAAATATTCGTTTTTTTCACAAATAAACGCAATTTATATCGAAGAAATTTTACCACTATCATGAAGTACAATATGTCTCGAGAAAACAGTGTCAGAATCGCCAAGATCCGTTGAAGCGTTCCAGAGTTATAACCTCATAAAGGGACAGTGGTCAGAATTGTAAAAATTGGCCCGGTCATTAACGTGCAAACCACCCTTGGGGGTGAAGGGGTTAAGGTAGTTGAACATTTTTGACAGATGACTTTGCGCTGATCATTTGGATGTTGTTTAAAAAATGCCAGACTGCACTCTTTCTACTATCGGATACCTTTTCAGGCATTGCAGACTGAGCTTCTTTAACCGGATGGCCACGCTGTCCTCCAACTGGTTTTGCCACGCGTTTTTGGCCAGATACGGGCCCGGCAGATGGAACCTGTTGTGATGTTGATGCCTGCTGTGGCTCCTCCTCCTCCGCTTCAGAACTACTGCCGCCTGCACCCTGTTCCCCCAATGGCTGCCAATCGGGGTCAACAACTGGGTCATCTATGACCTCCTCTTCTATGTCGTGTGCAACTTCGTCTGTGTCACCGTGTAAGCCGGTGGTATTGCGTTCGTGACGGGGCACCATAGTCTCCGCTGGGTTTGATTCTGCCTCAGTACACTGCGAGGGCAATGTTCTGGTCTGAGTCAAAGGAACAGCATAGTAATCTGGCTGTGGCTGTGCATCTGTGCACTCCATGTCCGATTCAACTTCTAATGGGCATGGCCTGTTAACTGTTTCACTGTCTAACCCAGGAACGGTATGTGTAATATGGAGTAACCTGTTCTGTCGACTGACGCATCCTTCACTGTTGTTCTGGGTGAAAGACACAAGGAAGCGACTTGTTCCTGACCGGGAGCATCCACTGACGATGCACTGCTCTGACATTTGGCACTTTCCGAGGAGGAGGCGAAAGAGCTAGAGGCAGAGTCAGCAATGAAAGCCAATACTTGTTCCTCCTGCTCCGGCTTCAAAAGTGGTTTTCCTACTCCCAGAAAAGAGAGCGTTCGAGGCCTTGTGTAGCCAGACAACGAACCTGGCTCAACAACTCGAGACTTAGGTGCTGTACTGCTTTTACCACGACCACATGATGCTCCACCACCACTACCATCATTACCAGCTGACAATGACCGCCCACGGCCACGACCTCTTCCACTAGACTTCCTCATTGTTTGCAAAACGTAACCAAAGTAACAGTATTTGTTACTGTAAAACAACTTATAAGGTGAACTCAAACTTCTGTAGGATTTATATATACCTTTATAGGTGCCTGACACTGAAAGGAAAATCAGGCCCAATGTTACACACGAGGTTTTCTGTGCCCCAATAATTTGAGACAGATGGCACACACAGGACCAGCACTCAAGCAGAAATGCCAATCTTAATCTCCCACTATTTTATTTTTTTTTTCTGGGAGAATTAAAAAAAAAAACAAAAAAAAAAACAATATTACACACTAGGTTTTCTGTGGCACACAATGAGAGACAGATGCCACACACAGGACTGGCACATGGGCAGACTTGCCAATCTTTATCTCCCACTAATTTATTTTTTTTTACAGGGAGAATTTACCCCAAAAAAATAAATGGCCAAGTATTACACAGTGGTTTTCGGTGGCACACAATGAGAGACAGATGCCACACACAGGACTGGCACAGAGGCAGACTTGCCAATCTTTATCTCCCACTAATTATTTTTTTTTTAAAGGGAGAATTTAGAAGAAAAAAAAAAAGGCCCAGTATTACACAGTGGTTTTCCGTGGCACACAATGAGAGACAGATGCCACACACAGGACTGACACAGAGGCAGACTTGCCAATCTTTATCTCCCACTATTTCTTTTTTTTTTACAGGGAGAATTTACCCTCCCCCAAAAAATGTCCAAGTATTACACAGTGGTTTTCGGTGGCACACAACGAGAGACAGATGCCACACACTGGACTGGCACAGAGGCAGACTTGCCAATCTTTATCTCCCACTAATTATTTTTTTTTTAAAAGGGAGAATTTAGAAAAAAAAAAAAAGGCCCAGTATTACACAGTGGTTTTCGGTGGCACACAATGAGAGACAGATGCCACACACAGGACTGGCACAGAGGCAGACTTGCCAATCTTTATCTCCCACTAATTTTTTTTTTTTTTAAAGGGAGAATTTAAAAAAAAAAAAAAAAAAGGCCCAGTATTACACAGTGGTTTTCGGTGGCACACAATGAGAGACAGATGCCACACACAGGACTGGCACAGAGGCAGACTTGCCAACCTTTATCTCCCACTAATTTGTTTTTTTTTTACAGGGAGAATTTACCCCCCCCAAAAAAAAATGGCCAAGTATTAAACATTGGTTTTCGGTGGCACACAATGAGAGACAGATGCCACACACAGGACTGGCACAGAGGCAGACTTGCCAATCTTTATCTCCCACTAATTATTTTTTTTTTTAAGGGAGAATTTACCCCCCCCCAAAAAAAAAAAATGGCCAAGTATTACTCAGTGGTTTTTGGTGGCACACAATGAGAGACAGATGCCACACACAGGACTGGCAAAGAGGCAGACTTGCCAATCATTATCTCCCACTAATTATTTTTTTTTAAAAGGGAGAATTTACCCCCCCCCAAAAAAATGGCCAAGTATTACACAGTGGTTTTCGGTGGCACACAATGAGAGACAGATGCCACACACAGGACTGGCACAGAGGCAGACTTGCCAATCTTTATCTCCCACTAATTATTTATTTTTTTAAAAGGGAGAATTTAGAAAAAAAAAAAAAGGCCCAGTATTACACAGTGGTTTTCGGTGGCACACAATGAGAGACAGATGCCACACACAGGACTGGCACAGAGGCAGACTTGCCAATCTTTATCTCCCTGCAGTAATCTCAGGAAAGTATGGCAGGCAGCTATAAAAAGGACTGCTGCACACAAAAGTGGGGACAAACACCCAAGATAGATGTGCAGAAAGGAAGGAACAACAGGATTTGTGCTTTGAAAAAAGCAGTTGGTTTGCACAGCGGCGTACACACAAAGCAACGCAGCTATCAGGGAGCCTTCTAGGGCAGCCCAATGAGCTACAGCACTGAGGAAAAAAAAATGTAGCTTCCACTGTCCCTGCAAACAAAAGGTGGTGTTGGACAGTGGAAATCGCTACAGCACAAGCGGTTTGTGGCTTTATGTACCCTGCCTATCACTATCCCTGCTTCTGAAGAAGCGGCAGCAACCTCTCCCTACGCTCAGATCAGCAGCAGTAAGATGGCGGTCGGCGGGAACGCCCCTTTATAGCCCCTGTGATGCGGCAGAAAGCAAGCCAATCACTGCAATGCCCTTCTCTAAGATGGTGGGGACTGAGATCTATGTCATCACGCTGCCCAAACTCTGCGTCCACCTTCATTGGCTGAGAAATGGCGCTTTTAGCGTCATTGAAACGCGACTTTGGCACGAAAGTCGCGTACCGCATGGCCGACCCCACACAGGGATCGGGTCGGTTTCATGAGACGCCGACTTTGCCAAAAGTCGGCGACTTATGAAAATGAACGATCCATTTCGCTCAACCCTAATGATGACCGCTGCTGCAGTCTGATGACTGTGACAGTGACATAGCTAGTGGAAGGTAGAACAAGAATAATGCAGGGAGGGCTGTTTTCCCACAATGCCACAATGAACAGTGTCGGCTAGGGGCTGGGTCACATGGTCACACAATCTGCCCTCCATTTTCAAGACTAAAGAAAGCAGAGAGCTTCTAGTCCTCTGCTAAAAGCACATGCACTGCTAAAATAATTTAGAATTATTAATAGAGTTTAAGATTGCAAATTATTTTTTAACAGTTGCTTTCATGTAAAAAATGATTTTTTATTACCATGAACACCCCTTTAACTCTTTATAGTTCAGAGCTCTGTTGCATGCAACACAATGGGCAGTTTCTGATGCGCTTATCAAGGCCTACTATTAAATCCCAGCCATTTCCTCTTGCATTGCATGTGTCAGCTTCCTATATATAGTGCAGTTCTGGAAAAGTCCATTAGTACTACTTCTGGTCCTGACTAGGCATCTTCTTCTAATTTATTCTCCAGAGGAGACAAGCAGGGCAAGATTAAGATGAAGTGGGGCCCTGAGCAAAAGTTAAAGTTGGGCCCAAATGCTAACATGTTACACCATCACACAGAAATATTTCCATTGCATTTACATGAGCTGAATCCAGGCTGTAAAACAAGAGCAATCAATAATATTGAAGTCCTTTGGTGCTTGTTTCCCGGCCTCTCTACACCAGCTGAAGAAGACTGATGGGAACAGAACGATCTCAAATAAATTAATCTGTCCCCATACAGTATCATGGACAGACACCTGGATGTTCAGGTCTGGTGGGTTCAGCTGAAAAGTTACAAAAAGTTTGAGTTCGGGTACCAGAACAGAACCCAGACCCGAACCCGGACCCCACTCACTTGAAAGGGGGGCCCTAATATCCTGTGTTTGCTGCGCTGTAATGTGCATGACAATGCAGAAAACACCACTTCTGATCGGCAGTGAAATCAACCCTGACGGTCACAGAGCCGCGGTTCCCACGCTTACAGAAGACAGTGTGAGTGATCAGCTGTGATCGGAGGTATACATTTTACCTCCGATCACTAGTGTCAGCTGATGGGATAACTGTTCCCATCATCTGAAACCTGCTGCAGCTAATACCAGCGAGAGCAGGAGCGGCAGATGGGAGTATTCATCAGCCAATCCTGCACTGTAAATAAATAATTTTAAAAAACCTGGCGAGGGTTCCTCTGTATTTTTGTTAACAAGCCAAGCAAAACTCACTGCTGGGGGCTGCAATCCTCAGCTGTCAGTTTCAGCAAGGCCAGTTAGAAAGAATAGAGGGGTCCCCACACCGTATTTTTTAATCATTTATTAAATAATTAAAAAAAATGGAGTGGGGTCCCCCCTCATTTTTGACAACCAAGCTAGCTAAAGCAGACAGCTGGGGGCTGGTATTATCAGGCTGGTAAGGGGCCATAGATATTGCCCCCAGCCTAAAAATAGCAGCCCGCAGCTGCCCAGAAAAGGCACATTTATTAGATGCGCCAATTCTTGTGCTTTGCCCGTCTCTTCCCACTTGCCCTGTAGTGGTGGCAAGTGGGGTGATAGATAGGGTAGCTGATGTCACCTTTGAATTGTCCGGTGACATCATGCCCCGAAGAATAGTCATGGAGAGTCATCTATAAGGCCCCCCTTTACTAACCCCATAGTCACATTGTATGAAAAAACAGACACCAAGAATAAAGTCCTTTAATTGAGAAAAATGACACAGACTCCTTTAATAATCTCAATTAAACCACACTTACATCTTCGCCTACTTCTTCCGAAGCCCTCGTTCTCTTGTAATAATCCAAAAATAATAAAACAACAATATACCATACCTGTCGGTCGTTCTGTTCCACGCCACAATCCATGTCTGGCTGGAAAAGTTTTCAACCTGGACGGTGCCAAGATGCGACCATCCAGGCTGAGAACCACTGGTGACTAGTGTTGAGCGATACCGTCCGATACTTGAAAGTATCGGTATCGGAAAGTATCGGCCGATACCGGCAAAGTATCGGATCCAATCCGATACCGATACCCGATACCAATACAAGTCAATGGGACTCAAGTATCGGACGGTATCCCTGATGGTTCCCAGGGTCTGAAGGAGAGGAAACTCTCCTTCAGGCCCTGGGATCCATATTAATGTGTAAAAGAAAGAATTAAAATAAAAAATATTGCTATACTCACCTCTCCGACGCAGCCTGGACCTCACGGAGGGAACTGGCAGCGTTCTTTGCTTAAAATTCGCTCGTTTACTTCCTTCCGTGAAGTCCCGGCTTGTGATTGATCGTGTGCCGCCCATGTGGCCGCGACGCGACCAATCACAGCAAGCCGTGACGTAATTTCAGGTCCTTCAGGATTTTAAAATGCACGCGTGTCCTGCCTCCCGTGACGTCACGGCTTGTGATTGGTCGCGTCGCCCATGTGACCGCGACGCGACCAATCACAAGCCAGAACGTAATTTTAAAATCCTGAAGGACCTGAAATTACGTCACGGCTTGCTGTGATTGGTCGCGTCGCGGCCACATGGGCGACGCGACCAATCACAAGCCGGGACGTCACGGGAGGCAGGACACGCGCGCATTTTAAAATGCGCGCGTGTCCTGCCTCCCATGACGTCACGGCTTGTGATTGGTCGCGTCGCCCATGTGACCGCGACGCGACCAATCACAAGCCAGAACGTAATTTTAAAATCCTGAAGGACCTGAAATTACGTCACGGCTTGCTGTGATTGGTCGCGTCGTGGCCACATGGGCGGCACGCGACCAATCACAAGCCGGGACTTCACAGAAGGAAGTAAACGTGCAAATTTTAAGCAAAGAACGCTGCCGGTTCCCTCCGTAAGGTCCAGGCTGCGTCGGAGAGGTGAGTATAGCAATATTTTTTATTTTAATTCTTTCTTTTACACATTATTACATTAATGTTGTTTCGATACCGATACCCGATACAACAAAAGTATCGGATCTCGGTATCGGAATTCCGATACCCGCAAGTATCGGCCGATACCCGATACTTGCGGTATCGGAATGCTCAACACTACTGGTGACTGAACTGCTGCGAGCACAGCATCAGTGACTAGCAGTGACGTCACCGAGGTTGCGTTCCAGCCGGGCTGAACTGCGGTGACCTCGGTAACATCCCGCTAACACCAAAAGTATACTGTAGTGCACCCCAGAGGGCTCCATATAGTATAATGCACCCCATAGTCCTCAACATAGTATAATGAATACTCCTTAGTACTTCATATAGTATGATGCACTCCCCATAGTCCTCCATACACTATAATGCACACACCATAGTCCTGCATATAGTATCATGACCACCCCAAAGTCCTCCATATAGTATAATTCTCCCGCATAGTCCTTTATATAGTATAATGCACTCCCCATAGGCCCCTATATATTATAATGCCCACCCCATAGTCCTCCATACAGTATTATGCCCTCCCATACTCCTCCATTTAGTACCTATAGTATAATGCACATCCCATAGTCTTTTAAACAGCATTATGGTCACCACAATGTTCTCACTAATCTAGAAGAATAAATATATATTCTACTCTGCCCATTCCCCTGGTGATCAGGTCTCCACAGCACAGCTCCTCAGTGGCTCCACTGCCCGACACAGCGTGGCATGATGATGTGATTTGATCTTGTCCATTTGCTGAGATGTTAGAGGCCAAGGGAGAATGTTGGGGTAGTAGTGGATGTCTTCCCGCATTCATCATTGTTTTTAACTGTATCGGAACTCTGGATGCCAATACAATTGAATGAGTGTTGCTTGGTATGAGATGTCCATAGCTGAACTTGGCACCTGGGCACCATACTAGCTGCATGGTCTGCTGCTATTAACAGCACTCCACTGGCTGGGCCCCTAGTGGAGTGGGCACTGTAGGCAATTTACCATTTTTTTTCCTCACACCCTACGGCCAGCCTTGGAGACAAGGCTTTTTTATCCTGTGGAGTAGCCAACCTCAAGATTTGGTCACTGCAGGAACTGTGAATGGGTTCCAAAAGGCTTAGATGCTTTTTTATTAAGAAGTGACGAAGCATTTCATTGCGAAACGTGCGTCGGGTGTGGTGGACGCCTGGATCCCTTTCACTTGAACCGGTAATGTATGTTTAAAAACTTTCTCTCTCTCACATGCATCCTATAAGGACTTGATTGATCTTGCAGGACCCCTGTTGGCCTCTATGTGTATTTGTATGCTTAAACTGCTTTTGCATACATAGGCTTACTTGATCAGTGTGCTCCTGCTGTACTGAATTTATTTCTCTGTTTTATATACAGCATTATGCTGATTTACATTATGTCAGTATGTGAGTAGTTAATTCAAAATCATTATCTGGTATAGTCCACTTTATGTTTGACTATCAATACACTATTGTTTCCAGGTGTATCCACCTTTTTTCCTGTTCATTTGGTCCTCACCGGTAATTGTCATTGTTGTTCTATTACCAATTTTTTGGTTCTGTTTTTACTTGTCAAAATAAAATATTGATTTTATTATGGTTATTCTTTTGTGTAGCCTTTTTCTATAGGTGTTAACAGTTCAAAACATCAGTCAGTTTTGCATCAAAAAGTTCAGGGACTCCGCTAAAAAAAGCTGAAGATGAAACGGAATTTTACTTTTCAGCACAATAACAACACTAAGTATACCTCCTAATCAACAAAATAATTTGGTCAAAGAAGATCAGCATTTTGTAACGCCCCAGCCGGAGCCCAGACATGAATCCATTTGTAGAGAGCTGTACAAAGGACATGCCCTTGCAATCTGACGGATTTGTAGCACTACTGCAAGGAACAGAGGGCAAAGATTGTCAGTTATAGATGTGCCATGGTGATAGATTGCTGCCCAAAAATACTGAATGCTGTCATAAACTCAAAGGGTACTTCAACAAAGTATTAGTTTAAGGGTGTGCATATTTAAGTAACCACATTATTTTAGTTCTTCATTTATCTTTTTCAATCAAAAAAGATAATAGTTTATTTTTCATTTGAATTGAACAGATTATAGGTGACAATTAAAGGTGGAATACATTCTGAAATAATCTTGATATGATTTTTAAACATGATAAAAACTGTCAGTTTACTAGTGATGTGTAGACATTTATTATCCACTGTGTGTAGCAGAGTTGTGTGCATGTAGCACAGCTATTTGCATATAGGGGAGCTGTTTGCATACTGTATGTTAGAGAGTGGGACTATATATAGAAAAGCTGCTTGGGTGTGTAGGAAGCAGAACTGTGTGTGTAGGTAGCAGAGCTGTGTGTTTAGGTACCAAAGAGCTGATTGTGTCTGTACTGTGTGTGCAGCACTGTTGTGTATATAGTGTGTGTATGTAATGTGTATAGAATATACATGCTACAGAGAAACACAATAGATTTATTACCTCCCTATTCTCTCTTATTTTAGTGATATTGATGCCACCACTTCTTTACACCTCCAGGAAAGTTTTAATTAGCAGAAATCATATTTTTCTTTTTTTCTGCTATCTGAACCTGCGGGACGTCTTACAGGAAGGTGCATCTTATAGTCCGACAAATATGGTATGTAAGTATGTAACACTAATGCTAAACACAAAAAATATGAGTCCCCTATTTAACATTTTTTTCTCAAAAGTGTATAAGCCACACACGAATGACAATCAATGGGCATTAGCTCCAGTAACTCTCCTATATATTGCTGCTCCCAACGCTGGCACACGTGGATTTGTGTACATAGTGTACCATAGGACCAGACCTGCCTAGAAAGGGGCATAGCTAAGCAGCTACCAGGTGTTCACTGGAGCGCCTGATGGTGGAGACAGACTGGGCTGCGGTAGCCAACAGGTACAACTCATAAGCAGAACCTGGTACTGCGGCTGCTGACCTCAGGTGTCAGGTTAGCTGAAACTGACTAGTGCTATGTTCAGACACACTGGTCTACAATACTGTATCAGGGACTGGCCATACACAATCCAGTGGACAATGTTCAGGCATTGGGCACACTGTGACTAGGGGACTTTGGATTCAGGACTGGTCACACCAGGACCAGAGGACAATGCTCAGGTATTGGCCACACTGGGACCAGGGGACTTCGGATTCAGGACTGGTTGCACCAGGACCATGATACAACGTTCAAGCATTGCCACACCTGGACCAGTGGATTTCGGGAACAGGACTGGCCACACCGTGAGACCAGGGGATAACATTCAGGCTCTGACTGCATCTAGACCAGGGGACAATGTTCAGGCTCTGGCCACATCAGGACCATTGATTCAGGTTCACGACAATTGCCGCACTGTGACCATGGAAACTCAAAACTGCACTGGTGAAACACCAAATACCTAATGACTGAACTCATTGCTCGGCGAATCTGAAAGGGAGAAGGAGTCATGTATACACGATGACTCCAGCAATTGGCTGGGAGCCATCTTGCATGACACTAATTATACTAAATGCCTCTCAGCAGCAAGCTGAGGGCATTTACTATTTGAGCTAGCTGCCCCTTTAAAGTAGGGGAGCTCACACACCATCAGCAACTGCTGTGCGCTGACCAGGAAGAGACAGGAGCACGCTTTGGGGTTTGGGCAGTGAGTAAACCGGCGACCCTGCATGGAGGGACAAGGGAATATGATGCAGGGGAGCCAGTCATTGCCCTACATTTATATGCACATCCAGGCCTCTTATAAACTATGGAAAGAGATAAGACCCAGCTTAGTTCTAATTAAAACCTGCCTGGGAAAGGTGTCTTTCAGGCAAAACACATGTTGGGCACAATGTTCCTATATAGAGGCTTGTACCTTTCATTATTCACTAAGTTCACTTTATGCTTGCCACTCTTGGATACTTTTTTCCATCATGTGGTTAATTTCGAGTGTGAACGATGACCTTTCTTCTTGAATGATTTACTACTTTGCTACACTTGGTATTCCATTCTACAGCATTAGGTCTTTGAATGATTATACACATTATTGTTCATTTTATTGTGCATAGTCACTTGTATTATATTTATCATCAATTATATTAATTTTTACTAATTTATTATTTCAGCATAAGTCACTTTAGTCATTTGTTTTAGTTACTCTGTTTCATTTTACCCTCTCCAATTGGCAAACGTATATTATCATTCTATCAGTACTGTTCTGTTTTATTTTTTATATGATATTTGATGCACTCATGTTTATGCGATGCCCTTATATAATATATATAAATGTATTTTAATTTTTAATCCCCTAAAGTATTCTATGAATTTCTCTGAACAGATTAAATAAACAATATGTTCATATACTGTAGCTGGTTGTATGTCATTTTTATAGGTTCCCTATATACACATTCATGCCTCAAATAAACTAAAAGAGAAGAGAAAGAAAGAGATAAGATCCAACTCAGCTCTAAAGGTACCGTTACACTAAACGATTTACCAACGATCACGACCAGCGATACGACCTGGCCGTGATCGTTGGTAAGTCACACAGACAGCTCTCCAGTGACCAACGATGCCGAAGACCCGGGTAACCAGGGTAAACATCGGGTTACTAAGCGCAGGGCCGTGCTTAGTAACCCGATGTTTACCCTGGTTACCATTGTAAATGTAAAAAAAAAAAAAACACTACATACTTACATTCCGGTGTCTGTCACGTCCCTCGCCGTCAGCTTCCCGCACTGACTGTGACATCACCGCTGTGCTCTGCTTTTACTTTACGGCCGGCGCTCACAGTCAGTGCGGGAAGCTGACGTCGAGGGACGTGACAGACATCAGAAGGTGAGTATGTAGTGTTTTTTTTTTTTACATTTACAATGGTAACCAGGGTAAACATCGGGTTACTAAGCGCGGCCCTGCGCTTAGTAACCCAATGTTTACCCTGGTTACAAGCAAACACATCGCTGGATCGGTGTCACACACACCGATCCAGCGATGACAGCGGGTGATCCAGCGACGAAATAAAGTTCTGGACTTCTAGCTCCGACCAACGATGTCACAGCAGGATCCTGATCGCTGTTGCGTGTGAAACACAACGAGATCGCTATCCAGGACGCTGCAACGTCACGGATCGCTGTCGTTCTCATTGGAAAGTTGCTCAGTGTGACGGTACCTTAATTGAAACCAGTCTGGGAAACATGTAAAGATAAGGGTGCACAGCGTTGTCCACACCCCCAATGGAGTGTTGGCGTGGTCCATTTAATTTTTGTACATACGTTGGGTTGTTACCTTTCCTGTTACTGTGCACACTTATCCACCCATCTTTCCCAGACAGGTTTTAATTAGAGCTAAGTCGGATTTGATCCCTTCCCAAATTACTTGAGACCTAGTTGGGTACATAGACAGTAAAATTGGGTACTTGTTTCTTGGGGTCAAGCATCACCCCTTATTTGCCTTTTTCAAAGAACAGAGTTTAGTAAAGAACCAGTTTAGGTAGAGTGCCACTAGTGGGAAATAAATGATAGCTGGATATTTAATTTGTAAAATAAAGATTGATGTTGCATTTTATTATGAACTAATGGTAGATTTTCCCTAGTCACAAATAACATTTTATATCCATTTAAAATGACCTTACAGCCAAGAGGAATTGTCCCTTCTATAATGTTTCTAATAGTTAGATTGGGTAACTTACAAAATAATTAGTACAAGTAAAATATATCTATAAATTACAGTAGTAGCTTAAAGGGGTACTCCATGTGGATAAAAATGTATTCACATTGCAATAACTTAAAAAATGATAAAGGCTCATATCCATAGTGCAGTGGCACATTTTATTTATGAGATGTGATATGTCATGACTCTCTCCCTGCTTACACGGTTCTAACTCTAAATAGGCACACAAGACATTAGTCTTGGTCAAAGGGCTGGCATGGAGAGCAAGCAAGAAGTAAGCCACGTTCCGTGTGATCTGTTGATGTATTTGAGTATTGTCATGCTGTAATGTATTTTATTGTCTGTACAAGCCCCCTTTAAAAATGTAAAGTGCTGTGGAATATGTTGGCGCTATAGAAATAAAATGGTTATTATTATAGTATGACTGTTTGGAAAGAGGTATCAGGGGGCTGGCATACATCAGAAACTAAAAGCAAGTCACGCCCCATAATCCATGACGTAGTCTCCCAATAGAGAAGAGGAGCACTCAGGAGCTGCATCTCCTTCTCAGCTAATAGTTGTAAATAGCACATAAAGGGACAATTAATAACAGCACTCTGGATATGAGCCTTCATCATTTTTGAAGTTATGATGATGTGTATTTATTATCTTGCTGGAATACCCCTTTAAAATAAGCCAAATACCTTCTTTTTTCTCATGAATTCTTAGCAGTGTCACTCTTGGTATACAAGCTTTTACACTAGAGATGGGCGAAGGTATTCAAGTAGAATTGAATTCTCCTTGAATTTGAAAAAAATCCACATTCTGGAGAATACGTATGTTTTGTAATTCACTTTACATGAATTTATCAAAATGGTGGTCTACTGCTGCCACCATCTTGCTGAACAGGACAGGGAAGGCAAAAGGTTATAAAGAAAAGAAAAAGTAAAAATATCTCTGAGGTCACCCCTGCTTCTTCCTGTCCCCAGTTTTGTCCTCCATACCTCTGTCTCATCGCATCTCCAACCCAGAGTTCACTTTAGGCCTGTGTCTTCTGTCCGTGAGCAGGTCCCAAAGTTTAGTGTGCATTCTTGATGGCCTCTTCGAATGTGGAAGTCACAGCCTAGTAGTGTTGAGCGATACCTTCCGATATTTGAAAGTATCGGTATCGGATTTGATCGGCCGATATCCAAAAAATATCGGATATCGCCGATACTGATACCCATACCAATACAAGTCAATGGGACACAAATATCGGAAGTGATCCTGGATGGTTCCCAGGGTCTGAAGGAGAGGAAACTCTCCTTCAGGCCCTGGGATCCATATTCATGTAAAAAATAAAGAATTAAAATAAAAAATATGGATATACTCACCCTCGGACGAGCCCTGTCTGTCACCGCTGCAAGCATCTGCCTCCGTTCCTAAGAATGCAGAGTGAAGGACCTTCGATGACGTCGCAGTCACGTGAGCAGTCACATGAGCGGTCAAGCGAGCAATCACAAGCCGCGACGTCATCGCAGGCCCTACACTCACTGCATTTTTAGGAACGGAGGCTGCCGGTTGCACCGGTGAGAGCCAGGGTCCGTCGGAGGGGTGAGTATATCCATATTTTTTATTTTTATTCTTTATTTTTTACATGAATATGGATCCCAGGGCCTGAAGGAGAGTCTCCTCTCCTCCAGACCCTGGGAATCATACGCACCGCACACGCCTGGGAACTTATAGGAATATCACAAAAATATCGCAACTCGGTATCGGAATTCCGATACAGAGAATATCGGCCGATACCCGATATTTTCAGTATTGGAATGCTCAACACTACAGCCTAGAGAGAACACCAGGCCACGATTTCTTGTTGAAGGCCCCCGAGGTCAATACACATGTGAAGTGATCTCTGGGGCCTTGCTTCTTTTTATTCTTTTAACCTTTTGCCAGCTGCTTACCTCTCCGTCAGACTTGGTGCTCCCTGCCTTCTATTCCTACATTGCATTATATTTCTGGCACAGTGTTTACTCTTTGCGAGGGCTTTAGGCCACAAGCAGGTTCCGGAGTTCACTTTGTGTGCTCTTTGACCTACACACAGACAGATGTCCCAGCCTAAAGTGAATATTGGGCCAAAGATGCGACGCGATGGAGCAGGTATGGAGCAGTAGGGTCAGCAGGAGAGGTGAGTGGTGAGACGAGTATAAGTTTTTTTTTCTATCTTATGTTTATTTTACTCTGAGGTCTGGAGCCCCATAGAATAATACAGAACATTCTGTTCATGGAGAAAAATTTCTCTGTGGATAGAATTTCCTAGAAAAATTTGTGCAACAGGAGAATGCAAATTTTATCAGATCCGCTCATCTCTACTTTACATTCACAGTATAAACAAGATGCCGCTGAGTGCTAAATTACAGCATAACCTCAGCACTCACAATAAAACATTACAAATAGTAATAGTTTGAAGTCTCATAACACTGACATGGTGCTTTAGGTCCATAGATGTATCTCTTCCTTAACTTCACAGGATTGTTCATGTGCATAATGAAATAGTGCTAATCTTGAAACAGCCTCACTATGATATTCCGAAAAAAAATTCTAGTTTGTTGTTCCTAAGAAATGTATTAAATTGTTATATGATAAGATCATTGGTCACACTACAGAAAAAAATTGTTTGCAGTCACATAAAAAGAGAATGATTTTGAAAGACTTCAACACACTAATGTAGTATGAGCTAAAGGTTTATTGTAATTCACAGCATCAGTTTGTTATGCAACATGCAAGCATGCTTTCGGAACTCACATGGAAATAATTAGAGAGTGACTCATATGCCTCTAACTCTCCTTTCCCCAAGTGCAAGACAGGTGCATATATTCTTTAAATGCAAAGCCCCTGAGGTGGAATCCATTTCTATCAGACATTTATGGTACATTCACAGAATATGACATAAAAGATAATGGTAATGCCTCTTTAAATTCAATAGAGAGCTGTTAAGTATAACCACAAATAGTTGTGTTACTCCGATGTGTTGGAGTCATAGCAAAAACTGCAGCTTATTTTGGAGGAACTACAATTGATCCAAGCGTTTACCCAAAAATGTTTGCTTTGAAAAGTTACAAAAATTTTGTGAAATTGTGGTGCTGCACAAAAATGTAACTTTTGCCATTTTCTACCAGTTTTGCCTACCTCTGCCAAAGTGGGCAGATGTAGGGCAAGTCAGGGGCTTGCCGCCATAGATCGATTAATTCATAACGAGCCTTACATACCTTACCTTACGTTCCTTATGCCATAAATCTAACTTCAGTCCCTGACCCCATTCCGCTACCTGACTGGAGTAAGTTTTGTGGCAATATGCCACTTTGCAGATGTGCCTTATTTATTAAGTGGTGCGCACCTTAGTGAATCCAAGACCTCTCAGTCTAAAATGCCCCTTCATCAGGATCAGTATGAATATCAGCAGTCTTGATGAATGGGGGCATATATTAGGAAGACAGCAAAGAATAACAGATTAACTATTATAGTTTATTTATGTTCAGTTCCTCTACACTTTATTGCATGATTTCTTTTTTTTGTTTGGTTCAGTTTTCTTTCTGTAATCCTCCATGTTGTGATGATGCAGAGTGAAACAATTAATTCTCCCGCAATTAAAGATGGATAAATTGAATTCTATTCAAATTTTTAAAAATTCCTTGCTGCTTACTGCTCACTGTCTGGTCTTCCACTCCCCCATCATGTTGCCCCTTTGGTTTGGTCTTCATTGTAGGCCGTTACCATAAGCATGCCTCGGAATTAATTGCACATGCTCAACGATCTCCAAAGTCTGCTTATGGCTGAAGTTTCTGGCCTGGACACCGGACCAGGAGATGCAAAGAGCCTGAGGTGTGGAGGCCAGAAAGTGGGCAAGAAGCAGAGGGAGTGGGCAATGAAGTGAGCGGAGAGATGAGTATAAGTATTTTTTTAATTTTTTTACACCTTATGTTTATTATAATCTGAGGTCTGAATAGACTGGAAACATAATATGGGACATTAAGTTCGTGGAGAATAACTTTTCTGTGAATCAAATTTCCTGGGAAAATCCACATGAGCAGGAAAATTCAAATTTTGCCTGCTCCGCCCATCTCTATCCACAATATGAGTCCTGGTGATTAGATTGAAAGCTAGTATCTGAAACAGCATTAACCCCTTAGTGATGGAGCCAAATTTTTGAAATCTGACCAGTGTCACTTTATGTGGTAATAACTCTGGAACGTTTCAACATATCCCAGTGATTTTGAGATTATTTTTTCGTGACACATTATACTTTATGATAATGGTAAATTTAGGTCGATATGTTTTGTGTTTATTTATCAAAAATATCAGTAATTTAAGAAAAATGTCAAAAAATTAGCAATTTTCAAACTTTGAATGATTATCCCTTTAATCCAGATAGTTATACCACAGCAAAACATTAATAAATAACATTTCCCTCATGTCTGCTTTACATCAGCACCATTTGTAAAATGTTCTTTTATTTTGTTAGCATTTTAGGAGGTTTAAAAATGTAGCAGTAATTTTTCATTTTTTCAAGGAAATTTACAAAATTTATTTTTTAGGGACCTATCCAGGGGTGAAGTGCCTTTAGGGGTCCCATATATTGGGAAACTTCTAAAAGTTATACCATTTTAAAATCAGCACCCCTGACATATTGAAAACTGCTGTCAGGTAGTTTATTAACCCTTCAGGTGATTTTCAGGAATTAATGCAAAGTGGCATGACAGGAATGAAAATGTGTATTTTTACCACCAAAATGTCGCTAAATTCTGAACAAGTTACAACAGCTGTCAGACTCTAAGGCCGCTATATGGCCATGAATTGCCATGGCAAACATCAGTACCACACAATCATGATCTGAGGGTGCTGATGGGGATAAAGAGGAAGCCCCCACACTCTGTTAACCATTTATATGATGTAGTCACTATTGACAGCAGCATCTAAGGGGCTCAACAGATTTGGAAGGTGCAAACACTGATTGTGGCTTACACAGAAAGTTGTCAGCTATAGTGTACAGCCGACAGCTGCTGGATTGTCACCTGTGTGGGGAGGCTATTCTCTTATATCACAGGTCAGTTAAAAGACGTATTGGCGGTCATTAAGGGGATTGCCAAGACCAATTTTCTTACCTAATTGATTACATAAGGTTTCACACACACATGGTCTGCAACAGGGATTGCACCTTATGTGCCGCTGTGTAGTGCTTCTATAAAGCATGATAATCATACACTAGAAGTAATAACTCTAGTGGAACCTACCCCACATCCGTATTGAAAATATAAGAGCAGATGAGAATCCTTTCTTTCGCAGATTCTCAAAGAATTATGGACTCATACAAGGCTATAAGCATCAAATTTGAAAAATGTAGGATACCGACCCGGATTGTAGCCATATGCTGGAGACCATAAGTAGAAATCCCAAAATATAATACCTTACCCATAATTGCAAAGTAATTTGAGACTTAAAACTGAATTGGCACTTAATTATAAAATGAAGTTATGTCCTTTTTATGAACTATGAAAAGTAAAAAAAAAATCATCAGCTCTCTTAATAATAATATTTAAAATAAGCAAAATATACTGTGAAGTACTTGTTATCACTCAGTAAATATACCTTGTTGAAAATCTCCTCAGAGTATCAACATGCCTCCAAAAACTTATGCCTGCAAGCAAACAGAGGAAGAATTAACAAGGCACATTTTTACAGTTAATGTTATTACAGTAAAAAAATAATAATTTATTAAAACATTTTTAAAAACAAAATTGAAGATAGGATACAGTGCTTCCTGGGATTTAAATCGTAGATTAGAGGGGTTTTCCAATCTTTAAAAATTGTGTACAAATGTCATAACCACGGTAAGATTAGTAACTTAGGAATTAAAGCCTCTGCTTCAAATCCAAGCAAAACCACTGGTCATGGCAAAGCTGAACTAGTGTGAACTGTGCATTCTTTGAACAATACTGCACTACCAAATGCAGGAAGATAATCTGTAACACATACAGTATATTAGTAAATGCCACAAAATCATGTCCTCATCTAATATGATTAAATGTACAGGTGCTTCTCGCAAAATTAGTATATCATCAAAAAGTTAATTTGACGGAGTGGCTTGACACAAGGAATGTGAGACTTGTAACCCATGTCCTGGATACGTCTGTGTGTGGTGGCTCTTGAAGGAATGACTCCAGCAGCAGTCCACTCTTTGTGAATCTCCCCCAAATATTTAAATTGCCTTTTCTTAACAATCCTTTCAAGGCTGTGGTTATCCCGGTTGCTATTGCACCTTTTTCTACCACACTTTTTCCTTCCACTCAACTTTCCATTAACCCCTTAGTGACAGAGCCAATTTGGTACTTAATGACCGAGCCAATTTTTACAATTCTGACCAGTGTCACTTTATGAGGTTATAACTCTGGAACGCTTTATCGGATCCCGCTGATTCTGAGAATGTTTTTTCGTGACATGTTGTACTTCAAGTTAGTGGTAACATTTCTTCGATATTACTTGCGATTATTTATGAAAAAAATGGAAATATGGCGAAAATTTTTAAAATTTTGCAATTTTCAAACTTTGTATTTTTATGCCCTTAAATCAGAGAGATATGTCACAAAAAATAGTTAACAAATAACATTTCTCACATGTCTACTTTACATCAGCACAATTTTGGAAACAATTTTTTTTTTTGTTAGGGAGTTATAAGGGTTAAAAGTTGACCAGCAATTTCTCATTTTTACAACACCATGTTTTTTTTAGGGACCACATCACCTTTGAAGTGATTTTGAGGGGTCTATATGATAGAAAATAACCAAGTGTGACACCATTCTAAAAACTGCACCCCTCAAGCTGCTCAAAACCACATTCAAGAAGTTTATTAACCCTTTACGTACTTCACAGGAACTAAAACAATGTGGAAGAAAAAAATGAACATTTAACTTTTTTTTGCAAACATTTTACTTCAGAACCATTTTTTTTAATTTTCACAAGTGTAAAAACAGAAATTTAACCACAAATTTTGTTGTGCAATTTTTCCTGAGTACGCCGATACCCCATATGTGGAAGTAAACCACTGTTTGGGCGCACTACAGAGCTTGGAAGTGAAGGAGCACCGTTTGACTGTTTCAATGCAGAATTTGCTGGAATTGAGATCGGACGCCATGTCGCGTTTGGAGAGCCCCTAATCTGCCTAAACAGTGGAAACCGCCCACAAGTGACACCATTTTGGAAACTAGACCCCCCAAGGAACTTATCTAGATGTGTGGTGAGCACTTTGAACCCCCAAGTGCTTCACAGAAGTTTATAACGTAGAGCCGTGAAAATAAAAAATCGCATTTGTTTTCACAAAAATGATTTTTTCGCCCACAAATTCTTATTTTCACAAGGGTAACAGGAGAAATTAGACCACAAAAGTTGTTGTGCAATTTCTCCTGAGTACGTCGATACCCCATATGTGGAGGTAAACCACTGTTTGGGCGCACCGCAGAGCTTGGAAGTGAAGGAGCACCGTTTGACTTTTTCAATGCAGAATTGGCTGGAATTGAGATCGGATGCCATGTCGCGTTTGGAGAGTCCCTGATGTGCCTAAACAGTGGAAACCCCCCACAAGTGATACCATTTTGGAAACTAGACCCCTTAAGGAACTTATCTAGATGTGTGGTGAGCACTTTGACCCCCAAGTGCTTCACAGAAGTTTATAACGTAGAGCCGTGAAAATAAAAAATCTCATTTTTTCTACAAAAATGATCTTTTTGCCCCAAAATTTTTATTTTCACAAGGGTAACAGGAGAAATTAGACCACAAAAGTTGTTGTGCAATTTCTCCTGAGTACGTCGATACCCCATATATGGGGGTAAACCACTGTTTGGGCGCACCGCAGAGCTTGGAAGAGAAGGAGTGTCGTTTTACTTTTTCAATGTAGAATTGGCTGGAATTGAGATCGGACGCCATGTCACGTTTGGAGAGCCGCTGATGTGCCTAAACAGTAGAGACCCCCCACATATGACACCATTTTGGAAACTAGACCCCTTAAGGAACTTATCTAGATGTGTGGTGAGCACTTTAAACCCCCAGGTGCTTCACAGAAGTTTATAACGTAGAGCCGTGAAAATAAAAAAATCGCATTTTTTCTACAAAAATGATCTTTTTGCCTCCAAATTTTTATTTTACCAATGGTAACAGGAGAAAATGGACCCCAGAAGCTGTTGTACAATTTGTCTTGAGTACGCCGACACCCCATATGTGGGGGTAAACCACTGTTTGGGCGCATGGCTGAGCTCGGAAGCAAAGGAGCGCCATTTGACTTTTCAATGCAAAATTGACTGGAATTGAGATCGGACGCCATGTCGCGTTTGGAGAGCCCCTGATGTGCCTAAACAGCAGAAACCCCCCAAAAGTGACCCCATTTTGGAAACTAGACCCCCCATGGAACTTATCTAGATGTGTAGTGAGAACTTTGAATTCCCAAGTGCATCACAGAAGTTTATAATGCAGAGTCGTGAAAATAAAAAATATATATTTTTTAACAATAAAGATTTTTTAGCCCCCAAGTTTTTATTTTCACAAGGGTAACAAGAGAAATTGGACCCCAAAAGTTGTTGTCCAATTTGTCCTGAGTATGCTGGTACCCCATATGTGGGGGTAAACCACTGTTTGGGCGCACGGCAGAGCTCGGAAGGGAAGGAGCGCCATTTTGGAATGCAGACTTTGATAGAATTGTCTGCGGGCGTTATGTTGCGTTTGCAGACCCCTAATGTACCTAAACAGTAGAAACCCCCAACAAGTGACCCCATTTTGGAAAATAGACCCCCCAAGGAACTTATCTAGATATGTGGTGAGAACTTTGAATGCCCAAGTGCTTCACAGAAGTTTATAATGCAGAGTAGTGAAAATAAAAAATATTTTTTTTCCCACAAAAAAGATTTTTTTAGCCCCCAAATTTTTATTTTCACAAGGGTAACAAGAGAAATTGGACCCCAAAAGTTGTTGTCCAATTTGTCCTGAGTATGCTGGTACCCCATATGTGGGGGTAAACCACTGTTTGGGCGCACGGCAGAGCTCGGAAGGGAAGGGGCGCCATTTTGGAATGCAGACTTTGATAGAATTGTCTGCGGGCGTTATGTTGCGTTTGCAGACCCCTAATGTACCTAAACAGTAGAAACCCCCACAAGTGACCAAATTTTGGAAACTAGACCCCCTAAGGAACTTATCTAGATATGTGGTGAGAACTTTGAAAGCTCAAGTGCTTCACAGAAATTTATAATGCAGAGTAGTGAAAATAAAAAAATATATTTTTTTCCAACAAAAAAGATTTTTAGCCCCCAAGTTTTTATTTTCACAAGGGTAACAGGAGAAATTGGACCCCAAAAGTTGTTGTCCAATTTATCCCGAGTACGCTGATGCCCCATATGTGGGGGTAAACCACTGTTTGGGCGCACGGCAGAGCTCAGAAGGGAGGGAGTACCATTTGACTTTTTTAGCGCAAAATTGGCTGTCGTGTTTGGAGACCCCCTGATGTACCTAAACAGTGGAAACCCCCCAATTCTAACTCCAACCCTAACCCCAACACAGCCCTAACCCTAATCTCAACCCGATCCATAATCCTAATCACAACCCTAACGATAATCACAACCCTAACCCCAAAACAGCCCTAATCTCAACCCTAACCATAACCCTAATCAAAACCCTAAATCCAACACACCCCTAACCCTAATCCCAACCCTAACCCTAATCCCAACCCTAATCCCAAACGTAACACTAATCCCAACCCTAATCCAAACCCTAACCCTAATCCCAACTCTAACCCTAACTTTAGCCCCAACCCTAACTTTAGCCCCAACCCTAACCATAACTTTAGCCCCCGTCGTCACAAAAAAAGTTCAATGTAACCTTTTTTTTGTACGTCGCGTCCGCCATTTCCGCGCATGCGTGGCCGTAACTCTGCCCCCTCCTCCCCAGGACATAGACTGGGCAGCGGATGCGTTGAAAAACTGCATCCGCTGCCCACGTTGTGCACAATTTTCACAACGTGCGTCGGTACATCTGGCCGACGCAATGCGACCGCCCCGTACCGACGCAAGTGTGAAAGAAGCCTAAGGCTACTTTCACACTAGCGTCGTACTCGGCCCATCGCAGTGTGTCGGGCCGACGTACCGACGCTAGCGTTGTAAGCGCCGCACAACGGGTGCAGCGGATGCTGTTTTTTCAACGCATCCGCTGCCCCATTGTGAGGTGCGGGGAGGCGGGGGCGGAGTTCCGGCCACGCATGCGCGGTCGGAAATGGCGGACACGTCGCACAAAAAAGTTACATGTAGTTTTTTTTGTGTCGACGGTCCGCCAAAGCACGACGCATCCGTCGCACGACGGATGCGACATGTGGCAATCCGTCGCAATGCGTCGCTAATGCAAGCCAATGGAGAAAAAACGCATCCTGCAAGCACTTTTGCAGGATGCGTTTTTTCTCCAACGACGCATTGCGACGGAAGCCAAAAAACGCTAGTGTGAAAGTAGCCTAACCCTAACCCTAGCCCTAACCCTAAATTTAGCCCCAACCCTAACCCTAACTCTAACCCTAACCCTAACCCTAACTCTAACCCTAACCCTAACTCTAACCCTAACCCTAACCCTAACCCTAACTCTAACTCTAACCCTAACCCTAACCCTAATTTTAGCCCCAACTTGTCTTCTCCTGCCGGCCGGCAGATGGCAGCAGATGGCGGGCGCACTGCGCATGCGCCCGCCATGATGAAAAAGCCGGCTGGCAGGAGAAGACAGAAGAGGACCCAGGGACCCCGGGTGAGTATGTTAGGGTCCCCGAATCCCCCTATTTCTCTGTCCTCTGATGTGCGATCACATCAGAGGACAGAGAAATAACTGATCGCTTTTTTTTTTTTTTTGCGGTCGCCGGTAAACTGTTAATTACCGGCAATCGCAAAGCAGGGGTCGGTGCAAACCGACCCCGATCATGTTCTTTGGGGTCTCGGCTACCCCCGGCAGCCGAGACCCCAAAGATCTTCCGGGTGCCGGGCGGCGGGTGCACTGCGCGTGCGCCCGCCATTTTTTCCCAGAAAAAAGATGGTGGCGCCCATGGGGAGACACGAGGAGCACCGGGGGAGGTAGGTGAGTATTGGGGGGCTATTGGGGGCCATCGGGGACCACATTTCTCTGTCCTCCGATGTGTGATCACATCGGAGGACAGAGAAATTAAACTGCAAATCGCGTTTTTTTTTTTTTTGTTGCGACCGCCGGTAAACGGTTAATTACCGGCGATCGCAACTCGGGGGTCTGTAAAAGCCCCCCGAATCATGTTCTCTGGGGTCTCGGCTACCCTCGGCAACCGAGACCCCAGAGAAAATCCGACTCTGGGGGGCGCTATTCACTTTTTCCACAGTGCCGTTAATTAACGGCGCTGTGGATTAAGTACCCTTAGCGGCCGCCGTTAAAAGGCGTATCGGCGGTCGTTAAGGGGTTAATAATGGAGAGGCGTCAATAAGATGCCTATCCATTATTAATCTTAGTAAAGTGTAAATAAAACACAGACACTAGAAAAAAGTATTTTAATGAAATGATTACACACTCTTTTTGACCATATCTTTATTGTACGCTCAATCCTCTTGAAGACCCTCGTCCTGCAAAAAAGCAAAAAAAAAACAAACCAAATTCATACTCCCTGTTCGCAGATATCTCATAAAGAGTGTCCCACGACGAGTCCAGCTCTGCTACATCTGGATGCCTGACATCCAGACATAGCAGAGCTTGTAGATGAACGCTGAAGAGGACAGGTAAGCTGGCATGTGACATGCGTAGTAAGCTGCATTAACACAGTTTCTACGCATCTAATGATTATCTATGGGAAATTTACGGCGCGGCTGTCATTGATGTTAGAGGGGGCAATACACGGTATTAAGAAATGAGGTATGTGAACTTTTGATCAGGGTCACTTGGATATTTTGGGTTGTCATTCTGATTTAAAAAGAGAAAATACAATAGTTTGATAGTAAATGGCTTCACCCAACCACTAACCATGAGTGGAGAAAAAGTTTTGGTGTTATCATTCATATTCTCTGAAAAAAGGCCCTGAAAGCAAAAATTATGCCGGGGTTTGTAAACTTTTGAGCACAACTGTAGTGTCAGTGTACAGGTAACACACTTTCTCACTGGTTACATCTCTAGTTGAAGTCCTTCATCTTCCCTTTTTTCTTCATCCAGCACAGACCTCCATCACTTCTTACAGCCAGGACTTTCTGCAGAAAATAGCAGTTATTTAGAACACATTCCACAATTTTCCCCAACTTCTACATTACTCCAGATGAAGAAAAAAACAACAATATCTCACTACACAGTAGCAGGACCCCCCACACTGAAAGCAGTAGCCTCAAAAATAAAATACATCACAGCTGTAATAATATTCCTTCATTAGCCCCTACAGTAATAATGACCCACATTCTGCTCCATTCAATGTATTCCATTTTGGACCCCACGTGTCCCATTCCTGTCCCCATATGTTCTCCCATTTCTGTCTGGCCCCATATTTTATCCCATTCCTGGCTGGCCCATATGTTCTCCCTTTCCTGGCTGGCCCAATCTGTTCTACCATTCCCGGCTGGCCCCATATGTTCTCCCATTCCTAGCCCCATATGTTCTCCCATTCCTGGCTCTTGTCTCTCCATACTGCCTCATGTCTCTCCATTCTGCCTGTTCTGCCCTTCCTAATGAAGGACAGGGGTTCATCCAAGCATTAAAGTTTCACTGCTATAGTTTGGTTTTGCTGTGTTATAGCACCACCCAGTGGTGGATAAATTTACTACCTGTGTTTTTCTTAGTGATCATTAGAGTGTTGCATTCTGGGTTGCACCAAAGCATCATGGGATAGGGGAATCCCCCATTTCTCTCTCTGTGTATTTTCCTGTACACTCGTGTTAATCTGCTGTGTTGGAACTACTTCACTTACTTGCCACCCTGGTTAGTTTATCCGGTAAGATTGCTATCCCTGTTCCTGCAATATAGTGTTCTATAGAATGTGATTACTGTATAGCAACTAGTACCTGGGAAATCTATTATCTGTCAGTTACTGTATGTAGTTGCATGTAGAAGTTGCATCATCCTGTATGCTTTCCCTGCTAGCTATAAGTATCAGTTGTGCTGTTATTTGCCCAATACTTACCCGAATCATTTGTATTCTTATAGTTTTACCGCATTTCAATACCTGTTACCAATAAACAAGGTAGACTACAGAGAACAGTCTGCTTAATTTGGAAGACAGAAGTGGTTTATGCTGTATGTTGGATCACACACCGTATCAATGTGTATGAAGACAGAACAGTAAAACGGAAGCTAGACGCTGGGATGACAGTAAAGGGAGGCTAGACGCCAGCGATAGCAAATACCACTTACGCAGCCACTTGTACCACACCGCACTGCCTGCAGATACCACAGCAGCCACCATACATTCACAAGTACCAAGAGTGCAGCCCACCAAGCACCACACGTCTCCGTCCACGCTGAAGTCACCCCTACCCACTCTGAGACGTCCTACAGCCTGCAAACGGACATAAAATGTCTGCAAGTCAAACATCTTCACTCAGGACGAGGTCCCAAACAAGCCGCTCTAGCAAGTCTTCCTCGAAAAGGTCTGTCACCCTCGCCCGAGCTGAAGCTGAGGCGGCGAAAGTAAGATCCTCCTTCGCTGCACAAGAGATGCAGTTAAAGTTAAGTCAAGCAGACCAAGAAGTAGAAAGCGCTCGCCTGCAAGCAGAAAGAGCCCGCCAAGAAGCAGAAAGAGCCCGCCTGCAAGCAGAGCAAGAAGCAGAAAGAGCCCGCCTGCAAGCGACCTTAGAAAGGCTTTCCGCTAGGGTTGAGCGAAACGGGTCGGCAATTTTCAGAAGTCGCCGACTTTTGGCAAAGTCGGGTTTCATGAAACCCGACCCAACCCCTGTGTGGGGTCGGCCATGAAGTCGGCGATCTTCTGAATCTGGAATCGGAATTCCGATACCGATTCCCGATATGTTTAAGATATCGGGAATTGGTATCGGAATTCAGATTTAAGTGTAAAATAAAGAATTAAAATAAAAAATATCGCTATACTTACCCTCTGACGGGCCCTGGTACTAACCGGGAACCTTCCTTCCTTAGAATCAGCCTTCCAGGACCTTGCGGTGACGTCGCGGCTTGTGATTGGTCGCACGGCCGCCCATGTGACCGCTCGCGCGACCAATCACAAGCCGCGACGTCACCGTGACGTCACCAAAGGTCCTGGAAGGGCTGATTCTTAGGAAGGAAGGCTGCCGGAACAAAGCTGAGGGTGAGTATATTCCTATTAGGTATATACTCACCCTCAGACACGCCCTGCTTCTTTCCGGCAGCCTTTGTTCATAAGAATCAGCCCTTCCAGGACCTTCGGTGACGTCACGGTGACGTCGCGGCTTGTGATTGGTCGCGCGAGCGGTCACATGGGCGGCCGCGCGACCAATCACAAGCCGCGACGTCACCGCGACGTCACCGCAAGGTCCTGGAAGGCTGATTCTAAGGAAGGAAGGTTCCCGGTTAGTACCAGGGCCCGTCAGAGGGTAAGTATAGCGATATTTTTTATTTTAATTCTTTATTTTACACTTAAATATGGATCCCAGGGCCTGAAGGAGAGTTTCCGCTCCTTCAGACCTTGGGAACCATTGGAAACCCATTGCACTGCATTGGGTTTCGAGTTTCGGCCGACCCCGACCCCGACTTTTTTATAGGATCAGCCGATTTCACTCGACCCGACTTTTGAAAAAGTCGGGTTTCGTGAAACCCGACCCGATCCTATAAAAGTAAAGGTCGCTCAACCCTACTTTCCGCTGAAAAAGAAGCAGCAGCCGCAATAGTCAAAGCTGAGTTTTTAGAAGCCGTGGAGTTTCCTGAATCCGAGCGAGGCAGCGACATACACGGACCAGACCTTGATCATCAGGACCCTGCTCAACGCGTCTCAGAATATGTCCGCCAACATCCCAAAATAGAAGAAAACTCCGATCCGTTACACCAATCAGCCTATACAGATTCCCAGAGATCCTTCCTCCAAACACCGTACTGGAAGCAGGAAGGTATATTGCGAAATGACTTTGATCACCACTACCGTCTTACGGAACAGAAGGTACGGCCTCCGCCCAGACTGACAGGTACACCCTTCGCCACTGAACGGGTTTATACAGACTTTCCTAAGCCAGAAGCTCCTCCCAGGTATGAGGATGCACCACATACACCGCATGACAACAGCACACCAGCTCACGTTGGCACTGACTCAGCCACTATGAACTTTGCAAGGTTCTTTACCCGCCGGGAGCTGGTGACCAAGGGACTTGTAAAGTTCGCTGATCGAGCTGAAAGCTACAGAGCATGGCGAGCCTCTTTCCAGAATGTCACCAGAGACTTGCATCTTTCCAGTAGTGAAGAGTTAGATCTACTGGTTAAGTGGCTTGGGAGCGAGTCAGCTGAATACGCCAAAAGAATCAGGAACATTAACATAAAGTACCCACACACAGGACTTCGTATGGTGTGGGAGAGACTCGAAGAATGTTATGGGTCAATAGAAGCTATAGAAAATGCTTTGTATAAAAGAATTGATGATTTCCCCAAGATAGCAAATAAGGGTTATCAAAAGCTCAGGGAACTGAGCGACTTGTTAATGGAGGTACATGCTGCTCAGGCAGAAGGTGATCTACCAGGGTTGGCATTCCTGGACACTGCCAGAGGTGTCAACCCGATTGTCCAAAAGCTCCCTTACAACTTACAAGAAAAGTGGGTCAGTCACGGGTCCCGTTACAAACAGGCTCATAAGGTACCATTTCCTCCTTTCAGAGTGTTTGTAGACTTTGTTGCTCAGCAGGCTAAAGTTAGAAATGACCCTAGTTTCGATTTCACTATGTCATGTACCACTGCCTCTGGTGTAAAACCCAGTAAAACACCAGTGGCAGTCCACAAAACTAATGTTACCTCCACAGGTTTTCCTTACAGGGCAAGTAAGTCTTCTCCAGAAGAGGACAAACCGCAGGATCTCAGCAAACACTGCCCCCTACACAAGAAACCTCATCCTCTGCTAAAATGTAGAGCCTTCAGGGAGAAGTCTCTAGAAGACCGTAAGAGTTTCCTAAAGGAAAACAAGATATGCTTCAGATGCTGCGCGACAACCTCACACTTCGCCAAGAACTGTGAAACCAGTGTGAAATGCACAGAATGTAGTAGTGTGGAGCACAACACGGCCTTGCATCCTGGACCACCTTCAGGGGTATCATCACGAATAGAAGAGTCTGCCGAAAAACAGATGGACACTGACATGGACACCCCAGTGGTCACCTCTCAGTGCACAGAGATCTGCAAGGAACTCGTAGCAGGAAGATCCTGCTCAAAGATCTGTCTTGTCAGAGTATTCCCAGCGAGCCAACGGGATAAGGCAATCAAGGTATATGCAATCTTGGACGATCAGAGCAACAGGTCTCTAGCTAAGTCCTTTCTCTTCGACACCTTCAACATTGCTGGTCCCGGCTCTCCGTACTCCTTGAAGACATGTGCAGGTACCGTCGAGATGGCGGGGAGGAGAGCAACTGGATTCAAAGTAGAGTCTATGGACGGTCAAACCTGCTTATCCTTGCCATCAATACTGGAGTGCAACCAGATTCCCGACAACAGGTCTGAGATACCTACACCAGAGGTAGCAGCTTATCACACCCACTTGAGATGTATAGCTCACCTGATACCAGAGCTTGACCAAGGATCTCCTATCGTCTTACTTCTCGGAAGAGACATACTACGGGTCCACAAGGCTAGAGGACAGATCAACGGCCCATAAAACACCCCATACGCTCAGAGACTTGACCTAGGATGGGTCATTGTGGGAGATGTCTGTTTGGGTGGAGCACACAGGCCGACATCAGTCAACAGCATGCTCACCAATACCCTCGAGAATGGACGCCCGTCTCTCTTCCAGCCATGTGAGAGCAGTTTCTTGATTAAAGAATTGCCACACCACACCCCTCCACCTTGTCCGTTAGCTGATCCTTCCTGTGAAGACCATGCATGCGACAGTGAGCAAGATCGTATAGGGTGCACAGTTTTCCACAGGACAAGAGAAGACAACCAGGTAGCAACGTCCATAGAAGACAGACAGTTCTTGGACATCATGGAGCGAGAGATAGTAAGAGATGAATCAAAGAGTTGGGTCGCACCTTTACCATTCAAACCACAGAGGCAACGCTTACCCAACAACAGAGAACTTGTCTACAGTCGATTTGTCTCCCTTACGCGCAAACTGCAGAAGGCACCAGAAACAAAACAACACTTCTTTACCTTCATGGAGAGAATATTCCAGAGTGGCCACGCGGAAATTGCACCTGTACTTCAAGATTCCGAGGAATGTTGGTACTTACCTATTTTTGGCGTGTATCATCCGAAGAAACCAGGTCAGATAAGAGTGGTATTTGACTCAAGTGCCAGATACGAAGGTGTTTCTTTAAACGACGTCTTCCTGTCTTGTCCAGACCTCAACAACAGACTTCTGGGAGTACTTCCTTGTTTCCGCAAAGATGCAGTAGCATTTATGGCCGACATACAACAGATGTTTCACTGCTTCCTTGTTAAAGAAGAACACAGAAACTACTTGAGGTTCTTCTGGTACTGTGATAATGACCCCTACAAGGACATCGTGGAATATCGTATGAAGGTACACATCTTCGGGAACAGCCCTTCCCCTGCTGTCGCTATCTATGGCCTTAGACATTCAGCCAGAGAGGGTGAAGCGAAGTATGGATCGGATGTAAGATCTTTTGTGGAAAAGGATTTCTACGTAGATGACTGCCTGAAATCCACACCCACAGAGGAGTCGGCAGTCAGTCTCCTGAAAAGGGCACAAGAAATGCTCGCTTCATCTAATTTGAGGTTGCACAAAATTGCTTCCAACAGCCAGAAACTAATGGCAGCCTTTCCCTCTCAAGATTACTCAATTGATTTAAAAGACTTGGATTTAAGCACGGACTCCCTTCCCATGCAGCGGAGCCTGGGTTTACTCTGGGATTTGAAAAAGGATGCATTCACCTTCCAGATCAGCAAAGAAGAGAAACCCTTCACGCGTAGAGGTGTCCTGTCCATTGTGAACAGCTTGTACGATCCTCTGGGATTTGTAACCCCTGTGACTATCCATGGTAAAATGATGTTGAGAGACTTCACCCGAGAGACGTCCAATTGGGATGATCGGCTTCCCAGTGAAAAAAGAGATTTGTGGGTAAGATGGAAGAACTCTTTAGAAGCCTTGTCAAGTCTCTACGTGGCACGACCATATGCTTCTGTGCCATCAACAGAAATCAAGATGCAAAGGCTTTGTATCTTCTGCGATGCCTCAACCAAAGCAATTGCGGCAGTGGCATATTTGAAAACAACTGACATCAATGAACAATGCCACGTAAGGCTTGTTATGAGACGGACAAAACTGGCCCCACTCCGTGAACACACAGTACCCAGACTGGAACTCTGTGCAGCTGTGCTAGCAGTAGAGTTAGCTGAGCTTATCTCTACAGAAATGGACCTGGAAGTCAAAGAAGTCGAGTTCTACACCGACAGCAAGGTAGTGCTGGGGTACATTTGCAATGAAACTCGTCGCTTTTATGTCTATGTCAGCAAACGGGTGCTAAGGATCAGGAGATCCACCGACCCTGAACAGTGGCACTATGTGTCCACAAACCACAATCCTGCGGACCACGCAACCAGATCCGTTGAAGCAAGTCACCTTAAGGACACGACCTGGTTTACTGGCCCTACATTCTTATACCGTTCGATGCCATACATGGACGAGTCAAACATCTTTGAACTGGTAGATCCAGAGGCAGATGAGGAAATCCGCCCTCAGGTATCCGTTCTACGTACGGTGACTAGAGACAATATCACCTCAAATCCCACCATTTTAATAAGTTCTCAACTTGGAACTCGCTTGTTCGTGCCCTTGTTTGTTTGATTCATGTGGCTCGGTCCTATAAGTCAACGTCACTCGCCATTCAAAAACCTTGCAAGGGTTGGCATCACTGCAAGCTTGCCTTTACCGTTCCAAACATGGAAAATGCCAAGAACGTTATAATTCGCACCATACAACGTGAGTGTTATGCCAAAGAATTAGATAACCTCAATAAAGACCAACCTGTTTCTAGAGATAGTGTCTTGAAGAAGCTTGATCCAATCATTGACCAGGATGGGCTGTTAAGAATTGGAGGTCGTCTTCAAGAAGCTGAAGTTGAATTTGGGGAGAAACACCTTATAATAATTCCTGGACATCATCATGTCACGACCCTGCTTGTGCAACACCACCACGTCTTGGTGAAACATCAGGGCCGACTGTTTACCGAAGGAAATCTACGAACTGCTGGACTATGGATACTCGGAGCAAAGCGATGCGTGAGTAAACTCATTTACAATTGCGTGATTTGTCGCAAACTCCGTGGCGGGACTCAAAAGCCGAAGATGGCCAATCTCCCACCAGACAGACTTAGTACAGAACCTCCTTTTACCAACGTCGGACTGGACGTATTCGGGCCATGGTCTGTGGTTGCACAGAACACTAGAAGAGTCCAGGCCAATGCCAAACGCTGGGCGGTTATGTTCACCTGTATGTCCATCAGAGCAGCCCACATCGAAGTAATTGAGTCCATGGACACTTCAGGGTTTATAAATGCACTCCGACGCTTCATCGCCATCAGAGGTCCCATGAAGCACATTCGCTCCGATAGAGGTACCAACTTTGTTGGAGCAGTGAAAGAACTTCAAATTCCTTCCAACCTAGACACCACCAGTGTGGAAAGATACCTGAGTGAGCAGGGGTGTACCTGGACTTTCAATCTGCCACACTCTTCTCACATGGGAGGTGCTTGGGAGAGGATGATAGGAATGGCACACAGAATCCTTGATTCCATTCTCTTGCAAGCAGGTAATGCAAGACTCACACATGAAAGTTTGACCACATTCCTGGCAGAAGTTTCGGACATCATTAATGCCAGACCATTGACTTCGCTTTCTAGTGACTCTGAGGATCCGACCATTCTCACTCCTGCCATGTTACTTACTCAGAAAGCCAGCGTTCTCAGCGCTCCACCTGGAGAATTTAGCAACAAGGACCTTTACAGACGGCAATGGAGACAAGTCCAAAGTCTCTCCAATACCTTTTGGGACAGATGGAGGAAGCAGTACCTCTCCACCTTACAACCAAGGAAGAAGTGGCAGACCGACAGACCAAACATCAAAACCGGTGATGTCGCTCTCATGAAAGATAGCCAGTCTCACCGTAATGAGTGGCCACTAGGCCTCATCACTAAAGTATTCCCAAGCACAGATGGGAAGGTCCGTAAGGTCGAGGTCAAAGTAGGCAAGTCCGGGGAAAGTAAACTATTCCTCAGACCGGTGGCGGAACTTGTCTTGCTGTTTTCGCCAAAGGAACCTGTAGGTGGCATCGGTTGATGCCAAGCGGGGAGTGTTCTGCCTTTCCTAATGAAGGACAGGGGTTCGTCCAAGCATTAAAGTTTCACTGCTATAGTTTGGTTTTGCTGTGTTATAGCACTACCCAGTGGTGGATAAATTTACTACCTGTGTTTTTCTTAGTGATCATTAGAGTGTTGCATTCTGGGTTGCACCAAAGCATCATGGGATAGGGGAATCCCCCATTTCTCTCTCTGTGTATTTTCCTGTACACTCGTGTTAATCTGCTGTGTTGGAACTACTTCACTCACTTGCCACCCTGGTTAGTTTATCCGGTAAGATTGCTATCCCTGTTCCTGCAATATAGTGTTCTATAGAATGTGATTACTGTATAGCAACTAGTACCTGGGAAATCTATTATCTGTCAGTTACTGTATGTAGTTGCATGTAGAATTTGCATCATCCTGTATCCTTTCCCTGCTAGTTATAAGTATCAGTTGTGCTGTTATTTGCCCAATACTTACCCGAATCATTTGTATTCTTATAGTTTTACCGCATTTCAATACCTGTTACCAATAAACAAGTTAGACTACAGAGAACAGTCTGCTTAATTTGGAAGACAGAAGTGGTTTATGCTGTATGTTGGATCACACACCGTATCAACGTGTATGAAGACAGAACACTGCCCCATGTCTCTTAATACTGTGCCCATGTCTTTCCATACTGCACCTATGTCTCTCCATACCATACTACCCCCATGGCTCTCCATACTGCCTCCTTGTCTTTCCATTATGCCCCATGTCTCTCCATTCTGCCACCGTGTCTCTCCATTCTGCCCCATGTCTCTCCATACTTTCCCCATGTCTCTCCATTCTGCCCAGATAGTTCACCATTCTGAACCTATGTCTCTCTATTCTGCTCCATGTCTCTCCATACTGCCCCATGTCTCCCCGTGCTGTACCTTGTTTCTCTATACTGCATACTTATCTTTACATACTGCCCCATATCTCTCCATTCTGCCTGAATGTCTCTCCATACTGTCCCCATATCTCTCTATTCTGCACCCATGTCTCTTCATACTGCCCACGTGTCTCTCCATACTACTCCCATGCCTCTCTATACTGACTGGCCCCATATGTTCTCTCATTCCTGGCTGGCCCCATATGTTCTCCAATACCTGGCTGGCCCAATATGTTCTTCCATTCCTGGATGGCTCTATATTTTCTTCCATTCATAGCTGGCCCCATGCGTCCTTCATTTTCTAGCTGGCCCCATCTGTTCTTCATTCCTGGCTGGCCCCATATGTACTCCCATTCCTGGCCCTATGTGTTCTCCCATTCTTGTCCCATGTCTTTTCAAACTGCCCATATCTCTCTATACTGCACCAATGTCTCTCCATAAAATACTACCCCCATGACTCTCCATACTGCCCCATCTCTCTCCATTCTGCCCGTGTCTCTCAATTCTGCCACTTGTCTTTCCGTACTGCCCCCATGTCTCTCCATACTGCCCCATGTATCTCCATTCTGCCCCAATGTCTCTCCATACTGTCCCCATGTGTTTCCATTCTGCCCCCAGGGCACCCAATTTTGCCCCTATGTTGTTCCATTCTGTCCCATGTCTCTCTATTCTGCTCCCATGTCTCTCCATACTGCCCACATGTTTCTCCATACTGCCCTCATGTCTCTCAATACTGGCTGGCCCCATATGTTCTCCCATTTCTGGCTGGCTCCATGCAATCTCCCATTCCTGGATGGCCCCATATGTTCTTCCATTCCTGGTTCGATATGTTCTCGCATTCCTGGCCTATGTCTCTCCATTCTGTCCCCATGTCTCTCCATACTGCCCCCAATGTCTCTCCATACTGTCCCCTTGTCTCTCCATACTGGCCCTATGTCTCTCCATACTGGACCCATGGTGCAACTTTACAAAAAAAGAAAAAAGTTTCCCCTTACCTGGCTTTGGTCCAGTGGCATCCTCTCCTCGATTCATCTGATGCATTTACATGCCAGCATATGACAATGACTTCATATGCTGGTGACGTGTACACTGATGTCAGTAGGCCGCTGTTAACTATTGCCATGTGGGAAGAGGTTACTGAACCAGCAGAATCCTGCCGCTGGGGCCCAGTGAGCAGACGAGAGGGGGCCCAGTCCTGTCCCCCTCTGCTCACCATATGCCAGTTTGGCGTACTGCCCTCATGGAAGCCCTGGCCACAGGAAAAGTGGAGTGGAAAAGAAGAGGATCGGATAGCGGGCAGCAAGCAGCGGCATGGCCGGAGAGATAAGAAGGGATGTGAATATTTTATTATTTTTTAACATTTGCCACCCCTAATTTTCAGGAAATTCAACTCAAACTCAATCCTCCAAGAATCGATCAGCTTATCTCTAGTTGTAATTACTGTACATGGAAGAAAAATGCTTCTGCAACAATGCTGTGCACTGTGACTTTTATACACTACCTCTGTCAGAACTGGAAACATTTCCCAATTACTTTAATGAACTTCCTTATTTTCAGTCAAATTGATATTGTAATTGTTTATTCACAGAAGCTGGATATTTTCCAGACCTTTCAATATGGCATCCTCCCCTATTAATGATGAAAACTGTTTGGTAGCTTTTCTGTCATTCAGAGCAAAACTGTTCCTTAATTCACAATAATTGATTAATGGCATTCTGAATTGCAATTTAATTAGAATTAAACAGCTGTAGAAAAATATTAACGTGGACACTCCCTCATTAGGCTACCTCGCCATCTTTCACAGCCAATATTAACTTGTATCAGTAGGTTATTATTACCACAAATCCTGTCATATGTGTAGGCGAGGTTTTCTTTTCAGCATTAAGGCTAAATTCATGAACAGTCGTTGTATTATTGTTAAGCAGTATTTTAGAGCAATGCTTTTACTGTAAATGGAAATATGCCAAAAAACATCTGCATCTCATCATCAAAGTCTTTATTCTAAGGGAAATGGATAAATGAAATAAAATAAAGCAATATGGTAAGAAAATAATGTTGCACCTTTAACGTAGCACCTTTCTTTCAGCACCTTCTATAGTGCACATTTATTTTAGCATTGTAAGTATTGCCCCTAAAATATTACATGTTAAGTAAACCTGTATCAATATCCAATTATTACAACTGTACTTTGTAAACCTATGGCATGAAAATAGTTGAATACAACACCTACATATTGTTTGATTGTAGCTTAGGGTGAAAAGTGCAAACATAACTGTGGATCCAAGATTAAGCTGCTAAGGGTGCTTTCACGTTGTGTTCGTGTAACCTTTTGGTCACTCCATCGGGGCTTATGTCTGAGCCCTCCGCAAAGTGGGATTCAGACATATGCACCTCTGGGCCATAGACTATAATGGTGCTGCTAGAGTGAATGTGCGCTCTACCGTGCATAATTTCCGAGCGTCTACCCCTACTGGAGGCGGACACTCAGACATAATAGACTACATCTGGGTGTCCACCACCAGTAGGCGTACACACCCAAAAATGAGACATGGCAAAGCGCATATTTGCTCTTCCAGTGCCATTATAGCTTATGGCCCTGCCTCGTCGGCACAAATGTGCAAATGCAAATCCCGGTGGGCCCATTGAATGGGTGCCGGAATGCAATGTGAAAGCACCATTAGTCCATTGGTTAACATTGCTTAACAGTCTCACTTGAACGGGGCTCTGGCCTATAGCTCTAACTCATGGGTGTAAATGGCTTCAAAAGTTCATAGATATCTTCAGTGCTCTTCCGTCAACCATCTTTCTGTGATGTCACAATAGCAGTAAGGTAGGCTGAATGAACCACTTCCATTACAGAAGGTGCTTAAAAAAAGGTGCTATATTAAAGGTGCAAAATTATTTTATTACCAAATTGTTTTGTTTTACTTTATTTATGCATTTCACTTAGCGCAAATTGCCTTTTTACTTTGTATGTTTAATCAAGATTGCAAATAGTGTATTTTTGCTTATAATTTGCAGCCTGTGAAAGGGACAGATAAAAGTACCAACGTGTTTATAATTAGTTTAAAGTCTTTATTTTGGCACAAAAGTTATAACAAAATGCCTGTTCACCCTGTCCTAGAAAACACCACTTCTTTAGACTGTTAGTATTCCTGAAAGGTTATCTGCAGTATGGATTCAGGCTATGAACTGTAACTGTACTATTACAATATGAATGATTCATATTTTATTACTTAAAAGGGTTGTCCAGGTTTATGAAAAAAGGTCTGCAGTCACTCTGTGTGGCTGAAAATTACCAAATAATGACAGTTTGATGAACACAAGCTGTCATGACACCCTAGTATCCACAGTGTGGGTGGTGACATGATTGCATTTATGTAGTTTGTATTCTTGTGGTCATATGCCAATGAGTCTCATCCAGCTACTCACAATTAATTTTAGTTGGCACGTGACTGCATCCATGTGGTCAGCTAACCGACTGCTGGCATTGACAATACCAGAAAAATATAACAGTGGCACAGTCATATAAAATATCTGTAAATTTTTTTTCCCAAGCCAGGAAAACCCATTTTATATGTGAATATAGATATTTACAAGTGGTGGGATCATGGGGGGTCTGTGGGTGCCCTAGTCCGCTAGCCGAAACCACATGGATCAGGGATCATCCCACCAAACGCCTACTCTCCTTTCCCCTTGTGCATAATACTACTCAGACAACATAGGGGGAGGGTAAAACAGTGTAGCAATACTTTATTGAACCAGAAAACAGGCAAATAACTAGTAGAATAGTCCCAACAAAATATCCAAGATCCAGAGAGGAGGCAATGAAAAGCTTAGAAAGATGACAGTCCATTGAGGTACAAGGCCAGTTGACTGGAGTGTCACAACCTGGTTTCTCCAAACATCTCCATAGAGCCAGGTGACCGGTGGGTCAAATTCTTGACTTTCCCAAAGATATCCTTTGGATTCAGGTGACCGGTGGGTCGAAATCCTGACTACACCAAAAGTATCCATGGTTCGGCGATAGTCAATGGAACAGATCCATTTTCTTTCAGCAAGAGCTGTGGTCCCCTAAGCTGGTACCCTGCAGAATGACAAATCTGTGTGACTTTGGTCTTGATAAAACACAGTGGACTTACACCAGAAGATGACATGGCTCCCCAAACCATCACCGATTTTGGAAACTTCACAGTAGACCTCAAGCAGCTTGGATTGTGTGCCTCTTGCCTCAAGACTCTGGAACTGTGATTTCCCCAAAAAATTCAAAATTTACTTTCATCTGAAAACAACACTTTGGACCACTGAGCAACAGTCCAGTTCTTATTCTCCTTGGCCCAGGTAAGACGCTTCTGCCATTGTCTATTGGTCATGAGTGGCTTGACACAAGGAATGTGACACTTGTAGCCCATGTCCTGCATACATCTATGTGTGGTGGCTCTAGAAGCAATGACTCCAGCAGCAGTCCACTTCTTTTGAATCTCCCCCAAATTTATGAATTAACTATTCTTAACAATCCTTTCAAGGTTGCGGTTATCCCGGTTGCTTGTGCACCTTTTTCTACCACACTTTTTCCTTCCACTCAACTTTCCATTAATATGCTTGGATACAGCACATTGTGAACAGCCAGCTTCTTTAGCAATGACCTTTTGTAGCTTACCTTCCTTGTGGTGTGTGTCAATGACTGCCTCCTGGACATCTGTCAAGTAGCAGTTTTTCACATGATTGTGGAGCCTACTGAAACAGACTAAGGGACCATTTTTAAATGCTTAGGAAGCCTTTGCATGTGTTTTTTGTTCATGATTCTAATTTACTGAGATAGTATCTTTTTGGTTTACATTGGCTGTAAGCCATAAGGATCAACATTAACAGAAATAAACACCTGAAATAGATCACTCTATATAATATATGAGTTTCACTTTTTGTATTTAAGACCTGAAATAAATTAACTGTTTTATGATAATCTAATTTTGTGAGAAGCATCTGTATATCCTCTTCTTACAGTTTAAAACTGTCCGTGAAGCCAGCATCCAAAAGTGAACGGGAAGAATGGTAATAAAATCAACTCACATTATTTAATTATATAATCTATTTGCACAGTTTTTCCTCCTCTGCTTTGCAAGTCAACAAGCTAGCTGGCCTGGACAATGTGTGATTAGCATATCAGAAAACATCACTGTTCAATTATCCTGCATCTCCAGTCATCCAGGATAACAGCACAATATGTTACATCAAATGTCAACTTACAAGTCACTATTACAGGCTTATGCAAACAAAAGTCAGTATTTCCTTAAATAACAAGAAAGAAACACATACATTCAAAAGTCAAAATATAGATAACAGTCAATAACTCCTGGCTTACTGAAAATAGATGTCTTGTTAATTAAGATAAAATGCTGTGTCCTCACATTGCTCCCTAAACTTAACTAGCCAAACTTGATAAGATTCCGATCATCCTTCTCTTAACGGTGACAGTCCACAGCATGCCTTTAAGCACAGACACGAATGTAAGTGGACTCACCTTCATGACAACAAAACTTTGTATCATCCAGTTTCCAAAGAGCATATTCCATGTCTTCCTTACAACTAAACTCTACACATAATTGGTGAGAAATGACTTGTATCCATTGTGCCTACATATGGCATTGTCCGCATTCTGTAGTTCCTGGATGAAATCCCATTCAATTCATAAAAGCTGGCTCAGCTCCTGCAGTTGCCATTTCTTTTTGAGGTTATACATCAATTCTGGTCCTCTTCCCAAGGCAGAGTTGGTGGGGTTGGAAATATTTATGTTTAAAATCTACTATGCATGCCTCATCAATTGTCTGCTGGATCTGTCTGTATACCTTTCTGGTTGTGGAGCCGTGGACGGTGTCTGAGAATACCAGTCTCTTGCATCTGCCCCAAATCCGCCCACCTGTGTAGTATCCCACTCCTGCCACCATAATATGGAGACACAAGGAGTTAACTCTGCTGCCTCATTATAATGACTGGATCCCTTTGGGGTTTCATCTGAATCATTGGACTCGGATTTAGATGGAAATCCTGATGTAAGTGCTCAGTGTAGAGTGCAGGATAAATGTGGTCCAAAATGTTATGTAAAATGTTTCCAACAAAAAATGTCCCCAACAACTCAATCCACAAAAAAATCAAGTCCTCACTCAAGTTCGTCATCTGTTAACGAAAATATATGGGGCTTCCACTGTACTGGTAGCACAAAGGCTCTGGAAAATTGAAATGACTCCTTGACCCCAAAGAAATTCAGTGAATTCTGCACTCCCAAGTCCAAATGCCCATTTGCCTTCTGAGCCCCAGTGTTTCAAAAATTGTGCTGCTGTAAAATAGCATGTTGTCAATGTTATTTATTAACTATTTTGTGTTGCATATCTTTCTTGTTTAAAGCCATAAATATTAAAAGTTTTAAATTTTCTCCAAATTTCCAATATTTTCAGAAATAAATACAAGTTAAATCGTAAGTTAAATCGTAAGTTAAATTGTACAAATTTTACCACTATCATGAAGTGCAATATGTCCCAAAAACAGAATCAGTGGGATACGTTGAAGCATTCCAAATTTATTACCTCATAAAGTGACAGTGGTCAGAATTGAAAAAAAGTGTTAAGGGGCTTTCTGTATTGAGCATAAATGTCTGCAGATTTCCAAATGATCAAATCCTGACAGTCGAGCAGTCACTATATAACCACAAGTACTGTATGTGGTTTTCAAGATGGTCACATGTTGACTACCCTCTTTTTCTGCTTCTCACAATGCTTCTGCTTCTCACAATGAAATGGATTAAAAGCTATTCAGCATTTGACCACACAGCGCAACTATGTAAATCGCATATTTTGCAATCATATTACAACTGCTCAGTGTCTGGCTTCGACAATCTACAGTCACATCGAGTGATAGAAGAAGATTATGCGTACCTTGGAAAATCTTTTTAAAACTGGTCCTTTAAAAAAAATCCACTTCCACAGCTTCAACCATTGCAGGGCTGTACTATTTCTTTTATTTATAACTGTACCAGTGTCACCTGATCTGAGCCTAAAACTAGCCAATGAGGATTAGTAATTCCCCACCCTCACAGGTATGTCTTATCATTATGACTCCATCGACATTTGCCAGCTTTAAATCACCCTTTCTTTGTGCGCATAACTCTCATCCACTTATCCATTCTACATTACAGGACTTACACACTTGAATGTTTGATTTGAATTGCATTTTGAAAATTGCGGCATAATATCACAGGTTATTTTCAGACTCTCGTGCAGATAGCACACACTTTCTAAGTTTAACCAGTATGATTCAAATTCTAAATCCTATTTTTATGTTGGAAAATGTTAATGTAAAATCAGTTTGATATCTGTTTTTCATGCTGACATAATTATAATTCTTACCAGTTTATTCTACATACGGTATATATAATTGATCCTTGATTGCTTAAATGTGAAATGACTGTGACAACCTTTCATCATTTACATTAGAGCAGTCAGAAAGAGAAACATATGTCACCAGAAGAAGGAAAAAAACAACACAGATTGAATCTAGTTATGTCAAATAATGCAGACAAAATTGGTTATACAGTACTCAAGTAGTAGAGTGATCAGAGCAATAGATTTACAGTCGCACGCCACTGCTGATCAGCGTCACAGGTGACTCTTGTGGTTTATGACAGCAAAACCGTTCTGTGTTTCAATAATGCAGCAATTACTAGGTTTACTATACAGATGAAAGAAAAGTTTTGGAAGGACATACAGGTACAATGGAGCACAAAAGATATTTCTGTTTAATATCTCACAATTGATTTAATTTTCAAAAATGTCTTATCCAATTATGGAAAATTAGTTAATGTTAACAACTTTACATGTGTTCACTATCCTTCTCTTAGGGTATGTTTCCACGGTCAGGAAACCTTCAGGATTTGCTGCAGATTGGATGCTGCGTACAGCCACAGCATCCAGATGTTACAGCATAGTGGAGAGGATTTTATGAAAACCCGTCTCCACTATGCATGCAGGGCCGCATCCGGCGGCCCTGCGTTACCGGACATGTGGCGCGTCTTTCCAGACCGCAGCATGTGTATTTATCTTGCAGAGATGCTCATTCTCCTCAAGATAAATAACCCATTCTATGAATACGATGCGGTGATTCCGCATGTGTTCAATGAACACATCCAGAATCACTGTGTGTACAACAGGGTGCGGGGCTTTGGGCAGAGCGGGGTATCCACAGCGTCTAAAGCCCTGCCCAATATGTCCCGTGGAAACATACCCTTAGACATAGTGCACTTAGAAACATAGGAATTGTTAAAGTATGATTCTCCATACAGCGCACTATAATGGAGTTCTTCAGCATTAACCCCTTCACCCCGAAGCCTGGTTTCACCTTCCTGAAGAGGCCAATTTTTCAATTCTGACTGCTGTCACTTTATGAGGTCACAACTCTGGAACACTTCAATAGTTTCCACTGATTCTGAAAATTTTTTTGTGACATATTGTTTTCCATGATAGTGGTAACATTTTTTCATATGACTTGCGTTCATTTGTGAAAAAATTGGAAATTTGGCGAAAAGTTTGACAATTTTGCAATTTTCAAACTTTTAATTTTTATGCCTTTAAATCAGTCATGTCACACCAAATAGTTAATAAATAACATTTCCCACATGTCTAATTTACTTCAGAACAATTTTTGAAAGATAATTTTTATTTTATTAGGAAGTTATAAGGGTTTAAAGTTGATCAGCGATTTCTCATTTTTACAACAAAATTTTCAAAACCATTTTTTTAGGGACCACCTTACATTTGAAAAGACTTTGGGGGGCCTATATGACAGAAAATACCCAAAAGTGACACAATTCTAAAAACTGTACCCCTCAAGGTACTCAAAAACACATTCAAGAAGTTTATTAACTCTTCAGGTGCTCCACAGGAATTTATGGAACGTGGAAGGAAAAAATAAACATAACTTTTTTTCACAAAAATTTTATTTTAGACCCAATTTTTTTATTTTTGTAAGGTTAACTGGGGAAATTGCACTATACAATTTGCTTTGCAATTTCTCCTGAGCATGACGATACTTCATATGTGGGGGAAAACCACTCTTTGGGTGCACAACAGGGCTTGAAAGGGTAGGAGCACCTTTTGACTTTTTGTATGCATAATTTGCTGAAATAATTAGCGGATGCCATGTCATATTTGGAGATCCCCTGATGTGCCTAAACAGTGGAAACTCCTCACAAATGATGCCATTTCTGAAAACAGACCCCTCAGGGAGCTTATCTTGATGTGTGGTGAGCACCTTGAACCAACAGGTGCTTCACAGAAGTTAATAACGTTGAGCCGTGAAAATAAAAAAAAAAATTCCCACAAAAATGTTTTTTAGCCCCAAATTTTGTATTTTCACAAATGTAACAGGAGAAAATGGAATCCAAAATTTGCTGTGCAATTTCTCCTGAGTTCACTGAAACCCCATGTGTTCAAAAACTACTTTTGAGGCACAGTGCAAAGCTCAGAAGGAAATAGCACCATATTACCCTACAGACTTTGCTGCACTGGCTTGAGGGTGCCATGTCACATTGGCAGCGCCCCAGAGATGCCAGAACAGCAGAACCCCCCATAAGTGACCCCATTTTACAAACTAAACCTCTCAATGAAATCATCTAGTGGTGCAGTGATCATCTTGACACCACAGGTGTGTCACAGAATTTTAGACTATTGGGCAGTGAAAAAAGAATAATTTATATTTTTACCACCAAAATTGTGTGTTAGCCCCAAATTTTACATGTTCATACTGGGTAAACAGTAAAAATGGTCCCACAATTTCTGCTGGATGTATAAATACTCCATATATGGCTGTAGGGTACTGGTTAGCCATATGGAGAGACTCGGGAGGGATGGAGCGCTATTTGCCTCCTGGAGGGCAGATTTTCCTAGAATAGTTTGCGGACTCCATATACAGAGGCCTTAAGTGCTAGACATGCAGAATCTCCCCTCAAGTGAACCCATTTTAGAAATTATACCTCTTTGTGAATTTATCTACAGGTGTAGTGATGATTTTGACTCCATGGGTGTTTTCCAGAAACAAGCAGTATTATATGTTGCTGGCTGCAAATTGCAAGCTGACTTTGCAGTGACTAGTACACTGTAGTGACCAGTATCTTGCAGTCACCAGTACGTCATGCCCAGCCCGTGCTTCTGGAGAGATGTCCCCGTAAATTAGGAGGGCTCTCGTCACTACAGGAGTGCCAAGAATGTGGGCTCTATATGTGGTTTAGACACACTGGAGCTCAGAAAGGAGTGGGGCATTTGGATTTGAGAGAGCAGAATTTGCTGAATTTCTTTTGGAGGATGAGGATCCATTTTGCTTTTCCAGAGCCTTCTTACCACCAGTTACGTGGAATCTTCCTATATTTCCATTTTTGTATGACAGACCTGAGTGGGGACTTTTTTTGTGGATTGAATTGAAGCTTTTTTTGGGGAACATTTTACATAACATTTGGGATCACATTTACTTTTTCATCTAAATCTCTGAGCGACGTGTTTCAGATGAAAACCCCAAGAGATCCATTAACTATAATGAGGCAGCAGAGTTACTTTGGTCTCTGTCTGGCCTCTGTTCAGCGTTGTCCCTCTTGCACAAAACTCTGGCAGACGTACTTTTCTACAATTCTAAAAAGACGGACACCGCCAGATCACAAGTCCTATGGCATCCACAGTGCCTCCATCTGCCTCATTATAGGGAATTTTCTGCTGGGGGTTCTGTCTAAATCACGTATTTCAGAGATTTACATGGAAACTCTGGTGTAAGCTCTCAGCGCAGTGCGCAGCATAAATGTGAGCTGAGTCTTACTGCGATCTTTGGGATGCAGAATGAACAAATCAACAGCAGGTGAAGAATTGGTTTTATTTATTTTTTATGCCATTCTTCGTGTGCTATAAGTGATTAGGTGACTTTATTCTTCGGGTCAGTGCAATTACAGCAATACCAGATTTAAATAGAATTTTTATGTTTGGCTGCTGTCACACATTAAAAGACGCCTTTTATTGCAAAAACTAGTTTTCGCATCCCCATATTTTGAGAGCTATAATTTTTCCATATTTCAGACAACAGAGTCATGTTATGGCTTGTTTTTTGTGCGACTAGTTGATGATTTTATTGGTATCATTATCGGGCACGTGACATTTTTTGATCGCTTACTATTCTGATTTTTGCGAGGCAGAATAATAAAAAAACAGCAATTCAGGAATTGTTTTTTGTTTTGTTTTTTTATGTCGTTCTGTGTGTGGTAAAATTGATAAGGCAGCTTTATATTGGTTTTTTTTATGTTTTGGCGCTACTACACAATAAAAACTATTTTATAGACAAAAATTATTATTTTTCCATCACTTTATTCTGAGAGATATAACTTTTTTATTTTTTGCTGATAGAGCTGTATGGCAGCTTGTTTTTTGCGGGACAAGATGACATTTTCAGCGGTACCATTTTTACTTATAATTGTCTTTTCGATTGCGTTTTGTGGCACTTTTTATTCAGCAGTATGATGATGAAGCATTGTTTTTTGCCTCCTTTCTATGGTGCTCACTGAAGGGGTTAACAAGTTGGACAGTTTTATAGAGCGAGTCGTTACGGAGGCGGCAATACCAAATATGTGTACTTTTTCTGTTTATTTTTTCTACATAAATAAATTTATTTCTTGGAAAAATATTTTTTTCTTTTGTTTTGTTCTTTATTTAGGGATTTTTTTAAAAAATATTTCTACACTTTTTAGTAATTTTTTTTAAACTTTTCACATTGTCCCAGGATGGGACATCAATTTACGGTATCTGATCACTGATCTGATGCTCTGCAATGCTTCTGCACAGCAGAGTATAAGAGCAGCATCCGACAGGCAGAGAAGGAGGCATGTCAGTGCCTGCTCTCAGCAGGCGCTTACAAACTACCTTCCCTGCAGTACCCTGAAGGACCCCGCGGCCACCTCCATGGAGACCATAAGAACAACGTGATCACATCGCGTTGTTCTTATGGGACAGCTGCATCAGAGGGGTTAAATGCCCGTGTGGGCGCTGCTGCAGAGTGTCAGCTCTAACACAGAGCTAACACCCGCTTCCGATCACCGCGGCGCTCAGCGTTAACCAGCTTTATCGCTGCGCTGTACCTATACTGTTGTTTGCGGGAACCCAGCAGTATATGTACGATGCATGTTGGGAAGGGGTTAAAAGAAAGATGGACTTGTAACATGACACTTGGAAAAATGCGCAGTAGGAAAAAGTGACACATTGCTGGAGATAGATGTGTCAAAGTTTTTTATTTTTTATTGGCTATACTAAGGAATGGTATTCTACCCGGGCACTCAAGACAAGGAGTGTCATGTATGCTTTTTACAATTTGGAAGGAGACAGCATATGGAATCAAATAACATTAGACGTACACTATAGTTTAGTAGGTACCCATAAAAGCTACAAAAATTCTAACATTCTATAAATTTCCTATGAAATCGGGAGTAATCACAAAGGCCCCGCAATTGCTTGAATGTATAAGGCTGCCGTCACACTAGCAGTATTTGGTCAGTATTTTACATCAGTATTTGTAAGCCAAAACCAGGAGTGGAACAATTAGAGGAAAAGTATAATAGAAACATTTTCACCACTTCTGCATTTATCACCCACTCCTGGTTTTGGCTACAAATACTGATGTAAAATACTGACCAAATACTGAAAGTGTGACGACAGCTTATATGTTGTAAAACATATTGTCAGGCATTACTGCAAGCCTCCCAAGCGCAATTGTCAGTACATAATATAATATATGTAAACCCTAGTGATAAGGGAACCCGTGGATGTTTGAGTTTGCTGAATTTATCTTTTTTTTTAAATATTTTGAATTTGCTTCTGTATGTCTGTAGGTATATGTATATATGTTACTAGATGGTGGCCCGATTCTAACGCATCGGGTATTCTAGAATATGCTATTGCCCAGCCACGTCGTATATTGCTCAGCCACATAGTATACTGCCCAGCCACGTAGTATATTGCCCAGCCACGTAGTATATTGCCCAGTCACGTAATATATTGCCCAGCCACATAGTATATTGCCCTGTCACGTAGTATATTGCCCAGCCACGTAGTATATTGCCCAGCCACATAGTATACTGCCCAGCCACGTAGTATATTGCCCAGCCACATAGTATACTGCCCAGTCACTTAGTATATTGGCCAGCCACATAGTATACTGCCCAGTCACGTAGTATATTGCCCAGCCACGTAGTATATTGCCCAGCCACATAGTACACTGATTATATAACTATTTTTTTGTATTATTATTTTTAACGTTAGATATTTTTACTATTGATGCCGCATAGGCAGCATCAATAGTAAAACGTTGGTCACACAGGGTTAATAGCAGCGTTAACCGACCGCGGCATTAACGCTGGCATTAACCCTATGTGAGCGGTGACTGGAGGGGAGTACGGAGCGGGCACTGACTGTGGGGAGGAAGGAGCGGCCATTTTCTTCCAGACTGTGCCCGTCGCTGATTGGTCGCGGCAGCCATGACAGGCAGCTGGCGAGACCAATCAGCGAACGAATAACCGCGACAGACAGACAGAAGGACAGAAAGACAGACGGAAGTCACCCTTAGACAATTATATAGTAGATGTAGGCGACACTGCAATTATACACAGCAGTCCATCTATATTACAGCAACTGCTGTGTATAATTGCAGTATCCCCTATATTATGTATACAGAATGCTATATCTACAATATATAGGAAATACGTTGCAGTATTGCCTACATAATGTATATAGAGCAGTCTGTATACATCATATAGGTGATAATGCAATGGTTATATATACAATATATAGATGATGCTGCAATTATATAAATCAGTAGCAGTATGACCTACATATTGTATACAGGCTGCTCTATATACAATATATAGGTGACACTGCTACTGCAGTATATACATTATAGGTTACACTGCTACTACAGCATCACCTACATAACATATATACAGCACTGGCAGTATTACATATAGTATCTACATGGACACATTGATCTTGGCTGGGACTTACCCAGATCCTTGTGCTGAGGGGGAAAGTGATAAGGTGCTGAAGCACGTGCAGCATCGGACATGTAGAGGAGAGGAGACTAGAGCGTATCCTGAATTTTGCCGGTGACGATGTCCAGGAAAAAAAACTTTTGTATAAAGCCCCTGCGTGCCCTGTCTCCGCTGAGTGCCGTGCCATCACAGTCGCTGTGCATGCTTTAGGAAGGGCCGCCGAGTGGCCTTGTCAGCGCATGTATGCGAGACAGCATGCGCTGAACAGCTTCTTCAAAAAGTTTGAAAGGGCCAGTGGCCACTTTGCAATTCAGAGCCGCCGGCCCACCAATCCGGGCCTGCCGAGGAGACATTTTTGAGCTGTGGAGGTGCCATATTGTCCGGGTGTGAAATTTGATATCAGCTATCTTGGGAAATGTGAAAACATGCTCTGTGGGTGAAGCTGAGTGTAATCTTATGTGGGGGTATTGTTCTCCATGCTGTGAGGCTGAAATTTTTAAACTTGCACTGTGGGGTCATTGTGCACTATGCTCTGTGGCTTAAATTTTTAGGAACCCCAAGAAAAAGGTTGCGTAATTGTCTAATCCAGACTGATGCTAAAGGCCCTAATTCAGAATTCGAGACCTACTATCATTATTGGACTGGGACTCAAATTCAGCCCTGGCATATGAGAGCACGCAGGCCCACTTGCTATGATGTGAATGTGATATATATTGGTCAATTTTGGATTTATCGATTGCACGAGATACAGTTGTGTGCAAAAGTATTTGCCCCCATTCCTGATTTCTTATTCTTTTGCATGTTTGTCACACTTAAATGTTTAAGATCACCAAACAAATTTAAATACTAGAAAAAGATAACACAAGTAAGCACAAAATGCAGTTTATAAATGAATGTCTTTATTTTTAAGGGAAAAAAAGAGTCCAAACCTACAGGGTACCTGTAGCTAGGTAATGAAAGGGCATATAATCTGCAGACCTCACCTGCACAGAACTGTCGCCATGATGTCACAATGCTGCTGAAGCAGAGGTCAGGTCATCACTGGAGTTAATCCCTGGCGGAGAAGGAATCTAAATAGAACAAAAAGGACATTCCTGTAGTGAAGGAGAGAACCACAGTTGGCACAGGCCCATCTGGCATTTGCCAGAATAGCCAGATGGCCAGTCCGACCCTGACTACTATGTTTTCCACATTTGCAGTACACAGTACTACATCATACATTTTTGAACATTTGGAGTATCACTCCCCGAGCTCTGTGACTGAAATTTAGTGTAATCTTATGTGGTGGTATGGGGGTACTGTGTCACATGGTGTGGGGGCGAATTTTGCATGCTAGTTCTGTGGGGATACTCTCCCTTCTGAGAAAAATTATTTTCTGACTTAAAAAAAATTGCTTTATTTCTGCCCCAGTGTTAGTCCAGCCATACCCTTCTAGACCTTTTATCATGGAGGTCAACGCTTCTGAGGTGGAAGTGGGCGCAGTGTTATCCCAGGGTCCCGCTACTCTGACCAGCCTCAAACCTTGTGTCTTCTTTTCAAGAAAGTTCTCTTCTGCCAAAAGAAATTATGATGTGAGTAATAGAGAGCTTCTGATGGTCAAGTTGGCCTTTGAAGAATGGAGGCATTTTTTGGAGGGGGCTGCTCATGTAGTCACCATGATCACTGGTCACAAAAATTTAGCTTATACCGAGTCTGCCAAAAGATTGACCCCCAGACAGGCCCGGTCATAGCTTTTTTTCCCGATTTCAATTTTCCATCATCTTCCATCCAGGGTCTAAGAATGTTAAAGCAGATGCATTGTCCCGAAGCTTTGATCCGGTGTCTCCTCCTGAACCTCCGTCCTCCATTCTTCAGCCCGAGTTGGTGGTGGCCGAAACCTCGTCTGATTTGGAGAGATAAATTTTTGAGGCCCAGACTCTGGCTCCTAATAATAAACCTGTGGGGAAAATAGCAGAACAATTCTGTCTTAGACTCCTGCGAGAGTTTCATGAGTCAGTATTGAGTGCTCATCCTGGGATTTCGGACACCCAGGAGGCAGTTGCTAGGGTTTTCTGATGGCCCTCTTTGGTCGCTGATGTTAAAAGGTTTGCATCTGCATGTAGGGTTTGTGCCTTTTCTAAAAATTCTCATTGCTGGCCGGCCAGGGAATTGGTGCCTTTACCAATTCCGGATAGACCATGGACACATTTGTCCATGTATTTTATCACTAATCTCCCTCCATCCAGGGATAACTCCGTTGTGTGGGTGGTGGTGGATAGATTTTCCAATCAGGCTAATTTTGTACCTCTGCCCACTCTACCCTCTGCTGTAACCTTGGCCAGATTGTTTGTGCTACATGTGGTCAGTCTGCATGGTGTGCCTATAAATGTGGTGTCTGACAGAGGTGTGCAGTTTGTGGCCAAGTTTTGGAGGTCTTTATGCAAGAAGTTGGGAATCACTCTGTCTTTTTCCTCTGCCTATCATCCGGGGTCTAATGGACAAACCAAATGCACTAAACAGTCCTTGGAGCAAATTCTGAGATGGTTGGCATCTTCTAGACAGGATGACTGGTGTGATGCGTTACCGGTGGCAAAGTTTGCTTTCAACGGTCGTGTGAGTCAGTCCAGAGGAATGTCTCCCTTCTTGGTCAACTATGGGTTTAACCCACATTTTGGGGAGTTTTCTCACATGGACTCAGGTTGTTTGGGGCGGAGGGTACTGTGCAATGCTTAAAATCCTTGTGGGTGGAGGTTCAGCGAAACATCACTAAGTCCCAGGGAAGGTATACATTTTTTGCGGATAAGAGGATGGGGTCGGGTCCTGCATTCCTAGTGGGCGAGAAGGTGTAGTTATCCACTCGCAATATTAAGCTTAAGGTCCCCTTGGCCAAACTGGGTCCTAAGTTCATTGGCCCATATAAAACTATTGAGGTTTTCAACCGGGTGGCCTACAGGTTGCAGCTTCCCGCCTCCTTCAAAATATCTTTTCACAGGTCCCTTTTGAAACCGTTGGGGGTGATCGAGGAGGACTCCTCACCCGTCACTCCTTCTGTGTTGGTGGAAGGTAATCTGGAGTATGAGGTGGGGCGCATCGTTGATTCTCAGTGGATGCAACGGAATCTGCAGTATTTGGTGCACTGGAAGGAGTATGGTCTGGAGGATCGGTCGTGGGTCTCGGCCGTTTAGTTCATGTCGATCAGTTGGTTCGGGCCTTTCATGCCAGGCATCCTGAGAAGCCAGGGGGTCCAGTGGCCCCCCTTAAGAGGGGGGTACTGCCATGGTTGTGGACAGGGTTCCTTCCCTGTCCTCTTGGGGTTAATTGTATAGTCTCCTTCTTGTTTGGGGAGAGCTATATTTACCCACCTTCATCTGGGGATCCTTGTCAGTGATACATCTGTCTTGGCTGTGTGTCTGACCCCCTGGTGTGATTGCATACTGTTGTCTGGTTGCTTTCTTATGTATGACTCGGTCTGTTTTCTCGTTATGTGCTTTGCCTGGTGACTCTGTGCTAACTGTCTGTTGCTGGCTCTGATCTTCGGCTTGGTACTCTATCTTCCCTCCTGTTTGCCCTGTTTGTACTGCACATTTATTTTTGGCTCCCCGACCTTTTGCTACATCTTGACCACGCTTACATCTCACCCTTTTGGCACTACATCAACCTCCTAACTTGACATTGGCACATTCAGACTACTCTCTGGCTCCACTGGTCACCGCCGCCACTCGGCGTCTGGCTCCAACTCCGTCCACTCCCCCGGAGGTCACGTGTTTTAGGTCCTCTGCTCAGGCAGGTAAGCTCACCGCAGCACTCCATACTCTCTCTGTCCTTCCATAACACATGCACCGACTCCTGCTGTAAGTCTGCAGCAGGGTTTTTGATAGCAACAATGCCAGTTTCAATGAGCTTTGCCTTGGGGCGCTTTGGGGATAACCACACGTAACGGACAACCCTAATGTAAGTGTTACTGACTAACGGATGTTATCTTGGTCTCATGAGCATGTAGTACACAGCTGATACAGTATAGTATATGGGACCATGTGATACGAATATACTTAGCACTACATATATAGGGTTTTCTGGTCATGGTGTTGGAGCATTTCCCCATTATTGGTTAAAGTAGTGACCTGAATTTTTTTATTGACTTTGTGATTCGCTTTGCACTATATTTGTCTAAACTTTGTTTAGTTTACCTTAATAAAGACTGTATTTTCCACTTGGCACAGTATACTGGATGTTTCTTGAGGTTATTTAACGTTTATCAGTTCTTTTGTGCGCTGGTTACGGGGAGGGTTTTTGTTGCTATGGCAACTTGGGAACTGCCACCTCCTTAGAAGGCAGTGTCATCATGGCAAAAATGTTGCAAAATTTTGAGCACGCCACAACATGTGGCACCATTATGATATGATTTGATTATCAGGATGCAGCGTTACAACAACATGGTGTAAGAGTATGTGTCCATACATCTCCATGTACTAAGTGATGGGTCTGCTTTATTTAAGTTCTGGATTTCCAAATTGGACAAACGACCTAAACTTGCCTTTTATGCTTTGGAGGTGCTGACCTGCCCTGTGGCACGTGTACTGTAGGAATGTTTGTTTAGCATGTTAGTGTGTGTGATTATTTGTGTATTCTGGTGTAAGTGCTGCATACCAAATTAATTAAAGACTTAAGTTAATGATGGGATGAATTCGGTACCTTGTAGATTCATTTATGAAGCTTGATGCAATCGTGATATGGGCATGCGCAGTATGTCTGTTGCAGAGATGGTTTGCAGACCTGTGCAGATACAATGGATGTCCAAGACATGCGCAGTATGATCTAATGGTGATGATTCGTTTTGCGCAGCTGTGATACCACATACCCAGAAGGATTTGGGAACAAGCGTGAGGCAGGATGCATCTGGAAGCAATAGATGTGGTGCAGCAGTGATCTCTGTCCCCGTTAGGATTCTATGATTGGCGGTGATTACAACAATAGAAACTGCAATATCCCGAGGCATCAGCCTCTTTGGGAATGACAAATATATCTAAGATTTTCTACTAGGACTTGTATCTATGGCACAGGAAGATATAATTTACGGTACACCCATCATGATAATCTGCCCATACTATTATATTGACCATGTAATGTCATTGTAACATGAGCTCTGATTGGTCCTTAGTACGCGTTATGTGATTGATTGACTTCTTGTGACATCAGACCCTAGGTTTTAAAAGGTCCAGGATCCTCTGTTTTGGTTCATTATAGCCTCAGTCCCCTGATGACGCCAGTGATGCTTGCGAAACATGTTGGGGAGGCTTAGGGCAAATTTTATATAGCATTAGTCAGTGTTTTGTTGGTCTGGCAGTAGTTATGGTATATAGGTAGTAGCTACACCTTGATCCATATGCTTAAATTGTATATAATAATAGGACAATGAGCAATCTATAAGACGTGAGTCCAATGAACAATATACTAGTGTCCTTTCTATATGAAACTGACTATTGCGAATTTTAACATATTTCCTTTAGCAGTTTAATTAAAAGTGTTGTTTTAGGTTTTTAGTTAGGGATTAGTTGCCTTTTGGCAATCTGTGATTTAATTTTGATACCCTACGCTGGCTATGTACAGCAGTTTGTGTGTTTATGTGATCACAGAAAGGCGAATCTTCCTGTCCACAGCCAACGTGGGAAAGTTAACATTCATTAAAATGAACTAGGTGGGGATTCCTCATGACTTATCCATTTCTTTGGAAGTCTAACCATATTTGCCTCACACAGCCATAGTTATATTCTATTTGCCACTAGTTTAATTTTCAAGCCTTCCCAAATAAAAATATATATATATATTTTTTAATTCTGTGTTCTTTTAAGATCCTTCCTTAAAAAAAAAACCAAAAAAGCAAAAAAAAGAAACCAAAAAACACAAAAACAGTGTTGGACATCTCTTCCCTTGCCTCTTCCATCTACATCACCACATCCACGTCCTTCTCATCCACCTCCGCCTTCACTTGGACCTCAGCCTCTTGGTTCTAGATTGTTAATTTGTACTTTTCTTTCTATGTTCTTTTGAGTCAGTTCTCAGTTCCCTAAAAAAAAACACAAAAACAGTGTTAGAAAACTTGTCCCCTGCCTCTCCCACCAACACTGCCACATCCACCTCCACCTACTTCACCTCCTGCTCCACTTGGACCTCGGCCTCTTGGTTCAAGATTTTTTTATTTTTATTTTTATTTTATGCTATTTTAAGTAATTTCATTATAAACATTTGTTTGCATGGCAATTGTCCTGCTCTTAACCCCATTCTGCTTCCTTTTGCAACCACCTATCTCACACTATGAGCATTTTACAGCCATTTTAAGGCACCGAAGTTCAGTTCCCATTGATTTCTATTCTGTTCTGGTTCAGGGCCAAGTTCAGGATGAAGTTTTCATGCCAAACCTAACTTTGAACTACAGTTCTGCCGAACCTGACGAACCAGAGTATCCGCAGGTCCTCTCATTCCTAATAGGTACATTAGTGCAAATGTGATTTTAGGACATACCAATAATCACTTTTTATAGACTTTTTTAATTAAAATTGTTATATTTTATGTTTTATGTCACTACTTAGTTTCCCATTGGCTACAATAGCACACACATAAGATTTATCCTGTTTTCAGCTGTCAGACTGGTACAAGTTTAGCAGAGAGAATGGAGTTTAATGATAGCTCTATTGTAATAACAAGGACATAGATGATGTTATATTCCATAGGCCGAGATAAATCTCCTTATGCATTAATCTTTTGACTGCTTGGATAGGAGCCTGATACTTTATCACTTTGAAAAGAATATATTATATTATCGACACTTCTCTGACCCTTAATGATTATTAGTTTCAGCTGCCATTAACTATACACATCCTGTTGTAGTGTCTGTACCGACAGTTGTAGAAGGAGGTTTGTCTGCAAACATTTCAGAGAAAATATATTTTAATGATCCACCTCCCAATGCCATGTAGGTGATTGACAGGTCTTTCCCTCTTGTGAATATAGGTGAAATGATGAATTATGAAATTGCGAAATGATCTTTTGGCTTAGTAAAATAAAAATCATTGTTCTCAGCAGTAAATAGTCCTGTGTAAAAAGGATACCTAGTGCCAAGAATAATGACATCCTATTTGCACAGAACAATCTATTACTGTTTGCTCCGTGTGCATGTATGATCAAGTGGGAAAAAATTAGCTGATCAGCAGTCATTTAAATCGTTCAGTATACACCCACATTAAAGAGGACCTGTCACAAAAGTTTTCATATTGAACTGGACAAAGAATGTAAATAGTGACCGCAGAGCTGAATATTTTTATTAGATTTTTTTATCTTGACTAGGGTTGAGCGAAACGGATCGGTCATTTTCATAAGTCGCCGACTTTTGGCAAAGTCGGGTTTCATGAAACCCGACCCGATCCCAGCGTGGGATCGGCCATGCGGTACACGATCTTCGCGCCAAAGTCGCGTTTCCTATGACGCTTAAAGCGCCATTTCTCAGCCAATGAAGGTGGACGCAGAGTGTGGGCAGCGTGATGACATAGATCCTGGTCCCCACCATCTAAGAGAAGGGCATGGCAGTGATTGGCTTGCTTTCTGCGGCGTCACAGGAGCTATAAAGGGGCGTTCCTGCCGACCGCCATCTTACTGCTGCTGATCTGAGCATTGGGAGAGGATGCTGCCGTCAGAAGCAGGGATAGCGTTAGGCAGGGTAAATTAACCCCCAAACCGCTTGTGCTGTAGCGATTTCCACTGTCCAACACCACCTTTTCTTTTTGGGACAGTGGAGGCTCGATTTCTGTGCAACAGCTCTGTAGCTTATAAGGCTCCCTGATAGCTACGTTGCTGTGTGTACGCCACTGTGCAAACCAACTGCTTTTTTCAAAGCACAAATCCTGTTGCTCCTTCCTTTCTGCACAGCTATCTTGTTTGTTTGTCCACACTTTTGACTTTTGTGTGCAGCAGTCCTTTTTATTGCTGTCTGACATACTTTTCTGAGATAACTGTAGGGAGATAGTAATTGTAGTACAGCCCCTTTTTTTTTTTTGTTATATCTCTTCAAGCCACTTTCTGCCACAGAAAATATACTCTAATACAGTGGCCCAGATTTATTCACTAGTCTCCCTGAAAAAAAAAATAAAAGTGGGAGATTAAGATTGTCAAATCTGCATCAGTGCCAGTCCTGTGTGTGGTATCTGTCTTTGTTTTTCTGCCACAGAAAACCTACTGTCTAACAGTGGGCCTGATTTCTTCACAATTCTCCCAGAAAAAAAATAAAAGTGGGAGATTAAGATTGGCAAATCTGCATTAGTGCCAGTCCTGTGTGTGGCATCTGTCTTTGTTTTTCTGCCACAGAACACCTACTGTATAACAGTGGGCCAGATTAAATCACTTGTCTCACATATCCCCCAAAAAAATTTAAATAAAGGGAGAATAATCTTGCCAAACCTGTGCATCTGTGCAAGTGCTGTCTGTGGTATCTGTCAGTCATTTTGTGCCACAGGAACTATACCGTGTTATAGTGGGCCTAATTCAATCCCTTGTCTCCCATATAAAAAAAAAAGAGGGACATTTCTATTGCCAGTGTGTGCATCTGCGTCAGTCCGGCTAGTGCCATATCTGCCAGCCTCTTTCTGCTAATCAAACTGTGTTGTGTAATACAGTGGGCCTGATTTTTCCCTGGATTCTCCCACACATAAAGAGGGACATTTCTATTGCCAGTGTGTGCATCTGCGTCAGTCCGGTTAGTGCCATATCTGCCAGCCTCTTTCTGCTAATCAAACTGTGTTGTTGTGTAATACAGTGGGCCTGATTTTTCCCTGCATTCTCCCACTCATAAAGAGGGACATTTCTATTGCCAGTGTTTTTATCTGCATCACTCCTGTTAGTGCCATATCTGCCAGCCTCTTTCTGCCAATCAAACAGTGTAGTGTAATACAGTGGGCCTGATTTTTCCCTGCATTCTCCCACACAAAAAAAGTTACATTTCTATTGGCAGTGTGTGCATCTGCGTCAGTCCTGTCAGTGTCATATCTGCCAGCCTCTTTCTGCCAATCAAAGAGTGTAGTGTAATACAGTGGGCCTGATTTTTCACTGCATTCTCCCACACATAAAGAGGGACATTTCTCTTGCCAGTGTGTGCATCTGCGTCAGTCCGGTTAGTGCCATATCTGCCAGCCTCTTTCTGCCAATCAAACTGTCTATTGTAATACAGTGGGCCTGATTTTTCCCTGCATTCTCCCACACATAAAGAGGGACATTTCTATTGCCAGTGTTTTTATCTGCGTCACTCCTGTTAGTGCCATATCTGCCAGCCTCTTTCTGCCAATCAAACTGTCTAGTGTAATACAGTGGGCCTGATTTTTCCCTGCATTCTCCCACACATAAAAAAGGGAGATTTACATTCACAACAAGTTCACGCACACCTTGTACCTGGTTTTACAGGACCACATAACGGTTGTTAGTTTGGTAACATTTTTCCAAGAATGAGGAAGTCTGGTGGAAGAGGTCGTGGCCGTGGGCATTCATTGCCAGCTGGTAATGATGGTAGTGGTGGTGGTCGTGGAGCATCAGGTGGTCGTGGGATAAGCAATATAGCCCCTAAGTCTCGAGTTGTTGAGCCAGCGTCATCGTCTGGCTACACAAGGCCTCGAAGGCTCCCTTTTCTGTGAGTAGGAAAACCGCTTTTGAAGCCGGAGCAGCAGGAACAAGTATTGGCTTTCATTGCTGACTCTGCCTCTAGCTCTTTTGCCTCCTCCTCGGAAAGTGCCAAATGTCAGAGCAGTGCATCGTCAGTGGATGCTCCCGGTCAGGATCAAGTCGCTTCCTTGTGTCCTTCACCCAAAACAACAGTGAAGGATGCGTCAGGCGACACAACTGGTTACTCCATGGAGCTCTTTACACATACCGTGCCTGGGTTACAAAGGGAAATTGTTAACAGGCCATGCCCATTACAAGATGAATCGGACATAGAGTGCACAGATGTACAGCCACAGCCAGATTATTATGCTGTTCCTTTGACTCAGATCAGAACATTGCCCTCGCAGTGTACTGATCCAGAATCTGACCCCGATGAGACTATGGAGCCCCGTCACGAACGCTATAGCACCGGCTTACACGGTGACCCAGATGAAGGTGCACAGGACAGAAGAGGAGGTCATAGATGACCCAGTTGTTGACCCCGATTGGCAGCCATTGGGGGAACAGGGTGCAGGCGGCAGTAGCTCTGAAGCAGAGGAGGAGGAGCCGCAGCAGGCATCAACATCGTAACAGGTTCCATCTGGCAGGCCCGTATCTGGCCAAAAACGTGTGGCAAAACCAAAACCAGTTGTAGGACAGCGTGGCCATCCGGTTTAAGTAGCTCAGTGTGCAATGCCTGAAACGGTATCCGATAGTAGGAAAAGTGCAGTCTGGCATTTTTTTAACCAAGATCCCAATGATCAGTGCAAAGTCATCTGTAAGAAATGCTCAAGGACCTTCAGCAGAGGTCAGAATGTTAAAAATCTAAATACAAGTTGCATGCGTAGACATTTAACCACCATGCACTTGCAAGCCTGGACAAACTACCAAACGTCCCTTAACGTTGTAGCACCCTCTCACAATGAAGCTAGTCAGTAATGCGACATCCCTTCCCTCACTGTAAGCCCACCGTTTACCACACCACCTGCAGGTAATGTGGCGGTTTCGTCGCAAGGCCAAAGCAGTCATGGAATCACCAGGTTCGTGGTAGCAAAAACTGTAAAAAGGGCAACAGCAAGAATACCATCACCAACCCTCTCTCAGTCACCCATGTCCACCGGCACCCCCGCTAGTTCTAGTTCCACCCTATGCAGCTCTCCAGTCCAGGTCACTCTACATGAGACTCTCGTTAGGAAAAGGAAGTACTCATCCTTGCATCCGCATACAATGGGGTTTGAACGCCCACATTGCTAGACTAATCTCGTTAGATATGATGCCCTACCGGTTAGTTGAAAGCGAAGCTTTCAAAGCCCTGATGGACTACGCTGTACCACGCTACGATCTACCCAGTCGACACTTTTTTTTCCAGAAAAGCCATCCCAGCCTTCCACCAGCATGTAAAAGACCGCATTGTCCATGCGCTCAGGCAATCTGTCAGTAGAAAGGTGCACCTGACAACAGATGCATGGACCAGTAGGCATGGCCAGGGGCATTATGTCTCCATCACGGCACACTGGTTTAATGTGGTGGATGCAGGGTCCACAGGGGACAGTAATATTGGGACAGTTCTGCCTAGCCCACGGTCTAGGAAACAGTTGGCTTTAGGCGTTCGTCACCCCTCCTCCTCCTCATCCTCCAGCAGAAGCGAGAGCTCATCCACAGACCGCAGTCGCACGACCACTCCATCCGCAGTTGCCACTGTAGCACACAAGGTGTCCAATTATGGAATAGCTAGTGGCAAGCGTCAACAGGCTGTATTGGCAATGAAGTGTTTGGGCGACAACAGACACACCACGGAAGTTCTGTCCGAGTTCTTGCAGCAAGAAACTCAGTCATGGCTGGGCACTGTACATCTTGAGGCAGGCAAGGTAGTCAGTGATAACTGAAGGAATTTTATGGCTGCCATAGCCCTTTCACAACTGAAACACATTCCTTGCCTGGCTCACACCTTAAACCTGGTGGTGCAGTGCTTCCTGAAAAGTTATCCGGGGTTACCCGACCTGCTGCTGAAAGTGCGCAGACTTTGCTCTCACATCCGCCGTTCGCCCATACACTCCAGCCGTATGCAGAACCATCAGCGGTCTTTGAACCTTCCCCAGCATCGCCTAATCATCGACATTGCAGCAAGGTGGAACTCCACACTGCATATTATTCATAGACTGTGAAAACAGAGGCGTGCTGTTATGTATTTGTGGGAGGATACACATACACGGGCAGGCAGTTGGATGGCAGACATGGAGTTGTCAGCTGTGCAGTGGTCGAAGCTCCAAGACCTGTGTCAAGTCCTTCAGTGTTTTGAGGAATGCACATGGCTGGTTAGTGCAGACAACGCCATAATAAGCATGAGCATCCCCCTAATGCTTCTGCTGGTGCAAAGTTTGACGCACATAAAGGAACAGGCGTCTGCAGCCGAGGACGAGGGAATCCTTGATGACAGTTAGCCATTGTCAGCTCAGGTTAGTCTACAGGACGAGGTGGCGGGCGAAGAGGAGGATGATGGGGATGAGTATTTTTGGGATGAGGAAGCTTCTCAGGGGGCAATAGAAACTGCTGGCGGTGCAAGGCCGGGTTCAGGGTTTTTAAGGGAGACGTTGATTTGCCAGAAAGTGCTCCTCAACCCAGCATATGCACTGAGTTGACAACTGGAACATTGGCCCACATGGTGGATTATGCCTTGCATATCCTCAAAAGGGACCCACGCATTATAAAAATTATGACCGATGACTGACTGATTACTGGTTGGCCTGCCTCCTTGATCCTCGCTATAAAGGCAAATTGCAAAATATCATGCCACATGAGAACCTCGAACAGATATTGGCAACCCTCCTTCCAATTGTCCTCCGCTGACCTCACCAATGCTGCCTGAGTACCCCTGCCACCTAATGGAAGCTGCATAGAGCCTATTTTATTATTTTAGGCCTAGGAAGTCTGTCTGCGGTCCCTCCTTCGAATTGTCCTCCGCTGACCACACCAATGCTGCCTGTGTATCCCTTCCACCTAATGGAAGCTGCATAGAGCCTATTTTATTATTTTTGGCCTAGGAAGTCTGTCTGCGGTCCCTCCTTCCAATTGTCCTCCGCTGACCACACCAATGCTGCCTGAGTACCCCTGCCACCTAATGGAAGCTGCATAGAGCCTATTTTATTATTTTAGGCCTAGGAAGTCTGTCTACGGTCCCTCCTTCGAATTGTCCTCCGCTGACCACACCAATGCTGCCTGTGTACCCCTTCCACCTAATGGAAGCTGCATGGAGCCTATTTTATTATTTTTGGCCTAGGAAGTCTGTATGCGGTCCCTCCTTCGAATTGTCCTCCGCTGACCACACCAATGCTGCCTGTGTACCCCTTCCACCTAATGGAAGCTGCATAGAGCCTATTTTATTATTTTTGGCCTAGGAAGTCTGTCTGCGGTCCCTCCTTCCAATTGTCCTCCGCTGACCACACCAATGCTGCCTGAGTACCTCTGCCACATAATGGAAGCTGCATAGAGCCTATTTTATTATTTTAGGCCTAGGAAGTCTGTCTACGGTCCCTCCTTCGAATTGTCCTCCGCTGACCACACCAATGCTGCCTGTGTACCCCTTCCACCTAATGGAAGCTGCATAGAGCCTATTTTATTATTTTTGGCCTAGGAAGTCTGTATGCGGTCCCTCCTTCGAATTGTCCTCCGCTGACCACACCAATGCTGCCTGTGTGCCCCTTCCACCTAATGGAAGCTGCATAGAGCCTATTTTATTATTTTTGGCCTAGGAAGTCTGTCTGCGGTCCCTCCTTCGAATTGTCCTCCGCTGACCACACCAATGCTGCCTTTGTGCCCCTTCCACCTAATGGAAGCTGCATAGAGCCTATTTTATTATTTTTGGCCTAGGAAGTCTGTCTGCGGTCCCTCCTTCCAATTGTCCTCCGCTGACCACACCAATGCTGCGTGAGTACCCCTGCCACCTAATGGAAGCTGCAAAGAGCCTATTTTATTATTTTAGGCCCAGGAAGTCTGTCTGCGTTCCCTCCTTCAAATTGTCCTCCACTGACCACACCAATGCTGCCTGTGTACCCCTGCCACCCAATGGAAGCTGCATAGAGCCTATTTTATTATTTTAGGCCTAGGAAGTCTGTCTACGGTCCCTCCTTCGAATTGTCCTCCGCTGACCACACCAATGCTGCCTGTGTACCCCTTCCACCTAATGGAAGCTGCATAGAGCCTATTTTATTATTTTTGGCCTAGGAAGTCTGTATGCGGTCCCTCCTTCGAATTGTCCTCCGCTGACCACACCAATGCTGCCTGTGTGCCCCTTCCACCTAATGGAAGCTGCATAGAGCCTATTTTATTATTTTTGGCCTAGGAAGTCTGTCTGCGGTCCCTCCTTCGAATTGTCCTCCGCTGACCACACCAATGCTGCCTTTGTGCCCCTTCCACCTAATGGAAGCTGCATAGAGCCTATTTTATTATTTTTGGCCTAGGAAGTCTGTCTGCGGTCCCTCCTTCCAATTGTCCTCCGCTGACCACACCAATGCTGCGTGAGTACCCCTGCCACCTAATGGAAGCTGCAAAGAGCCTATTTTATTATTTTAGGCCCAGGAAGTCTGTCTGCGTTCCCTCCTTCAAATTGTCCTCCACTGACCACACCAATGCTGCCTGTGTACCCCTGCCACCCAATGGAAGCTGCATAGAGCCTATTTTATTATTTTAGGCCGAGGAAGTCTGTATGCGGTCCCTCCTTCAAATTGTCCTCCACTGACCACACCAATGCTGCCTGTGTACCCCTGCCACCTAATGGAAGCTGCATAGAGCCTATTTTATTATTTTAGGCCTAGGAAGTCTGTCTGCGGTCCCTCCTTCAAATTGTCCTCCACTGACCACACCAATGCTGCCTGTGTACCCCTGCCACCTAATGGAAGCTGCATAGAGCCTATTTTATTATTTTAGGCCTAGGAAGTCTGTCTGCGGTCCCTCCTTCAAATTGTCCTCCACTGACCACACCAATGCTGCCTGTGTACCCCTGCCACCCAATGGAAGCTGCATAGAGCCTATTTTATTATTTTAGGCCGAGGAAGTCTGTATGCGGTCCCTCCTTCAAATTGTCCTCCACTGACCACACCAATGCTGCCTGTGTACCCCTGCCACCTAATGGAAGCTGCATAGAGCCTATTTTATTATTTTAGGCCTAGGAAGTCTGTCTGCGGTCCCTCCTTCAAATTGTCCTCCACTGACCACACCAATGCTGCCTGTGTACCCCTTCCACCTAATGGAAGCTGCATAGAGCCTATTTTATTATTTTTGGCCTAGGAAGTCTGTCTGCGGTCCCTCCTTCCAATTGTCCTCCGCTGACCACACCAATGCTGCCTGAGTACCCCTGCCACCTAATGGAAGCTGCAAAGAGCCTATTTTATTATTTTATGCCCAGGAAGTCTGTCTGCGTTCCCTCCTTCAAATTGTCCTCCACTGACCACACCAATGCTGCCTGTTTACCCCTGCCACCCAATGGAAGCTGCATAGAGCCTATTTTATTATTTTAGGCCTAGGAAGTCTGTATGCAGTCCCTCCTTCAAATTGTCCTTCACTGACCACACCAATGCTGCCTGTGTACCCCTGCCACCTAATGGAAGCTGCATACAGCCTATTTTATTATTTTAGGCCTAGGAAGTCTGTCTGCGGTCCCTCCTTCAAATTGTCCTCCACTGACCACACCAATGCTGCCTGTGTACCCCTGCCACCCAATGGAAGCTGCATAGAGCCTATTTTATTATTTTAGGTCTAGGAAGTCTGTCTGCGGTCCCTCCTTCAAATTGTCCTCCACTGATCACACCAATGCTGCCTGTTTACCCCTGCCACCCAATGGAAGCTGCATAGAACCTATTTTATTATTTTAGGCCTAGGAAGTCTGTATGCAGTCCCTCCTTCAAATTGTCCTTCGCTGACCACACCAATGCTTCCTGTGTACCCCTGCCACCTAATGGAAGCTGCATACAGCCTATTTTATTATTTTAGGCCTAGGAAGTCTGTCTGCGTTCCCTCCTTCAAATTGTCCTCCACTGACCACACCAATGCTGCCTGTTTACCCCTGCCACCCAATGGAAGCTGCATAGAGCCTATTGTATTATTTTAGGCCTAGGAAGTCTGTATGCAGTCCCTCCTTCAAATTGTCCTTCACTGACCACACTAATGCTGCCTGTGTACCCCTGCCACCTAATGGAAGCTGCATACAGCCTATTTTATTATTTTAGGCCTAGGAAGTCTGTCTGCGGTCCCTCCTTCAAATTGTCCTCCACTGACCACACCAATGCTGCCTGTGTACCCCTGCCACCCAATGGAAGCTGCATAGAGCCTATTTTATTATTTTAGGTCTAGGAAGTCTGTCTGCGGTCCCTCCTTCAAATTGTCCTCCACTGACCACACCAATGCTGCCTGTGTACCCCTGCCACCTAATGGAAGCTGCATAGAGCCTATTTTATTTTTTTAGGCCTAGGAAGTCTGTCTGCGGTCCCCCCTTGAAATTGTCCTCCACTGACCACACCAATGCTGCCTGTTTACCCCTGCCACCCAATGGAAGCTGCATAGAGCCTATTTTATTATTTTAGGCCTAGGAAGTCTGTATGCAGTCCCTCCTTCAAATTGTCCTTCACTGACCACACCAATGCTGCCTGTGTACCCCTTCCACCTAATGGAAGCTGCATACAGCCTATTTTATTATTTTAGGCCTAGGAAGTCTTTCTGCGGTCCCTCCTTCCAATTGTCCACTGCTGACCACACCAATGCTGCCTGAGTACCCCTGCCACCTAATGGAAGCTGCATAGAGCCTATTTTATTATTTTAGACCTAGGAAGTCTGTCTGCGGTCCCTCCTTCAAATTGTCCTCCACTGACCACACCAATGCTGCCTGTGTACCCCTGCCACCCAATGGAAGCTGCATAGAGCCTATTTTATTATTTTAGGCCTAGGAAGTCTGTCTGCGGTCCCTCCTTCAAATTGTCCTCCACTGACCACACCAATGCTGCCTGTGTACCCCTGCCACCTAATGGAAGCTGCATAGAGCCTATTTTATTATTTTAGGCCTAGGAAGTCTGTATGCAGTCCCTCCTTCAAATTGTCCTTCACTGACCACACCAATGCTGCCTGTGTACCCCTGCCACCTAATGGAAGCTGCATACAGCCTATTTTATTATTTTAGGCCTAGGAAGCAGCTTGTCTCCACCACGCTCCCGTCCTTACTCTGTGTGACGTCACTACAGCCCCGCCTCCAATTCACCGCCGCGTCCTCAGCGTTGCTTCCGGCCGGGGCACGCTAGGCGCTGGTGATCTCCCGCGCTCCCGCGCTCTCGCTAGAACGCGCTTCTACAGGAGACCTCTGATATCACCCTGCTCCACCAATTGCCGGACGCAAGCAGCGCTACTACATTTATAAGCACTGACCCTAGCAGTATATGGTAAGCGAACGGACAACTTTATTTCTTTGCTATCACCAGCTTTATATGTTCCAGGACAGATTGTACATACCACGTTAGATTGCTTATATCTTTATTCTATCCCTCTCCATATTAGTATCGGTCAATCATAATGCGGCTAGCAATCACTGCCGGTGTAGCCGCCAGACCCCCACATGAGCAGTGAGTAGTCTGTACCAATATCATTTAGAGGTTGAGGTTGTATGCTTATGCCTTATAATACCCAACACACTATCTCTCCCTAGAAACATTTTCTAAGCCTGGGGAAGAAGTATTGGCAGTATCCACATAGGAATACTTTACAGTCTAGCACTTAACAGTCTCTTACAATAAGTAAGTGTGCATACAATATCCTCTACTATTTCATATACACTATTCTATTTGACTTTATAATATTCCTTTTAGTTATATACTGCAATCAGGTTCTACTCCGCCCCTATGAGAACAATTGGCTCCTATACCCACTCACTAATTCCTCAACAAGTAAGTCTAGTTTTTTTCTTCTGCTCGTTCTGTTGCTTTTGGGCAGCGCAGTGGTTCTAATTATTCTTCACCTAATGGAAGCTGCATAGAGCCTATTTTATTATTTTAGGCCTAGGAAGTCTGTCTGCGGTCCCTCCTTCCAATTGTCCTCCGCTGACTACACCAATGCTGCCTGAGTACCCCTGCCACCTAATGGAAGCTACATAGAGCCCTATTTTATTATTTTAGGCCTAGGAAGTCTGTCTGTGGTCCCTCCTTCAAATTGTCCTCCACTAACCACACCAATGCTGCCTGTGTACCCCTGCCACCTAATGGAAGCTGCATAGAGCCTATTTTATTATTTTAGGCCTAGGAAGTCTGTCTGCGGTCCCTCCTTCAAATTGTCCTCCACTGACCACACCAATGCTGCCTGTGTACTCCTGCCACCCAATGGAAGCTGCATAGAGCCTATTTTATTATTTTAGGCCTAGGAAGTCTGTCTGCGGTCCCTCCTTCCAATTGTCCTCCACTGACCACACCAATGCTGCCTGTGTACCCCTGTAACTAATTTAAAAATGCATAGAGCCAACTTTTTTAGTTAACACATACTACCTTTGTCTGTCTGCGGAGCCACTCAATCACGCTGTCCTCCACTGAAAAAGCTGAACTTCAACCTTCAGGCTCTCATTAAGTAGTTGTTTATATAAGACAGCAGTTGCCCTACTTCTTTGGTTGAGGCCTAGTAACGGTGTCTGCCGCTCCTTGGTGTTCTCCTCCAGGTTTCCTTGTCTGAGCTTCAACCTTCAGGCTCTCATTAAGTATTTTTTAATGTCACACTTCAGTTGCCGTACTACTTTGGTTGGGGCCTAGTAATGGTGTCTGCCGCTCCTTGGTGCTCTCCTCCAGGTTTCCTTGTCTGAGCTTCAACCTTCAGGCTCTCATTAAGTATTTTTTAATGTGACACTGCAGTTGCCGTACTACTTTGGTTGGGGCCTAGTAACGGTGTCTGCCGCTCCTTGGTGTTCTCCTCCAGGTTTCCTTGTCTGAGCTTCAACCTTCAGGCTCTCATTAAGTATTCTTTAATGTCACACTGCAGTTGCCCTACTACTTTGGTTGGGGCCTAGTAACGGTGTCTGCCGCTCCTTGGTGTTCTCCTCCTCCTTGTTGTTCTCCTCCTGGTTTCCTTGTCTTAGCTTCAACCTTCAGGATCTCATTAAGTATTTTTTAATGTCACACTGCAGTTGCCCTACTACTTTGGTTGGGGTCTAGTAATGGTGTCTGCCGCTCCTTGGTGTTCTCCTCCAGGTTTCCTTGTCTGAGCTTCAACCTTCAGGCTCTCATTAAGTATTTTTTAATGTCACACTGCAGTTGCCCAATGTAATGTGAATATAAAAATGGCTATTTTGAGTCCATTTTGAAATATACTGAATGCATTCAGAACATTACAGAGCAGCATTTATTGTCATACATTTATAGACAGACAATGCTCATTGTGACACAATCTTGAGACCTGTTTATTTATTGTCTGAAGACCTTTGAGGTTACAAACAGTTTTAAGTTTGTTTGTTATTGTAAAACAAGGTTTATTTAACCTCTGTCTGTGGTAGTTTATCTAACCCTTGTGGGCTTTTATGTATCTATGGGTTTATGGCCCATTGTCTGATGTATGACTGATATCTTGGTCTCATCCCACCTTGAAAGCTGGCCACTTGAAGGGCAGGGTGACACCAAATGAAACATAGTGCAAACCACTATATAAGACCAGAAAAACATGACTAAGACAGAAGCATAAGCTGGTGTACCTGTACTTACATGTACAGTGTTGTGATACCTGCATAATTGGGGACGCCCGTGCAGTGTTGTGAATTTTCCAGGGGTCCTCTGTCTTGGTGTTGCTTCTCTGATTTTCCAGACGGATGATGTTTAAAAGCTCCTTGGTGACGGGTGATGTGAGTATATGTACTTAATCATTATATGTATTTAATCCTTATATCTACTTAATCATTATATGAATTTAATCTTTATATGTACTTTGTATCTTAAAATATACAAAGGTCTATGCGATCATACTATTCAATCATACCATTCCTTTAATTTTGTACTTTGAAATAAAATTGCGTTATATCGCAAATAGTAGCCTTCTTTAAAGCCGTATCCGAACCTTAGTGATAAAAACTTGGCAATACACCCTACTAGTAATGGTGTCTGCCGCTCCTTGGTGTTCTCCTCCAGGTTTCCTTGTCTGAGCTTCAACCTTCAGGCTCTCATTAAGTATTTTTTAATGTCACACTGCAGTTGCCGTACTACTTTGGTTGGGGCCTAGTAACGGTGTCTGCCGCTCCTTGTGTTCCCCTTCAGGTTTCCTTGTCTGAGCTTCAACCTTCAGGCTCTCATTAAGTATTTTTTAATGTCACACTGCAGTTGCCCTACTACTTTGGTTGGGGCCTAGTAACGGTGTCTGCCGCTCCTTGGTGTTCTCCTCCTCCTTGGTGTTCTCCTCCAGGTTTCCTTGTCTGAGCTTCAACCTTCAGGCTATCATTAGGTATTTTTTTAATGTCACACTGCAGTTGCCCTACTACTTTGGTTGGGGCCTAGTAACGATGTCTGCCGCTCCTTGGTGTTCTCCTCCAGGTTTCCTTGTCTGAGCTTCAACCTTCAGGCTCTCATTAAGTATTTTTTAATGTCACACTGCAGTTGCCGTACTACTTTGGTTGGGGCCTAGTAACGGTGTCTGCCGCTCCTTGTGTTCTCCTTCAGGTTTGTCTGAGCTTCAACCTTCAGGCTCTCATTAAGTATTTTTTAATGTCACACTGCAGTTGCCCTACTACTTTGGTTGGGGCCTAGTAACGGTGTCTGCCGCTCCTTGGTGTTCTCCTCCACTGAATAAAGCAGTGCCACCTGTTTACTCCTGTTACCAATTTTGAACTTCATTTGGCCCACTTTATTACTTGGGCCTACTAACTATGTCAGCCTCTCATTACAGTTGTCCTCCACTGAACAAAGCAATGCCGCCTGGTTAGTCCTGTTACCAATTTTGAATTGCATTTAGCCTACTTTATTCTTTGGCCCTATATCTGTGTTTCCTCCTCATCCTGCCCATTGCCCAGCCACTGCTAGATGAGTCTGCTGGTACATTGACCCAGACCACTACATTCTCCTTGCACTCTACACAGCCAGAATCTGACCCTGCTGAAAGTAAGGTTCCCCTTCCCGCATGCTATACCACCTTACACAGGGACAAAGAGGAAGGTGCAGATGAAAGTGCAGGTTCCTTCATCAGGTGGGGGGCATACTTGTTGGCGACATCACTGGCACAGGGCCCCTCAGAGTACGCAAAAGTGTCGCTGCCGGTGGGAGGCGCCCCTGCCGTGCAAACACACCGCTGTACTTTGAGGGGCCCTGTGCCAGTGCCAATGCCAACTAGTGGGCCCCCCTGCTTGCTCAGGATCACAGCACTTGCAAACTTGACATACTTACCTCTCACTGCTCCACCGCCGTGACATAGTCCACGTTTCCTGGGCCCACTAAAAACTTGAACCAGCCCTACCCCCCACAACTTTAGCCAAATGACCCCCAATTTCTAATGCCTATCTATTATTATAAAGTAAATTAAGATTGACAAGCTTCAGTAACAAGAATAGATGTTTTGCCATTAAAATGGGCACTGTAGGTGTTTTCCTGGCCTCCACTCACTGCCGACTATGCTTCCCCATTGACTTGCTTTAGTTTTCATGTTTCGGTCGATCCCCGACTTTTCCCGATAATCGGCCGACTTCACTCAAATCGACTTTTGACAAAGTCAGGTTTTGCAAAACCCGACTCGACCCCAAAAAGTAAAAGTCGCTCAACCCTAATCTTGACCCTTTCACGACCTTTGACATATCCGTACATCCAGGTCGTTAAGTACTCACTGACCTTGGACGTATGGATACGTTATGGAGATTTTGCACTCACATGAGCCATGCACGCAATTGCCTGCTGGGTGATCAGTTGATTTCACAATCGATGTCAATCGCAGCATTTAGAAGGCAGGGAGAGGGAGGAAGCTCCCTCTGCTCTACAATCGATGTCAACATGACATCATCGCGGGGGCACGATCGTTGCATGGTGACATGATGTTGTCATGACAACATCCGGGTCACCAGGCTCTGACAGGTTAGTTAGATCATGAGTGGTGCATGATCTAACTAAGGGCTCATTCCCACTCTCAAAGAAATTGGACAAATGCAATCTGATTAAAAATTGGAAATCGGATCACAGTTAGTAATGCGAGTGATGTCATGCGAGTGCTGTCCGATTTTTTTTTTCACACTGATGTGCTTTAAAAAGCCAGCAATTCATCTGCCTCATACAGTAAAATCACAGTGTGACCTGACGGAATAGAATAGATAGAATATATATTACACCATGTTTCAAATTATTATGCAAATGACATTTTTCTCAGATTTTCCTAAATGGTCGGTGCAAATGACAGTCAGTCTAATAAAAGTCATCAACCGTTAGAGTATACATCGAATTTTATTGAAGAAACCTCCCAATGATAACAGTATAATCTCCAAAATTAATAATAACTCAAAATGCACTGTTCCAAATTATTAGGCACAGTAGAATTTCTAAACATTTGATATGTTTTAAAGAACTAAAAATGCTCATTTGTGGAATTTGCAGCATTAGGAGGTCACATTCACTGAACAAAAAAGTTATTTAACTCCAAAAACATCCTAAGAGGCCAAGTTACGTTACCATAGGAACCCTTCTTTGATATCACCTTCACAATTCTTGCATCCATTGAACTTGTGAGTTTTTGGAGAGTTTCTGCTTGTATTTCTTTGCCTGAAGTCAAAATAGCCTCCCCGAGCTGCTGTTTTGATGTGAACTGCCTCACACCCTCATAGATCTTTTGCTTGATGATACTCCAAAGTTTCTCTGTATGGTTGAGGTCAGGGGAAGATGGTGGTCACACCATGAGTTTATCTCCTTTTATGCCCATAGCAGCCAATGACTCAGAGGTATTCTTTACAGCATGAGATGGTGCATTGTCATGCATGAAGATGATTTTGCTCCTGAAGGCACATTTCTACTTTTTATACCATGGAAGAAAGTTGTCAGTCAGAAACTCTATATAATTTGCAGAGGTCATTTTGACACCTTCAGGAACCTTAAAGGGCCCCACCAGCTGTTTCCAGATGATTCTGGCCCAAAACATGACTCCTCCACCTCCTTGCTGACGTCGCAGCCTTGTTGAGACATGGTGGCCATCCACCAACCATCCACTACGCCATCCATATGGATGTTTGAAAATTAGTCTTCATGTATGTCTGGGCCCACTGCAACCATTTCTGCTTGTAAACCCTGTTTAGGGGAGGCGGAATAGTAGGTTTATGCACCACAGCAAGCCTTTGAAGGATCCTACACCTTGAGGTTCGAGGGACTCCAGAGGCACAAGCAGCTTTTTAGCAGCTGCTCTCTTAATCCGATGAATTTGTTTGGCAGAAACCTTCCTCATTATGCCTTTATGAGCATGAACACGTCTGTGCTTAGATTCAGCCACAAATCTCTTAACAGTACGATGATCATGCTTACGTTTTTGGGAAATATCTAATGTTTTCATCCCTTGATGAAGGCAGCAGAGAGATTTTCTTTCCCATGTTACTTGAAAACTGTGGCCTGCTTAATAATGTGGAACATGATTTTTAAGTAGTTGACCTTTAATTAGAAACACCTGGAAAACTAATTCTCACATGTGTTTAAGACTGATTTCAGTGATCCATTGAGCCCTGAGACACAATACCATCCACGAGTTTATTTGAAAAACAAAATAATTACATCTTTTTGACACTTAAATCCAATTTGCATAATAATTTGGAACACAGTGTAGACACATATAATAGATACCTATAGCTCTGGCAAAAATTAAGAAACCACCACATGAAAACGCTGTCATGGGCAGCCCAATCTCCAGACCTGAACCCCATTGAAAACCTCTGGAATGTAATCAAGAGGATGATGGATAGTCACAAGCCATCAAACAAAGAAGAACTGCTTAAATTGTTGTGTCAGAAGCAGTGTGAAAGACTGGTGGAAAGCATGCCAAGATGCATGAATGCTGTGATTAAAAAAGAAATTTCACACAATATTGATTTCTGAACCCTTCCTGAGTTAAAACATTAGTATTGCTGTTTTTAAATGATTAAGAACTTGTTTTCTTTGCATTATTTGAGGTCTGAAAGCACTGTTTTCCCCTTTCAGAAAAAAACCCAAAATTTATTGCTTGGAAACTGGGAGACATGTTGTGAGAAGTTTATAGAAAAAAATGAACAATTTACATTTTACTCAAAAATATACCTATAAAGAGAAATATCAAACAAACTGAACATTTTTCAGTGGTCTCTTAATTTTTGCCAGAGCTGTATAAACATGTAAGCCACATATGTAATTAGTACAGTGCTTGTGTAGATTACTGTACATGTATTTTATTACTAAATAAATTATTTTCTGAAAAAAATGGCTTGGGCTTCCGTGGATTTTTCATAACCAGCAGAGGGAAAGCAGACAGCTGGGGGCAGATGTTTATAGCCTTGGAAGGGGATAATACTCATGGAGCTTCCAAGGCTATTAATATTAGCTCACAGCTGTAAAATGGGGGAACCTGTTGTGAAATTGGATTCTGGGCTCCCCCGGTGGCCACTTGTGGAATTGAACTTGTGTGCATCATCCCCTCTGTTCACCTGCTCCTATCAGGATGTGGGAGTCGCTATATAACCTTGCTCCTCTGTCAGTTTCTTGCCGGTCAACAATGTAATCAGAAGCCTTCTGTGCTTGTTCCTGCTACTAGACAACTCCCAGCTAAGTTGGACTTTTGTCCTTGTGTGTTTTTGCATTTTGTTCCTGTTCACAGCTGCTGTTTCGTTACTGTGTCTGGAAAGCTCTTGTGATCGGAAATTGCCACTCTGGTGTTATGAGTTAATGCTAGAGTCTTAAAGGAATTTCTGGATGGTGTTTTGATAGGGTTTTCTGCTGACCATGAAAGTGTCCTTTCTGTCTTCCTGCTATCTAGAAAGCGGACCTCGATTTTGCTAAACCTATTTTCATGCTACGTTTGTCATTTCGTCTAAAATCACCGCCAATATATGTGGGGGCCTCTGTCTGCCTTTTGGGAAAATTTCTCTAGAGGTGAGCCAGGACTGTCTTTTCCTCTGCTAGGATTAGGTAGTTCTCCGGCTGGCGCTGGGCATCTAGGGTTAAAAAACGTAGGCATGCTACCCGGCCACTTCTAGTTGTGCGGCAGGTTTAGTTCATGGTCAGTATAGTTTCCATCTTCCAAGAGCTAGTTCTCATATATGCTGGGCTATGTTCTCTCGCCATTGAGAATCATGACAGTTTGACCGGCCAAAAAAAAAGGGTAAAATTTCTGGCTGAGAAAGGAGAGAAAAAAGAAGTCTGCTACAATTTTTTTTTTTTTTTTTTTTTTTCCCTCTAGTTCTGAGTGTGCTCTTAATTGAATCACTTGCTAGTCTGCCTATACTGCAGCCTTCCTCTCTTTCTCTCCTTCTAATCCTTGAATGGCTCTGTGTTCACCTGTTTCAAATGGATCTTCAGAGTGTAGCTACAGGTTTGAATAATCTCGCCACAAAGGTACAAAATTTGCAAGATTTTGTTGTTCATGCACCTATGTCTGAGCCTAGAATTCCTTTGCCTGAATTCTTCTCGGGGAATAGATCTCACTTTCAAAATTTTAAAAATAATTGCAAATTGTTTTTGTCCCTGAAGTCTCGCTCTGCCGGAGACCCTGCACAGCAGGTCAGGATTGTAATTTCCTTGCTCCGGGGCGACCCTCAAGACTGGGCTTTTGCATTGGCACCAGGGGATCCTGCGTTGCTCAATGTGGATGCGTTTTTTCTGGCCTTGGGGTTGCTTTATGAGGAACCTCATTTAGAGCTTCAGGCGGAAAAGGCCTTGATGTCCTTGTCTCAGGGGCAAGATGAAGCTGAAATATACTGCCAAAAATTCCGCAAATGGTCTGTGCTTACTCAGTGGAATGAGTGCGCCCTGGTGGCGATTTTCAGAGAAGGTCTCTCTGATGCCATTAAGGATGTTATGGTGGGGTTCCCTGTGCCTGCGAGTCTGAATGAGTCCATGACGATGGCTATTCAGATCGATAGGCGTCTGCGGGAGCGCAAACCTGTGCACCATTTGGCGGTGTCTACTGAGAAAACGCCAGAAAATATGCAATGTGATAGAATTCTGTCCAGAAGCGAGCGGCAGAATTTTAGACGAAAAAATGGGTTGTGCTTCTATTGTGGTGATTCAACTCATGTTATATCAGCATGCTTTAAGCGTACTAAGAAGCCTGACAAGTCTGTTTCAATTAGCACTTTACAGTCTAAGTTTATTCTATCTGTGACCCTGATTTGTTCTTTGTCATCTATTACCGCGGACGCCTATGTCGACTCTGGCGCTGCTTTGAGTCTTATGGATTGGTCCTTTGCCAAACGCTGTGGGTATGATTTGGAGCCACTGGAGGCTCCGATACCTCTGAAAGGGATTGACTCCACCCCATTGGCTAATAATAAACTACAATACTGGACACAAGTGACTATGCGTGTTAATCCGGATCACCAGGAGGTTATTCGCTTTCTGGTGCTGTATAATCTACATGATGTTTTGGTGCTGGGATTGCCATGGCTGCAATCTCATAACCCAGTCCTCGACTGGAGAGCTATGTCTGTGTTAAGCTGGGGATGTAAAGGAACTCATGGGGACGTACCTTTGGTTTCCATTTCATCATCTATTCCCTCTGAGATTCCTGAATTCTTGTCTGACTTTCGTGACGTTTTTGAAGAACCCAAGGTTGGTTCACTACCTCCGCACCGGGAGTGCGATTGTGCCATAGACTTGATTCCGGGTAGTAAATACCCTAAGGGTCGTTTATTTAATCTGTCTGTGCCTGAACACGCTGCTATGCGAGAATATATAAAGGAGTCCTTGGAAAAGGGACATATTCGTCCTTCGTCATCTCCCTTAGGAGCCGGTTTTTTCTTTGTGTCTAAGAAAGACGGCTCTTTGAGGCCGTGTATTGATTATCGACTTTTGAATAAAATCACGGTTAAATATCAATATCCGTTACCACTGCTTACTGATTTGTTTGCTCGTATAAAGGGGGCCAAGTGGTTCTCTAAGATTGATCTCCGTGGGGCGTATAATTTGGTGCGAATCAAGCAGGGGGATGAGTGGAAAACCGCATTTAATACGCCCGAGGGCCATTTTGAGTATTTGGTGATGCCTTTTGGTCTTTCAAATGCCCCTTCAGTCTTCCAGTCCTTTATGCATGACATTTTCCGCGATTGTTTGGATAAATTTATGATTGTGTATCTGGATGATATTCTGATTTTTTCGGATGACTGGGACTCTCATGTCCAGCAGGTCAGGAGGGTTTTTCAGGTTTTGCGGTCTAATTCCTTGTGTGTGAAGGGTTCTAAGTGTGTTTTTGGGGTTCAAAAGATTTCTTTCTTGGGATACATTTTTTCCCCCTCTTCCATCGAGATGGATCCTGTCAAGGTTCAGGCTATTGGTGATTGGACGCAACCCTCTTCTCTTAAGAGTCTTCAGAAATTTTTGGGCTTTGCTAACTTTTATCGTCGATTTATTGCTGGTTTTTCTGATGTTGTAAAACCATTGACTGATTTGACTAAGAAGGGTGCTGATGTTGCTGATTGGTCCCCTGATGCTGTGGAGGCCTTTCGGGAGCTCAAGCGCCGCTTTTCTTCCGCCCCAGTGTTGCGTCAGCCTGATGTTGCTCTTCCTTTTCAGGTTGAGGTCGACGCTTCTGAAATCGGAGCTGGGGCGGTGTTGTCGCAGAGAAGTTCCGACTGCTCCGTGATGAGACCTTGTGCTTTTTTTTCCCGTAAATTTTCGCCCGCCGAGCGGAATTATGATATTGGGAATCGGGAGCTTTTGGCCATGAAGTGGGCTTTTGAGGAGTGGCGTCACTGGCTTGAGGGGGCCAGACATCAGGTGGTGGTATTGACTGACCACAAAAATGTAATTTACCTTGAGTCTGCCAGGCGCCTGAATCCTAGACAGGCGCGCTGGTCGTTGTTTTTCTCTCGGTTTAATTTTGTGGTGTCGTACCTACCGGGTTCTAAGAATGTTAAGGCGGATGCCCTTTCTAGGAGTTTTGAGCCTGACTCCCCTGGTAATTCTGAGCCCACAGGTATCCTTAAAGATGGAGTGATATTGTCTGCCGTTTCTCCAGACCTGCGGCGGGCCTTGCAGGAGTTTCAGGCGGATAGACCTGATCGTTGCCCACCTGGTAGACTGTTTGTTCCTGATGATTGGACCAGTAGAGTCATCTCTGAGGTTCATTCTTCTGCGTTGGCAGGTCATCCTGGAATCTTTGGTACCAGGGATTTGGTGGCAAGGTCCTTCTGGTGGCCTTCCCTGTCACGAGATGTGCGAGGCTTTGTGCAGTCTTGTGACGTTTGTGCTCGGGCCAAGCCTTGTTGTTCTCGGGCTAGTGGATTGTTGTTGCCCTTGCCTATCCCGAAGAGGCCTTGGACGCACATCTCGATGGATTTTATTTCGGATCTGCCTGTTTCTCAGAAGATGTCTGTCATCTGGGTGGTGTGTGACCGTTTCTCTAAGATGGTCCATCTGGTTCCCTTGCCTAAGTTGCCTTCTTCTTCCGAGTTGGTTCCTCTGTTTTTTCAAAATGTTGTTCGTTTGCATGGTATTCCTGAGAATATCGTTTCTGACAGAGGGACCCAATTCGTGTCTAGATTTTGGCGGGCATTCTGTGCTAGGATGGGCATAGATTTGTCTTTTTCGTCTGCTTTCCATCCTCAGACTAATGGCCAGACCGAGCGGACTAATCAGACCTTGGAGACATATTTGAGGTGTTTTGTGTCTGCGGATCAGGATGATTGGGTTGCTTTTTTGCCTTTGGCGGAGTTCGCCCTCAATAATCGGGCCAGCTCTGCTACCTTGGTGTCCCCGTTTTTCTGTAATTTGGGGTTTCATCCTCGATTTTCCTCCGGTCAAGTGGAATCTTCGGATTGTCCTGGAGTGGATGCTGTGGTGGAGAGGTTGCATCAGATTTGGGGGCAGGTGGTGGACAATTTGAAGTTGTCCCAGGAGAAGACTCAGCTTTTTGCCAACCGCCGTCGTCGTGTTGGTCCTCGGCTTTGTGTTGGGGACTTGGTGTGGTTGTCTTCTCGTTTTGTCCCTATGAGGGTTTCTTCTCCTAAGTTTAAGCCTCGGTTCATCGGCCCGTACAAGATATTGGAGATTCTTAACCCTGTGTCCTTCCGTTTGGACCTCCCTGCATCCTTTTCGATTCATAATGTTTTTCATCGGTCATTGTTGCGCAGGTATGAGGTACCGGTTGTGCCTTCCGTTGAGCCTCCTGCTCCGGTGTTGGTTGAGGGTGAGTTGGAGTACGTTGTGGAAAAGATCTTAGACTCTCGTGTTTCCAGACGGAGACTCCAGTATCTGGTCAAATGGAAGGGATACGGTCAGGAGGATAATTCTTGGGTCACTGCCTCTGATGTTCATGCCTCCGATCTTGTCCGTGCCTTTCATAGGGCTCATCCTGATCGCCCTGGTGGTTCTGGTGAGGGTTCGGTGCCCCCTCCTTGAGGGGGGGGTACTGTTGTGAAATTGGATTCTGGGCTCCCCCGGTGGCCACTTGTGGAATTGAACTTGTGTGCATCATCCCCTCTGTTCACCTGCTCCTATCAGGATGTGGGAGTCGCTATATAACCTTGCTCCTCTGTCAGTTTCTTGCCGGTCAACAATGTAATCAGAAGCCTTCTGTGCTTGTTCCTGCTACTAGACAACTCCCAGCTAAGTTGGACTTTTGTCCTTGTGTGTTTTTGCATTTTGTTCCTGTTCACAGCTGCTGTTTCGTTACTGTGTCTGGAAAGCTCTTGTGATCGGAAATTGCCACTCTGGTGTTATGAGTTAATGCTAGAGTCTTAAAGGAATTTCTGGATGGTGTTTTGATAGGGTTTTCTGCTGACCATGAAAGTGTCCTTTCTGTCTTCCTGCTATCTAGAAAGCGGACCTCGATTTTGCTAAACCTATTTTCATGCTACGTTTGTCATTTCGTCTAAAATCACCGCCAATATATGTGGGGGCCTCTGTCTGCCTTTTGGGAAAATTTCTCTAGAGGTGAGCCAGGACTGTCTTTTCCTCTGCTAGGATTAGGTAGTTCTCCGGCTGGCGCTGGGCATCTAGGGTTAAAAAACGTAGGCATGCTACCCGGCCACTTCTAGTTGTGCGGCAGGTTTAGTTCATGGTCAGTATAGTTTCCATCTTCCAAGAGCTAGTTCTCATATATGCTGGGCTATGTTCTCTCGCCATTGAGAATCATGACAGGAACCCAAAGAAATGATGTAGGGTCCCCCTATAAATAATGACCAGCAAAGGCTAGGCAGACAGATTAGAAAGGGGCCATGGATTTTGGCCACCCCCAGGCTAAAAACATCAGCTCTCAGTCACCCAAAAAAGGCCTATTTATAAGATATGCCAATTCTGGCACTTAGCCTCGCTCTTCCCACTTGCCCTGGTTCGGTGGCAAGTAGGGGGATAGTTGGGGGGGTTGATGTCACCTTTGTATTGTCATTACTAACCCCATAGTCATATTGTATAAAAACATAAAAACCCTGAATAAAGTCCTTTAATTGAAATAATGACACATACTCCTTTAATCAATCTTAATTAAACCCTACTCACGTCATCACCCATTCCAGTGAAGCCAACATCCCCTGTAACAGAATTTAAATCGTAAACAACAATATTCCTCACCTGTCCACCGACAAGGTAATAATCCATGTGTCCCATGATGGGTATAGCTCTACGACATCTAGATGTCAGGCTGCATTGTTGCATGATGTGACTATAGAGCCTGCCATCCAGCTCAGTGTCTCGCGGTGAACTAGTATGACATGACTGACATCATCATGAGCATGAGAAAGTTCATATGCTTGCGATACCATCAGAAATGTCCTGAAAGTTCATATCCAATGAACTCACTTCGCCTAGCTGACGTCAGTGCGAGCGCCCTTACAACTTTTCCCACCACGTTCATATCCATTTAGCGTCCACATGTTTGGCTTTTCTGTAGCGATGACAGCCCACCTAATTCACGCTTGAGCATCTCCAGAAGCATGAGTTGGGCACTTCCACAAACTGGGCACTACAACGTATTGGACACTACAACGTAGTGGGACTACAACTTCCTGAGGAGTACAACATACTGGGGACTACAATGTACTGTGGACTACAACATACTAGGGACTACAAAGGCAGTTTGCTATTTTCATTCAGCAATACTCACCATTGCTTATTTTTGGAAAACAACCATGGAGTCTAAATCGTCACTATACATGTATATAAATTTTCAAAGGGGTATAATTTCTAAAATAGGGTCACTGGGGGGAGGATTCTGCTCTTCTAGCACTTAGGGGCTCTGTGTATGAAGTCTGCAAACTATTCTGGGAAAATCTGCTCTCAAGAAGGCGAATAGCGCTGTGTCTCTTCCGAGTCTTGATGTATGGCTAAGCAGTACTGTACAGCCACATATGAAACATTTCTACAATCAGCAAAAATTGTGGGACAAATTTTGGTGCCATTCAAATGGTATATAATTCAGTGAGGCACATGTGATGTCAATGTAATCAGTGCACTGCTAGATGAATTAATTGGGGGACTTAGTTTGTAAAATTAAGTCACATATGGGGCTTCCTGCTGTTCTGGCATCTCAGGAGTTCTGTCAATGTGATATGGCACCCTCAAACCTTTCCATCAAAATTTGAACTCAAATATGACTCTTCTTCCCTTCTGTGCTTTGTGCTGTGCCTCAAAAGTTGTTTTTGACCACATATAGGGTATTGGTATACTCAAGAGAAATTGTACAACAAATTTTGGGGTCAACTTTCTCCTTCTATCCTTGTGAAAATGAAAAAAGCTGAGGCTAAAACAACATTTTTGTGGCAAAATTGTTTCTTCATTTTCACAGCTCAACATTATAAACGTCTGTTAAGCACCTGGGTGTTCAAGGTGTTCATCATACATCTAGATACATTCCTTAAGGGGTCTAGTTTCCAAAATGGGGTAACTTCTGGGAGGTTTCCGCTAGGGCACTCCATTTAAAAGAGGGGGATGTATGTAATACCATGCAGCATCAATTCATCTTATCTCCTGATGATCCTTCATGGTGAAGCGCTTTGAGGTTGAATCTTGATCCAATTGATAAGTATCATTGCATTCCCTGAACTCATCTTTATGCATTGGAATTGTTCCTTGTCTAACATTAATGACGCCTACAGATTTATTCCACTGTTTTGTTCCCTTGTGGAAGGATGACTGAGGTTACAGTCAATCATTTCCTGTTAGAATATATACAGTGGGTACGGAAAGTATTCAGACCCCTTTAAATGTCCAGTCCCTGCGGCTGAAAAACACCCCCATAGCATGATGCTGCCACCACATGTTTCACTGTTGGGATTGTATTTGGCAGGTGATGAGCAGTGCCTGGTTTCCCCTATTTAGGCGCATCAGGGGCTCTCCAAACACGACATGGCATCCAATAATGATTCCACCAAATTGTGCGTTCGAAAAGTCAAATGGTGTTCCTTCCCCCCCGAGCCCTGTCGTGCACCCAAACAGTATTTTTCCCCCACAAATTGGGTATCGGCGTACTCAAGAGTAATTACAGAGCATGTTGTCTGGTGTAATTTCTCATATTACCTTTGTAAAAATGAAAAAAATGGGGTTAAATAACATTTTTGTGGTAAAAATGTGATATTATTTTCACAGCTCAACGTTATAAACTTCTGTGAAGCACCTTGGGATTCAGGGTATTAATCACACATTTAGACACATTCCTTGAGGGGTCTAGTTTCTAAGATAGGGTCATTTTTGAGGGGTTACACTGTTTATGCACAGCAGGGGCTCTCCATACACAACATGGTGTCTGCACTCAATTCCAGCCAATTTTACTTTCAAAAAGTCAAATGGTGCTCCTTTCCTTTCAAGCTCTGCCGTGCAAACAGTACTTATTGCCCACATATGGGGTATCAGCGTTCTAAGGAGAAATTGCACAACAAATTTTGGGGTCCATTTTCTCCTGTTACTCATGCAAAAATAACAAATTTGGGTCTAAAATAAAAATGTTGTAAAAAAAGTTAATGTTATGTATGTTAATTTTTTCTTCCACATTGCAAAAATTCCTGTGAAGCGCCTGAATAGTTAATTATGCAAATTGCCTCTTCTGAGAAAAAGAGGACTTAACTCTATAGTGCCACCTGTTGGAAGTAGCGATCCTACAAGCCACAATCAACCCTTTAACGAGTCGTGCAATATGACTTAGGATAAAAGCCAAATCAGTATCTCAATTCGCAGACACGGTGTTTCGGGCTTTTGGCCCTCGTCAGTGCGAAGCATGAGAACTGATTTGGCTAGGTGAGAGGCTCTGGACTGGGGTCTAAGGGATATGGTTTCTCCTTATGGAGAGTGACATACCATCTCTGGCTTGTCAAGGTAAGGAGGCTTATTTGCCGTACAATGCTCCTCTGGGAAATTAAATATGCAAATTGCCTCTTCTGAGAAAAAGAGAACTTAACTCTATAGCGCCACCTGTTGGAAGTAGCGATCCTACAAGTCACAATCAACCCTTTAACGAGTCGTGCAATATGACTTAGGATAAAAGCCAAATCAGTATCTCAATTCGCAGACACGGTGTTTCGGGCTTTTGGCCCTCGTCAGTGCGAAGCATGAGAACTGATTTGGCTAGGTGAGAGGCTCTGGACTGGGGTCTAAGGGATATGGTTTCTCCTTATGGAGAGTGACATACCATCTCTGGCTTGTCAAGGTAAGGAGGCTTATTTGCCGTACAATGCTCCTCTGGGAAATTAAATATGCAAATTGCCTCTTCTGAGAAAAAGAGAAATAGTTAATAAACTTCTTGAATGTGGTTGTGAGCACCTTGAGGGGTTCAGTTTTTATAAAGGTGTCAGTGTAGGATATTTTCTGTTATCTGGCAGCTCAAAGTCACTTCAAAAGTGATGTGGTGCTTAAAAAAATGATTTTGTAAATTTTGTTGGATAACTGATAAACTTTTATCCCTTCTAACTTCGTAACAAAAAAAATATGCTTCAAAAATTTTTGGTGATGTAAAGTAGACATGTGAGAAATGTTATTTATTAACTACTTTGTGTGACATAACTTTGTTCTTTAAGGGAATAAAAATTTAAAGTATGAAAATCACTAAATTTTCCAAATTTTAGCCAAATTTCAAAATTTTTCACAAATGAACACAAGTTATATTGAACAAACTTTACCACTATCATGAAGCACTATATGTCACGAAGAAACAGTCTCAGAATCAGTGCAAGCCACTGAAACGTTTTAGCATTATTACCTCATAAAATGACACAGACCACAATTGTAAAATTTGGCCTGGTCATGAAGGTGAAAATAAGCTTGGGGTAAAGGGGATAATTTTACCTTTCTGTGGTGGAGATATTAGCAAAAAAAAAGTATTTGACACCTAATGAGTTAACACCCACTTGGACTTAATAAAAGTTATCAGCCAATTTTTACTGATGGTTTGCACATCTTACCACTGTATGAGGTTGACCAATCATAAGCAGATAGCATCACTCAAAAGAAAGAAGAACACGCTCCCAAAGTAGCCTAGAGCAGGTTTCTCCGTGTATCAGATGTAATGATATAGTTCTGATTTCCTGGTCCAACCTCCAGAATGATTCGAAAGCACAGATGACTAACACTTTTCAGAAAAGGCCGCTGTGGGTACAAATGACAAGTTGCTTGAGCACAGCAGACGTAAGTGCGATTATATCTCGCACACTGTGAAACCTGCTGTAAGCTATTTTTGGGCGTGTTCTTTCTCCATTGTGTTGCTGCCTGCCTATGATTGGTCAGCATCATACAGGGAGAATTAAACACCCCCCAGTGAAAACTATCTGTTAACACCCACTTGGACTTAATACAAGTTAACTCCTTAAGTGGCAAATACTTTGATTGCTAATATCTCTGTAACAAAGCCAAATGTAAAAAATATGGTTTATTCCACTCTGTAGTCAATATTACATCATGTGTTCAGTTCAACATGAAACATTTGGTAAAAGGTCTTCTTTAAAGCCTAACGCACACAATGATATTATGCTTTTGTTTTGCTCATCTGTAAAAGTGAATGGTGCATTTACTTTACCGTCAATTTCAAACACAGATATAGAAAAGTTTTATGCTGACGAATCTACTGCATATGGAAGCCTTCATGTTGAGAATTGTACATTTAGATAAAACGGCCAAATAGAATCTGATTTAAATATTACTTGATATAATGATGAGTCTCCAAAGCAAAGGAAAGAAGGAGCAGCACAAAACAGATTCCAAAGGCTATAGTAAGCCTGAATGTTTAACAAATTGGATGCATATTCTTAAGAATTCTTGATGATATTATCTGTTTGCTATTTATCCTGGAGAAGTAAAGAAAGGAAACATTGTTTTTTGATCAGCAAAAAATGGCAGTGAATTTTGTATTGTAGGTTTGCTAAGCAGTAGCATGCACTAAACTGTTATTTTTTGTCAGTAGATGAGCACATTTTTTGAAATGCAAACTCACTAACTGCACTAAATTATTCAAAAATAATTTGAATTTGTGGATATTTTATGAAGCTAAAGTACTCCAAAGTCTCCAAGTGCCCTGAAATAATGTATATGACATCTTAAGATCTATTCAGCTGTGTCCAAACCCTGTCAACTCTGCAATGCAAAACCCAGGCTTAGTAATGTCAAAATGAGTGTCCTCAATGTATTTAGCAATGGGTAAACAGGCAGCCAGAGGTAACAAACAGTCTGTAACAGCACACTGCACTTTTTCCCAGTCCAGTACGGTTTGCCTATCACTATGCAGGTGGACAGCATTGTGTTGGAACCAGATGTGCCTAAACATAGAGGTGTCAGTTGCACCTTGCTTTGTTGCAGTGGTGCATTGTTGCAGTTCAAAATATTTTATGCAGATCATGTAGATCAACAATGAAATGCAATACACTGGTCAATAAAGGACCTCTTTTGCAGGGGCTGGGCCTGCTTGGTAAATTCACATATTTACCAATTATCAACATCGAGGTCAGCTCCAAGACTTTAATATGTGCTTAGTTCCTGAGCCCGCATCTTCGGTGGCAGATGATGACTGTACTATTCAGCATCCCTCATCACCTGCCAATAGCGTATGTAAAGGTATCACAAGCTCCAACCTCTCTACTACATGATATAAGCATAAGGTAAGTTTGTAAAAATCAGTGGATCAGCATACAAAGCATTTCGGGATTGGACCACCCCCTTTATCAGGTTAAAACATCAATATATAGGACGTTAACTCTAAAAACATTTATACCTATTTAAAATTGCAATGGGCATCGGTGATCAGTCTTGGAATTTTTAAAAAAATGTTTGCAGAGGTTATGTTCTGCATGTTCTGTATGTTGCTGCTTTTTACCCGATGATGAAGACAGTCCGTTCCTGAAACACATTTCATACCAAACACCTGTAGTAATAAAATATTAATACAACTTAATTATTTATGATTCACTGATCTAAGAGTGACATGCCAATCTGCAAACTCTGCTTTTTATACTTACTGTATTATTCCCAGGCTGATCAGTGGTGGGCCTTCGAAAAGAGAAGGTCCAACTTGCGAAGTCTGTGTGTTGATAGACATCTAAGATTGTTGTGCTCCTAGCGAAACCCCCACAAGGTGAGCATAAGTATAACATACGTTTTTTCTAGAAAGAAAAGGGTTGATCAGCTCATCTACTTACCCGTAATCCCAAATCCAAGGAAAGGCAGTCTATAAAAAAAAGAAGGGGGTAGATCCATCATTTCAAATTTAATCCCAAATTTTTATTTCCATCTATTAAAACATGATTCCAGGGAAAATTCACATTCTACAATGGATGAATATAACGTCCGAGGAGCAAGTCGCAAGACAAATTTAATATCCCAGTTGATGCGTTTTGAAGTGATGCTTCTTATTCATACCCTGGAAGTATCACTTTGACACGTGTCAACCAGGACATTAAATTTATCTTGGGATTTCTCCTCGGACTTTATATTCATCCATTGTAAAATCTGAATTTACCCTGGAGTCATGTTTTAATAGATGGAAATATAAATTTGGGATTTTATTTGAAGTGCTGGATCTACCACCTTCTTTCTCTTTTATGAAATATGTTTTCTTCTGTACTACTTGTCAATAAGTGTTTCCTTATGAAGTGCCCCCTTGCTTTTCTCTTTTTGCATATGTGCATGAAAAAATTTAGTCATCGCTCTTTGTTGCTCTTACAGATACTCAAACTTATGCAATGCGAAATTCCATTGTATTGCAATGTCATAAATCAGTCAGTGCTCTGTTGCTGCAAATACTGGAGGTCATTCTTCGCCACCTAAGAATAGCTGAAGTGTCTACACCCATTCCTGTCCGTAAGCACTACCTTAGTCGAGTGGGTATATTTGTTTAAGGAATATTGCATATTCTAATTTAGGACATGTAGTCATGCAGGTAGCATGTATTACTGTGCCCAAACGCAGCCATGATGCTTCTGACATTCTTGCATACTACGTTTCCCATGTATAACTGACTGGGAGACATCCCATGTGACATTTAAAACAGAATTTTGCCCTTTTGCAGTTGGGGACAGGGAGATGTGCATTAGGGAGGAAGTGCGGCAGGTACATAAGTGCTACTGTGACACTAGTCACTTCCCACAGCCAAGCCGTGAGTCAGAATAGTCAAGGAGTCCAAAGCCAGAAGCCACGGGTACGTTATAAACAGAAAGAAGAGACAAATGTGTGGTCAGGTAACGTTCCGAGGTCAGAATACCAGAAGGATAATGGTTCAGAGCAGAATGGGTTAAACAGACGGATGGTCAGAACAAAGTCCAAGGTCAGGCAACAAAAGATCAATCATACAGAACTCAAGGCACAGAAAGCACAAGCCTCACTAGCTGAATGTAAGCCTGGCAGAGGTCTGGGAGAAACAGCTCAGTTAAGTAGTATGGCAATCACCTGGGATAATGATCACCTGGAGACAGCCAACGCCTCCCAGTCTCAGATTGGATAGTTGAGCTGTCAATCAACACATTGAGAGCTCAGCACGCCCATGTACCAGATAGGATGGCTGAGCTGTCAATCAAAGTACGAACAGCTTCAGTTTGTCCCTGTACCAGATTTTACAGCTGAGCTGTCAATAACTACATCCCAGATACACTGAGGGGTGGAATCATGACAGCTACATAGTATGGAGGTGTCACCAGTAACACCTGTCCTGCTTTCAATTGGCTATAGAAGACATGTTCTGTCACAAGCCATAATTGCTGCTGTCAAAGGTGAAGTGCACCTTGCAGCACAATGATAATTCCAAGGAATGGCCCACTGTCTCTGCCACATGAGAGTATATGGCAGTGGCTGGATACATATTGATGTTCTATTTCCACACATATGGATAATTGATGATGTAATGGAGGAAGAAGAAGGGCAAGGAAATTAGTAGGTGATGATGATGATGATGGGGATGATGATAAGGATCAGACACTATTACGGATGTGGCCTGGTGACCTGAATGATGATCATAAGGAGAAAGAGAAGGACAGCTTGAGCACTGCTGGATATTTTGCTGTATTCATATGAACAGGTGATGTTGCTTCATGTATTGATGGAGAGTCATTGTTCCTATTCGATTTGTGCAGGGATACCATTGGATATTTTTTAGCTGCAGTTCCCATGCACTGTAATATATAGCTCCTCTAGCAACACAAAAAATAATTACTACAATTGAGTGCACATAGGCCACCATCATGACAAGCTCTTTCGGGTTTTGCCTTCTCCATCAACAGCAGTTGCAACATCACTTGTAAATGAGCTGACCACAGAATAAATAGATATGCCTCTCGAAGATCTTTAAATGCCAACTCTATTGTATTTTAACCAGTCTCCCTCCTACTCTGATAACATCAAGCTTTTCGTACCCCAGTATGGGTCCCAGGTACTGTCCAGCAATCATCATAACTATCCTTGCCTTGACTCGGCTGACAGTTGTCAATGTGTGGAAAATATAACAAATTCCTCGACCCTTTACTGACTCCCAACACTAGATTTACCCTGATTAAGACTGCCACTGATACCCTGCCTGCCAGTGCCTCTACCATCGTGGCTACCATTGCAAATAATACTACCACCACCACAGCTAGATGTCCCCTACCTCCTCAGCACCCAACTCTTCAAAGTCCAAATGCTGACTATTTCAAGTATATTAACTAAAAATATATTCCTTATCATTCAGAGTTCTGTGACTTATGGTACAAAGGGTCTGAAAGGACAGAGATGTCATTAATAGAATTGAAAGATCTCAATAAAGAAAATGAGCTGCTACAGTGGCAAAGGAATGCGCAGAACACTCATGATAGTGTCATTGTCAGAGGTAACAATATCCTGCTGTGATGGAGACAAGTGATATGCCATCTAATCCATAATGTCATCTACTTCCTTCCCCCTAATATGCTTGCCAAAGCAAAGAAAGACACTTAAAACCTGTTTTTGGCAGTACTACAGCGAGTATGGCTGGTGGAAGTAGTGATGCTGCTGCTAATACTTGATTGTTGTCAGATGTACTGAGTATTTCTTTTACTTTACATTAACTATTCCATTGCTATTTTTCTTTTGCCATACATTTTTTGCTACACAAAATAAACAACAGCAATTGCAGGCTGGAGTGTTGGTGTGGTGTATGCAAAAATTAAATTTGACTAAGAACAGGAATGCCAAAAAACGGTAGTTTGTAACAGGCAAACATTGTAAGGCAGTCACGCAGACACTGTTTTTTTCTGCTTTGTATTTTTTAACACAATTTCTATCTTGCCATAACGGACTGGCCGAGAAATGCCAGGTAAGCAGAACTGCCAAAAACAGTGGCAGCAGGGCTCAGTATTTGTTTTCAGTGTTATTGGTAGCTGGCTTGTGATTAGACATAGACGAACCTAAACAGTAAAGTTCAGGGGCAGTATTGAATACCTAGTGTTTCGACACAGACCTCGAACACAGACTTCTCCAGGAAGTCCGGGTTACTGCTCGGGTTCAGCATCCCGAACATCGGGTGTTTCCCACGCTGTCATCTGCATGACAGTGTGAGAAACACCAGCAGTACTAATCGGCGGTAAGATTATTACCGTCTGTCATAGATCTCCAGTTCCCACGCTGTCAGATGACAGCATGTGCCAGCACCTGTGACCGTAGATAAAAGGTTAACCTTTGGTCACAGGCGTCAGCTGATGGGAGCATTCATCAGCCGGCGCATGCGCTATAACTAAATAAATTGAAAAAAAAATGCCTGGGTTCCTCTATATTTTTAAGAACCAGCATGGCAGTGTCCCAGTTCCCCTGTGCTCTAAGTGCGGTGCTGTTCACTCACATTTTGGCTGCAGGCCTCCACTGTCTCCATGATCCCAGAGCCAGGAACAGCCGTACATTTAATAAGGGTCACCTGGCTCATTTTAAATTGAATCAGAGGAAGGCCAAAACCCAGTTTGGATAAATTAAAAAAACCTTCATGGATGTGTGATCTGCATTAATACCAAGAACTATTTTACATTTTACAAAGTAGATAACTAATCTTTTCCAAAAGAAGTTGTCTTGTCACAAGAAATTGAAGACTAACCCTAAAGATAGCTCATTAATATGAGATTGGGGGGGTATGAAACCTCCATTGTTCAGCAGTTTGTTCCAGTGGAGACAGGAAGAAATGGGGCTCCATTTAATGTGTAGCGACTTCTGCTAAGTACTGGAGAACAGATCCTAGTCAGGAGAATAGGAGTTCATCTGCCGTATCCAACTGCCGTATTACAACTCAATTCAATGTTTGAATTCAGCTGCGTTCAGATCTAATACCAGCTCCGATACGCCTATCCGTTGCATGGATAGGTCATCAATCTTGTGACCGGACAACCCCTTTCAGTCTACTAATGCTTTCTGCCAACACCGAACTCCGTTAGAGTATGTTCTATAACTCTATGGTTAAGATATTAAAGTGCTTTTGACCTTTGTGGTGAAATTGCACTTTAGTTAATCGTTAGCAAAGATCCTCCTTTCATTCCCTACTTTCATAACATGATCTTTTTACTTTGTATTAATATTTTTGCCCGCCTTTGAACTCCCTCCAGCACTTTGATATTTATTTTTTTTGTGAACTAATACCAAAATTCTCAGGATGCATTCACTCCGGTGTTTTATAAAGGGGTAAAATGATGCTTTCTTGTCTAGAAACCATGTCTTTACTTTTTCCAGGTATTTCATTTGCTCTTAGTGTGGGTATTCATTCTCACATGGCACACTGGTTTCAGGAAATTACTGAATTTGTCTTATTCATCTGAATTGTATTTACATAAAACCATACAAGAAAAAAAAATCAGATATACGCAACGTTTTTTCAGCAATCTATGCAGAAACATACAGTACATACATACTTTAGAATTTTGCTGCACACATAGCTCTACCATATGCAGCACTACTGTATATAGCCACGCTATGACCACATGGCTACTTCTGCATGTTCACAGCACGGACCTTGAATATAATATAATGTTTAATAATTTTCTAATTGTGCTTTAAAAAAATAAATTTGCATAAATCAAAAATAAGAAACTACTCCCCTAATAGATTTAATAAATCTAACAGTGTTTTGGTTATAATAGTCTAGAAGGAAATGAGTGTAGCAGTGGTAATTACTTAAGAGCCTAGGAGCTGGCCAAAAGTCACAAAGCAAAAATGAGCTCATAAAGAAGTTTCCTTTGCTGTTACTAACTTAAAACAGCTTGTGTATACAATTAAACGGTCCGTTTTTCTCCATAAAATATCTTACAGTCCATTTAGTTGAACAGGAGGCTTTTTAATGCTGCTCAGTAACACCGGCCATATATCATAATACGCTCGCGTGAGTCCAACATTGCAATAAAAATGGGCGCTCATTATTGGCAGCTGGCTGGGAAGAGGTTAATGCAGGCGCACTAAGGTCTGATGGTCCAAGTACCCATTTATAATTCTCATCTGCACAAGCCTCAAGTGACGCTCTACGGATCTCTCCAGGTCTGGCACAGGATGTGACATTAGCTGTTCCCTGATGTGACAGCTCCAGGGCTGGCCCATGTTATTTATGTCTCTTTTGCAGCAGGGATGATCATTTTCGCCTGAGAAGTAATACACGCAAATTTAATTAGCCCCCCATTTCGGCTGCCTGGCTCGTTAACATCTCTGCGGGTACAGGCGGTGAGATTTAATGTAATCTCCGCTGCACACAATCTCCAAGCTATCTGAACAATGCCGCTCCCCACAACGATGCCTCATCAGACTCAGAGCATTAACCCTCTACCATGGGAGGGGGTCGGAGAGGCCTATTCCGGATTTAATTATATGGTAACAGTTGTCCCTGCTGTTTTGTGGTAGGTTCTAAAGCGGCGCCCGAGGTCTGTTCTAATAAAGAGATGATTAACCCATCCCTCCCCCTGTTTGTAATATAAAAACAAGAGCAATTGTATTATCCTTACATAATCTGTTAGCTAATCCCAACATTGTAGGATAATAGGCTATACATCCAAGGCTCATAAGTGTCATTATGGTTTACCCGGGCAGGGAAAGGGCCACATAATAAGTATTGAACCAGCTGGAGTCTTTTATACTTTATTTATAGGGATGCACTCGGCTGGGTTTGTCACTCGCTGTCAGATTCTAATGAACTTGGATTACTATATAAACACACTAATATTAAAGTGCTCTTATTATATCTTACATTTATGTAATTAGTCATAACAAAGAATCTTTTCAATGGCAGTTTGGTAGTTGGTAATAAAAAGTTTTAATTCCTTTATGATACGTTCACACATCTCAGTTAATCTGCATTTTCTTACACATAATTTTGTCAAAACGGCAGTTTTTGAACAATTACATCATGAGAAACAACTTAATGGGATTGTCTGAAACTAACACTGATTTTAATCCTTAATATCTATCTCTATAATGTAGAAATCTAATTGCTATTTTAATATACATTAATTAAAAATGTCCAATCATTCCCTCGATGTGAATACTTTTCTGCCCAATGATGACAAAAGTATTCTGGGAGTGATACCTTTATTGGCTAACTAGAAAATAATATGTTTGCAAGCTTTCAGAGCACAGTGGCTCCTTCTTCAGGCAAGATTACAAATAGATTAATAAGAAGAAAGCAAAACATTTAATGGTACCGTCACACTCAGCGACGCTGCAGCGATACAGACAACGAGCCGATCGCTGCAGCGTCGCTGTTTAGGTCACTGGGGAGCTGTCACACAGACAGCTCTCTCCAGCTACCAACGATCAGGGGAACGACTTCGACATCGTTGAAACTGTCTTCAACGATGCCGAAGTCCCCCTGCAGCACCCGGGTAACCAGGGTAAACATCGGGTTACTAAGTGCAGGGCCGTGCTTAGTAACCCGATATTTACCCTGGTTACCATTGTAAAAGTAAAAAAAAATAACACTACATACTCACCTTCTGATGTCTGTCACGTCCCCCGGCGTCCACAGGGTTACGCTCTGCTGCTCAGAGCGTCCTGCACTCACTGAATGTGTCAGCGCCGGCAGTAAAGCAGAGCACAGCGGTGACGTCACCGCTGTGCTCTACTTTGACACAGTCAGTGCAGGAAGCTCTCGGCAGCAGCGCGTAACCCTGTGGATGCCGGGGGACGTGACAGACATCAGAATGTGAGTATGTAGTGTTTTTTTTTAACTTTCACAATGGTAACCAGGGTAAATATCGGGTTACTAAGCGCAGCCCTGCGCTTAGTAACCCGATGTTTACCCTGGTTACAAGTGAACAGATCGTTTGATCGGCGTCACACACGCCGATCCAACAATGGACAGCAGGTGATCAGCGACGAAATAAAGTTCTGGACTTCTAGCTCTGACCAGCGATATCACAGCGGGATCCAGATCGCTGCTGCGTGTCAAACACAACGAGATCGCTATCAGGACGCTGCAACATCACGGATCGTCGTCGTTCTTGCTGCAAAGTCGCTTAGTGTGAAGGTACCTTAAAGAATAATACAGGAGGACATTTGTTAGGGGGTGGGAAGTATGATGAGTCCATAGGTAAGCCAAGGAAATCAAATTAGGCATTCTCTTACAAATGGAGAGGCGGTAGGAACAATGTTCTTAGTTATCTGGAGTCCGTCTGGTAGAGGTGTGAATTGTATCCATGTAGTGACTCATAAATCCAGGTGTTAAATTGAGTCCTAGTGTTAAAGAATTGAACATTTTCATTAGTTTAAATTCCCAATTATTTTCTTTCTGTCATCCTTAAAATGACCTTTTAGTATTAAGACTTTTAAGTCTGTCATACTGTGTCCAGGTCCAGAGAAATGTTTACCCACAGGCGTGTCCATTTCATTCCTGATTGTGTGTCTATGTAGATCCATCCTAGTTTGTAGTCTTTGCATAGTTTCCCCAATATAGATACTTCCAGGGCACCTCGTACATTGTATCATGTACACCACGTTGGAGGTTGTACATGAAAAAGAGTCCATAACCTTATAGTCCTGATTTGTGTTTGACACGTGGACTATATTTGTTGGTAATATGTGGGGACTAGTGTTGAGCATTCCGATACCGCAAGTATCGGGTATCGGCTGTTACTTGCGGTATCAGAATTCCGATACCGAGATCCGATACTTACCGCATATCGGATACCAGAATCGGAAGTTCCCATAATTCAAACAGCACAAATTCAGCCAATGAGGAATGATTCTAAGTGTGGGCACATCCTGTTCAGCATGGTGGGCATGTAACTACTGGCAAGGCTGTGATTGGCTGCTGAAATGATGTCATGATGCACTATAAAAAACGCTGCCGCCCTTTCTGGCTCACTCTGCTGTGAATTCAGATAGGCATAGGACGCTGTGTTCTGACTGAGGGCCAGTTGAGATAGCGATTTGCTTCTTTGTGCTATTCCCAGGCTAATTTAGCAACCGCTGTGTGTTCACCTTGCTTTTGCCTTGCAGTGCTGTTTTCACAGCGATCTGCAAGGTCTCTGTGTGTGTGTGTGTGTGTGAGTGCAGCCCACTCTCTAGTCTGTGTGCAGCCATAGCCAGTTGGATTCAGCTCAGGGTGGTTCACTGTCTCATACTGTTCTATCCATTCCATTGTCCTTTTTTGCAAATAGTGCAGCCCGCTGCACATTTTTTCAAATAATTCCTATTAGTGGCTTTCCACCTGTATCCAGCTAAATTGTGGAAAAACACTACATAGGATAACGTAGAGGAGGTTTTTTGGGCCTTGCAGCGCCGTTTACGGCTGTCTGCACGGTCTGCGTGTGAGTGCAGCTCGCTCTGTAGTCTGTGTGCAGCCACAGCCAGTTGTATCCAGCTCAGGGTACGTCACTGCCTCATAGCGTAAAATACATTGTCCTTTTTTGCAAATAGTGCAGCCCGCTGCACATTTTTTCAAATAATTCCTATTAGTGGCTTTCCACCCGTATCCAGCTAAATTGTGGAAAAACACTACGTAGGATAACATAGAGGAGGTTTTTGGGGCCTTGCAGTGCCATTTACGGCTGTCTGCACGGTCTGCGTGTGAGTGCAGCTCGCCCTGTAGTCTGTGTGCAGCCAAAGCCGGTTGTATCCAGCTCAGGGTGCGTCACTGCCTCATAGCCTAAAATACATTGTCCTTTTTTGCAAATAGTGCAGCCCGCTGCACATTTTTTCAAATAATTCCTATTAGTGGCTTTCCACCCGTATCCAGCTAAATTGTGGAAAAACACTACATAGGATAACGTAGAGGAGGTTTTTGTGGCCTTGCAGCGCCATTTACGGCTGTCTGCACGGTCTCCGTGTGAGTGCAGCTCACCCTGTAGTCTGTGTGCAGCCACAGCCGGTTGTATCCAGCTCAGGGTGCGTCACTGCCTCATAGCGTAAAATACATACCGTATATACTCGAGTATAAGCCGAGATTTTCAGCCCAAATTTTTGGGCTGAAAGTGCCCCTCTCGGCTTATACTCGAGTCACGATCGGCGGCAGGGTCGGCGGGTGAGGGGGAGAGGGCACTGAGGCATACTTACCTGCTTCCGGGGCTCCTGGCGCTGTCCCTGCAGTCCCACGGTCTCCGGGTGCCGCAGCTCTTCCCCTGTTCAGCGGTCACGTGGGACCGCTCATTAGAGTAATGAATATGGACTACATTCCCATAGGGGTGGAGCCGCATATTCATTTCTCTAATGAGCGGTAACGGTGACTGCTGATAGAGGAAGAGGCTGCGGCACCGAAGACCAGTTGTCCGGGGGAAGGAGCGGGACGCCGGGAGCAGGTAAGTATGTCATAGTCACCTGTCCGCGTTCCACACGCCGGGCGCCGCTCCATCTTCCCGGCGTCTCTCCGCACTGACTGTGCAGGTCAGAGGGCGCGATAACGCATATAGTGTGTGCACCGCCCTCTGCCTGATCAGTCAGTGCAGAGAGACGCCGGGACGGGACGCTGAGGAGCTGCAAGCAAGAGAGGTGAGTATGTTTTTTTTTTTATTGCAGCAGCAGCAGCAGCAATGGCAAAGCTTTCTATGGTACATCTATGGGGCAATAATGAACGGTGCAGAGCACTATATGGCACAGCTATGGGGCAATAATGAACGGTGCAGAGCACTATATGGTACAGCTATGGGGCAATAATGAACGGTGCAGAGCACTATATGGCACAGCTATGGGGCAATAATGAACGGTGCAGAGCACTATATGGCACAGCTATTAGGCAATAATGAATGGTGCAGAGAACTATATGGCACAGCTATGGGGCAATAATGAACGGTGCAGAGCACTATATGGCACAGCTATGGGGCAATAATGAACGGTGCAGAGCACTATATGGCACAGCTTTCTATGGTACAGCTATGGGGCAATAATGAACGGTGCAGAGCACTATATGGCACAGCTATGGGGCAATAATGAACGGTGCAGAGCACTATATGGCACAGCTTTCTATGGTACAGCTATGGGGCAATAATGAATGGTGCAGAGCACTATATGGCACAGCTATGGGGCAATAATGAACGGTGCAGAGCTCTGTATGGCACAGCTTTCTATGGTACAGCTATGGGGCAATAATGAACGCTGCAGAGCACTATATGGCACAGCTAATGGGCCATAATGAACGGCATGGAGCATCTATTTTTATTTTTAAAATTCACCGGTAGCTGCTGCATTTTCCACCCTAGGCTTATACTCGAGTCAATAACTTTTCCCAGTTTTTTGTGGCAAAATTAGGGGGGTCGGCTTATACTCGGGTCGGCTTATACTCGAGTATATATGGTAGTCCTTTTTTGCAAATAGTGCAGCCCGCTGCAAATTTTTTCAAATAATTCCTATTAATGGATTTCCACCCGTATCCAGCTAAATTGTGGAAAAACACTACATAGGATAACGTAGAGGAGTTTTTTTGGGCCTTGCAGCGCTGTTTACGGCTGTCTGCACGGTCTCCGTGTGAGTGCAACTCGCACTGTAGTCAGTTCAGCCCCCAAAAAATAAATAACTAATAAAGTTCACCTAACACCACTTTACAGTTGTGTAGGCCACATTAGCTCATATTAAAGTCTAGTCCACACTTTAGAAAATTAGTGTTTCTTATACCTGTTAGGAGCTGTTCAGGAATAAGCACACTAAGCCGTTAGTACTTTTCTGCTTATCTTTATCAGTTAACCAAGATGAAGAAGGCAGGGAGTAAGGCACGTGGGTGTGGGCGCGGAGCAGGGAGAGGACGTGGAGATTCTGTGCCTGCTGCGGGCACCGGTGACTCATCATCACCCAGTTTCAGCAGGGAACAGTCCTTCATGCGCAGCTTTGTCGGAGAGCGCCGTACACCGCTGCTGCGTGAAGACCAAATTGAAGCCGTTGTCGGATGGATGGCAGCTAACGCATCGACTTCAATTAGTGCCACATCCTCTCAGGCACAGAGCACTGGAGAGCACCCATCTGTCTCTTCACCACCTGCCAAATTGCCCAGGCAGTCAGAGAGCCCAGGACAGGAGCCATCTCTACTTCTGTTCTCTGAATCTCTTGGCTTGGAAACGGGGCCAGACAAGCAGCACTGGAGAAATGGAAGAAGAGGCAGCGTGCAGTGATGCCCAACAGCTTTTTCTCTCTGAGTCTGAAGAGGCGGGTGGGCCAGTGCCTCCGGTCACCACATCGCAGTACGCATCCGCTGATGATGACACTCAGGTGCCACTTTCTGGTGCGTGCTGTGCTGCTGAGACTACCCAGGAGGAGCAGTTGGTGGCAGAGGGTAGTGTAGATGATGAGGTCCTTGACCCATCGTGGTGTGAGGGACAGGAAGGTGGTGGGAGCAGCTCTGAGGAAGAGATTCCCCGAACGGGCCAAAGAGGGAGAGGGAGGGGGAAGACTGCGGAGCCTGTAGCCTCCACTTTGGCACTCGTTTAGAGCATGACTCTTCCAACAGCCAAAACAGGGTGCTCCCAAGACTTGCAGTGCCTGGGCCTTTTTTGACACAGTTTCAGATGACATTTGCTTTATCAAATGCAAGGTGTGTCATCAGAAAATCAAAAGAGGGAGAAATGTCAGCAGCCTCAATACCTCAAATATGTGGAAACATGTGCGGACCAGGCACGCGGCGGAGTTACAAAAACACACTGAAGAGCTAGGCCAACCAACAGCAGCAGCTACCAACTCTTCAGCTCGTGTTGCCTCTTCCTCCAGCTCACACACAGCTGGTTCGGCTTCCTCCCAGGATCACCATGGAAGAACCTCTGGCACTGTTGTCCAGAGACCCCCTGTAATTCCACCCGCAGCACCACGTTCCCAGTCATCCTCACACTCCCAGGCCACTCTACAGCCACCGGTAGTACAGGCATGGGAGAAAAGGCGGCCATTCTCGTCAAACCACCCACGAGCACAGGCTCTGAATGCAGGCATTGCCAAACTTCTGTCACTGGAAATGCTGTCATTCAGGCTGGTGGAGACTGACAGCTTCCGTGACTTGATGGCATTGGCAGTCCCACAGTACAATGTGCCCAGCCACTTTTATTTCAGCAGGCAAGCCGTCCCTGTCCTGCACAAGCATCTGGAGGGACACATAAAACACGCGCTACTGAACGCCGTCAGTAGCAAGGTCCACCTCACTACAGATGCATGGACCAGTCACCATGGACAGGGGCGATACCTTTCCCTCACTGCCCATTGGGTTAATGTTGTTGAGCCGGGTACAGATCGTGCGAGTGGCGCAGGACGTGTCCTGCCCACTCCAAGGATTGCAGGAATCCAGTCTGTACGCATTGACTCCTCCTCATACACAAGTTCCTCAGAAACATCGCTGCAGGAGCCGTCACAGTCCACCTCCACATGGACCCATGAACGTTTACCTGTTACGACCGACATGAGCACAGCCATGGCCAAACATCAACAGGCCGTCTTGAAATTAATTTCTTTGGGGAATCGAAGCCACACAGCGCAGGAGCTCTGGAATGCCATCAAGCAGGAGAGCGATGTGTGGTTTGGGCCAGCGAATCTCCAGCCAGGCATGGTAGTGTGTGACAATGGCCGAAATCTGGTGGCAGCTCTGGGCCTCGGCAACCTCACTCACATCCCATGTCTGGCACATGTGCTCAACTTGGTCGTGCAGAGTTTTTTGAGGAACTATCCGGATCTTGATGCACTGCTGCACAAGGTCCGCCTAGAGTGTGCTCACTTGCGGCGTTCCAGCACGGTAAGATCACGCATTGCAGCTCTGCAGCGCCGACTCCGCCTTCCAGAACATCGCATCATATGTGACCTACCTACCAGGTGGAATTCCATGTTACATATGTTGGAGCAGTTGTGTGAGCAGCAGCAAGCAGTAAGGCTACGTTCACATTTGCGGTTGGCGCTGCAGCGTCGGGCGCCGCAGCATCGACGCATGCGTCATGCGCCCCTATTTTTAACATGGGGGCGCATGGACATGCGTCGCACTTGCATTTTGCGCAGCATGCGTCCCTGCGGCGCACGCATCGGGGCGCATTGGACGCAGCAAGTTGCATTTTTGCTGCATCCAAAATCAATCAAAAAAAGGACGCATGCGGCGCAAAACGCAGCGTTGTGCATGCGTTTTGATGCGTTTTTGTTTGCGTTGTGCATTGCGGCGCTGACGCTGCGGCGCACAACGCAAATGTGAACGTAGCCTAATGGAGTATCAGCTGCATCAGGCGCAAAGAAGTCGCACTCCACGCGGTTCAGACTTCACAACCACAGAGTGGGCCACTATGAAGGACGTCTGCCAGGTTTTGCGTCCCTTCGATTATTCCACGCGGATGGCGAGTGCAGATGATGCACTAGTCAGCATGACTGTCCCCCTTATGAGCTTGCTTCAACAAACACTGCAAGCGCTAAGGGATGATGTTGTGGAAGAGGTGGAGGATGAGGACTCACCATTTCCATCAGCTTCTGGACAGTCAGCGCCACGTGGTTCCTCACAAACGTGTAGGCAGGGCACACTTTGTGAGGAGGATGAGTCAATGGAGGAGGAAGACGTCCATCCAGAGGAGGGAGTTACACAATTGTCCAGTAGTCAGTGTGTACAGCGAGGGTGGGGTGATGAAGAGCGGGCAGAGCTCACGCCTCAAGCAGGGGACAGCATTTCTTGGCCAGTTGGCACTCTGCAGCACATGGTTGATTACATGCTGCAGTGCCTGAGAAACGACCGGCGCATCGCCCACATTCTCAACATGGCTGATTATTGGGTGTACACCCTCCTCGATCCTCGCTACCGGGACAACGTACAAAGCCTCATCACACCGTTGAACCGGAATCTTGAAATGCGGGAGTACCAAGACACACTGGTGAATTCCATCATCTTCTCCAGTCCAACTGAGAGAAGTGCTGCTAGTGCTTTACAAAGCAGCTCAGTGCGTCCTGGCAGTGGAGGAGGCTCTGCACAAAGAGTGAGCAGAAGCAGTGCCTCTGCCCAAGGCAAGACCAGTATGGCCCAACTGTGGCAGAGTTTTGTGTGCCCGCCACAAATGTCTACACCATCACAGGCGGCTCCAGTCAGCAGGAGGCAACGGTTACATCAGATGGTGACAGACTACATGTCTTGCCCTCTTACTGTACTCCCAGACGGCTCTTCCCCTTTCAAGTTTTGGGTCTCTAAGCTGGATACATGGCCAGAGCTAAGCCAGTATGCATTGGAGGTGCTGGCTTGCCCTGCGGCTAGTGTATTATTGGAACGCGTCTTTAGTGCTGCAGGTGGTGTACTAACAGACCGTGCGACTATCCTCCGATAACGTTGACCAGCTTACTTTCCTGAAAATGAACCAGGCCTGGATCTCGCAGGAATTTTCCACTCCTCTTCCTGATTAAATAATTGGGTGACTGTCTACAGTATCCATGTCTCCTGTTGTGTTCATCTTTCTACCACCTGAACTGTAATTCCTGGGCTCCAACAATGCCAGTTGAGGCTCAGAAGTTCCGTCTGCACAGTCAAAACATATGACCCAGTGTTATTGGGTGTCAGTAACGTCAGCTGATCCCCAGCTGTGTAGTCCGCAATGTGTCCTGCGACCGCCTCGCTGACACAACAACTGAAATTTAAGGGAACCTGTCCCCCCCCCAGGCGTTTGTTACTGAAAGAGCCACCTTGTGCAGCAGTAATGCTGCACAAGGAAAAGGTAGCTATTTTTGTTTAGCTCCTTGCACACGCAGAACCTAACACTTATAAAATGTGTGCACTGATACCGTTAAACTGTCCCGGAGGTGGGACTTTCCTTCGTAATGTGATGCAGCACAGCCGTCATTCCTACCCCCTTGGTGCCGTGCGCCTCCTCCTCAGCGTTGTTTGATTCTGTCCCGGAGCCTGCGCTGTTATGTTATCCCTTGGCCAGGCACACTTAGCGCTGCCCGTCTTCTGACATTATTTGCTGTCAGGCTGACTGCGCCTATGCGGCCGCGCTGGCCAAGATTCCGCCTCGCAGTGTTTTCTGATTTAATCACACTGCGGGCCTGGGATCCATGGCCATGCGCAGTGCATATCTTCACCTCAGGCTGTCACTCATCTCCCTCCGCCTTCTTCAGGCTGTGCGCCGTCAGCTGATCCCTAATAGCATGCCACGGCCATGACGGCGCACAGTCTGAAGAAGCCAGAGGGAGGGGAGTGAGAAGCGAGGATAAGCACTGCGCATGGCCACGGATCCCAGGCCCACAGTGGGATTACATTAGACGACACTGCGATGCGGGATCTTGGCCAGCGCGGCCGCACAGGCGCAGCCAGCCTGACACCAAATGATGTCAGAAGATGGGCAGCGCTAAGTGCGCCTGGCCAAGGGATAACATAACAGCGCAGGCTCCGGGACAGAATCAAACAACGCTGAGGAGGCGGCACACGGGGGTAGGAATGACGGCTGTGCTGCATCACATTACGAAGGAAAGTCCCACCTCCGGGACGTTTTCACGGTATCAGGGGACACATTTTATAAGTGTTCAGTTCTGTGTTTGCAAGGAGCATAATTAAAAGAGCCACCTTTTCCTTTTGCATCCTTAGTGCTGCACAAGATGGCTCTTTCAGCTACAAACGTCTTGGGGGGGGGTTAAAGGTTCCCTTTCGACTTGCTACAATCAGGCTTTGGCCTACACTGTGTTCCTCTGCTCCTCCTGCTGTCCCTGGGCTCTAAAACCACCAGTTGGTGCCTGAAAGTGCTGGCTGCACAGTTAACACTTGCTGCCGTGTTATTGGGTTTCAGTAACATCAGCTGATTCCCAGCTGTGTATCTGGCAAAACAAATCTGCTCCTCCTGCTGTCCCTGGGCTTCAACATTGCCAGTTGCTGCCCAGAAGTGCTGTCTGCACAGTCAACAGTCGCTTCTCTGTTATTGGGGTTCAGTAACGCCAGCTGCTCCCCTGCTGTGTTGCGGCAATACCTCCAGCCTGCTCCTCCTACTGTCCCTGGGCTCTAACACCACCAGATGGTGCCCGGAAGTGCTGGCTGCACAGAGGAAAACACCCGCCAATGTGTCAGTGGGGTTCAGCAACGCCAGCTGTTCCCCTGCTGTGTAGCCGGCATCGTGTCCTGCAAACGCCACGCAGACACAAAGCTGCCTCCAGTGCAGGCTTCGGCCTACACTCTGCTCCCTCTGCTCCTCCTGCTGACCCTGGGCTCTAACACCGCCAGTTGGCGCCCGGAAGTGCTGGCTGCACAGAGAAAAATACCCGCCAATGTGTCAGTGGGGTTCAGCAACGCCAGCTGTTCCCCTGCTGTGTAGCCGGCAACGTGTCCTGCAAACGCCACGCAGACACAACAGACCTAAAACTGCCGCCAGTGCAGGCTTCGGCCTACACTCTGCTCCCTCTCCTCCTGCTGTCCCTGGGCTCTAACACCACCAGTTGGTGCCCGGAAATGCTGGCTGCACAGAGAAAAACACCCACCAATGTGTCAGTGGGGTTCAGTAACGCCAGCTGCTCCCCTGCTGTGTTGCGGCAATACCTCCAGCCTGCTACTCCTACTGTCCCTGGGCTCTAACACCACCAGATGGTGCCCGGAAGTGCTGGCTGCACAGAGGAAAACACCCGCCAATGTGTCAGTGGGGTTCAGCAACGCCAGCTGTTCCCCTGCTGTGTAGCCGGCATCGTGTCCTGCAAACGCCACGCAGACACAAAGCTGCCTCCAGTGCAGGCTTCGGCCTACACTCTGCTCCCTCTGCTCCTCCTGCTGACCCTGGGCTCTAACACCGCCAGTTGGCGCCCGGAAGTGCTGGCTGCACAGAGAAAAATACCCGCCAATGTGTCAGTGGGGTTCAGCAACGCCAGCTGTTCCCCTGCTGTGTAGCCGGCAACGTGTCCTGCAAACGCCACGCAGACACAACAGACCTAATACTGCCACCAGTGCAGGCTTCGGCCTACACTCTGCTCCCTCTCCTCCTGCTGTCCCTGGGCTCTAACACCGCCAGTTGGTGCCCGGAAATGCTGGCTGCACAGAGAAAAACACCCACCAATGTGTCAGTGGGGTTCAGCAACGCCAGCTGTTCCCCTGCTGTGTAGCCGGCATCGCGTCCTGCAAACGCCATGCAGACACAAGAACTGAAATTGAAGGGAACCTGTCCCCCCAGGTGTTGGCATGTATAACAGCCACCTTGTACAGCAGTAATGCTGCATTTGTACAAGGTGGCTCATTAAGTTATTCTCCTTGCACACGCCGAACGCAACACATCTAAAATGTGTCCCCTGATACCATTAAACCGTCCCTGAGGTGAGACTTTCCTTTGTAATGACAAGCTGCAACCCCCTTGGTAGCGCTGCCCGTCTTCTGACATCATTGGTTGGCCGGCTGTGCCTCTGCGGCCGCCCTGCCCGACACAACGCCCCTCAGTGTCTTATGTATTTTGACTGCGAGGGTGTGATTAACGGGCATGAGCAGTGCATATCTTCGCCTGTCACTCATCTCCTTCTGCCATCTTCAGACTGTACGGCTTCATGGCCGTGGCATGCGATAAGGGATCAGCTGACGCCACACAGTCTGTAGCAGGTGTAAGGACACGAGTGAGAGGCGAACATATTGACAGCGCAAGGCCATGAATCCCAGCCCCGCAGTGTGAATTAATTAAAAGACACTGCGGGGCTGGGATTCATGGGCAACGTGAACCGCACCGGCCGACATGAAATGATGTCAGAAGACGGGCAGCGCTAACAGCGCAGGGCCAAGGGATAACACGACAGCGCAGACTCCTGTACAGCAAAATGCGACGCTCAGGAGGCCGCGCCCAGCACCAAGGAGGTATTTTTGACAGCTGTGCTGCATCTCATTACGAAGGGAACTCCCGCCTCCAAGACAGTTTGACTGTATAAGGGGCTAAATGTTATACGTGTTTCATTCAGCGTGTGCAAGGAACAAAATTAAAAGAGCAACCTTTCACTTGTGCAGCATTACTGTTGCCCAAGGTGTGGCTCTTCTAGTTTGTAACCCCTGAGGGGGGTTAAAGGTTACCTTTAAAATTGGTTCAATTAGGCTTCGGCCTACACTCTGCTCCCCCTGCAGAGCCTGGGCTCTAACACCGCCAGTTGGTGCCCCGAAGTGCTGGCTGCACAGAGAAAAACACCCACCAATGTGTCAGTGGGGTTCAGCAACGACAGCTGTTCCCCTGCTGTGTAGCCGGCATCGTGTCCTGCAAACACCACGCAGACACAAGAACTGAAATTGAAGGGAACCTGTCTCCCCCCAGGCATTGGCATGTATAACAGCCACCTTGTACAGCAGTAATGCTGCATTTGTACAAGGTGGCTCATTAAGTTATTCTCCTTGCACACGCCGAACGCAATACGTTTAAAATGTGTCCCCTGATACCATTAAACCGTCCCTGAGGTGTGACTTTCCTTTGTAATGACACGCTGCAACCCCCTTGGTAGCGCTGCCTGTCTTCTGACATCATTGGTTGGCTGGCTGTGCCTCTGCGGCCGCCCTGCCTGACACAACGCCCCTCGGTGTCTTACTTATTTTGACTGCGAGGGTGTGATTGATGGGCATGAGCAGTGCATATCTTCGCCTGTCACTCATCTCCTTCCGCCTTCTTCAGACTGTACGGCTTCATGGCCGCGGCATGCGATAAGGGATCAGCTGACGCCGCACAGTCTGTAGCAGGTGTAAGGACACGAGTGAGAGGCGAACTTATTGACTGCGCAAGGCCATGAATCCCAGCCCCGCAGTGTGAATTAATGAAAAGACACTGCGGGGCTGGGATTCATGGGCATCGCGAACCGCTCCGGCCGACATGAAATGATGTCAGAAGACGGGCAGCGCTAACAGCGCAGGGCCAAGGGATAACACAACAGCGCTGACTCCTGTACAGCAAAATTCGACGCTCAGGAGGCCGCGCCAAGCACCAAGGAGGTTTTTTTGACAGCTGGGCTGCGTCTCATTAAGAAGGGAACTCATGCCTCCAAGACAGTTTTGACTGTATAAGGGGCTAAATTTTATACGTGTTTCATTCAGCTTGTGCAAGGAATAAAATTAAAAGAGCAACCTTTCACTTGTGCAGCATTACTGTTGCCCAAGGTGTGGCTCTTCTAGTTTGTAACACCTGAGGGGGGGTTAAAGGTTACCTTTAAAATTGGTTCAATTAGGCTTCGGCCTACACTCTGCTCCTCCTGCAGACCCTGAGCTCTAACACCGCCAGTTGGTGCCCAGAAGTGCTGGCTGCACAGAGAAAAACACCCACCAATGTGTCAGTGGGGTTCAGCAACGCCAGCTGTTCCCCTGCTGTGTAGCCGGCATCGTGTCCTGCAAACGCCACGCAGACACAAAGCTGCCTCCAGTGCAGGCTTCAGCCTACACTCTGCTCCCTCTGCTCCTCCTGCTGACCCTGGGCTCTAACACCGCCAGTTGGCGCCCGGAAGTGCTGGCTGCACAGAGAAAAACACCCGCCAATGTGTCAGTGGGGTTCAGCAACACCAGCTGTTCCCCTGCTGTGTAGCCGGCAACGTGTCCTGCAAACGCCACGCAGACACAAAGCTGCCTCCAGTGCAGGCTTCGGCCTACACTGTGTTCCTCTGCTCCTCCTGCTGTTCCTGGGCTCTAACACTGCCAGTTGGTGCTCAGAAGTGCTGGCTGCACAGAGAAAAACACCCGCCAATGTGTCAGTGAGGTTCAGCAACACCAGCTGTTCCCCTGCTGTGTAGCCGGCAACGTGTCCTGCAAATGCCACGCAGACACAAAGCTGCCTCCAGTGCAGGCTTCGGCCTACACTGTGTTCCTCTGCTCCTCCTGCTGTCCCTGGGCTCTAAACTGCCAGTTGGTGCTCAGAAGTGCTGGCTGCACAGAGAAAAACACCCGCCAATGTGTCAGTGGGGTTCAGCAACACCAGCTGTTCCTCTGCTGTGTAGCCGGCATCGTGTCCTGCAAACGCCACTCAGACACAACAGACCTCCAAATGCCTCCAGTGCAGGCTTTGGCCTACACTCTGCTCCCCCTGCTGACCCTTTGCTCCAACATCACTAGCTGGGGCTCTAGGAAGACAAGCTTGAATAGGTCCCCATCCTGGTTCCAGTACCATCAGCTGGTTCCGGGTAGAGCCTTTGGCTTAGGTGCCTCCTTCTGGGTATCCGAGTTCCATCAACGTCAGGTGGTCCTTGGTAGTGCTTTCAGGCACGGGTACCTCCTGCTTAGTAACCGGGTTCCTGTAACGTCAGCTGGTCCTCGGTAGTTCCATTGGCTCTTGGACCTTCGGCTACCCATCCGGGTTCCAGTACTGTCAGCTGGTTCTCGGCAGTTTCTTTTGCTCTTGTACCTTCTGCTCCCCATCCTGGTTCCAGTACCGTCAGCTGGTTCCGGGCAGAGACTTTGGCTTAGGTGCCTCCTTCTGGGTATCCGAGTTCCACCAACGTCAGGTGGTCCTTGGTAGTGCTTTCAGGCACGGGTACCTCCTGCTTAGTAACCGGGTTCCAGTAACGTCAGCTGGTCCTCGGTAGTTCCATTGGCTCTTGGACCTTCGGGTAGCCATCCGAGTTCCAGTTCCATCAGCTGTTTCTCGGCATTTTCTCAGCCTTCTTGTACCTTCTGCTACATTTCCAAGTTCAAGACCCTAAAGACGACGACCCGGAAGACCGAGAAGCAGAAGAACAAGAGGCTGCAGAACAAAGAGCAGAAGAACATTAAGCATAACACTAAATATCAGAGCAAAAGATATTATCTAAATTATAAGCAGAAGAAGACTAAGCAGTGTATGGGGGTGAGTCCGTTCCTCCTCGTGGTGCCCCTGGATAAAGCCTGATGCTGCAGGTGAAACTGAACACGGACAAATGTAACTCTTTTGTGACAGGCAGAATGGAAGGTGTAATCTTCAAACTTTTATAGATAACAACTACGGGAATGCCTGTCACAAATAAGAATATGATGAAGAAGTTGAATATGAAGAAGAATAATAGTTAAATAAAAAGAATATGAACAATGTAACAAAAAAAATAATAGGTAGAAGATGAAGAAGAAGATGAATAAGGTGAAGAAGAACTTGATGTCAAAGATGCTGATGATGATGAAGAAGAAAGTGTGGGAGAAGTAAAAAAGAGGGTGAAGGGCGTGGAAGTAGTGAAACATCAATATCTGACAAAATAAAAAAAAACTTAACATAGTCAATATCTTTGTAACTCCGAACGTATTAAAAAAAAAATAAAATTCCTGCTATTCTATGTGATTGGGCTAAACCTCTATGCCTTTAATGTCTCCGCCACCTCCCCCAATACATCCTACATTATTCTTATCTGTTTTCCTTCATGTAGAATGAACCTACAAGGAAAGAAAGGGTTTATTTTAATTCCGATATTTTCGTCCCATTGACTTGCATTGGTATCGGGTATCGGTATCGGCGAGATCCGATATTTTGCCGGTATCGGCCGATACTTTCCGATACCGATACTTTACGATATCGGAAGGTATCGCTCAACACTAGTGGGGACACGTCTTGCATTTTTTATTGCTACAAGGGAATGTGCAAATCACTACTGATGGTGATGAGAGGACACTTCTGACAAGCAGATTCCTTAAGTTAGGGGGCTGTTTATAGGAGAGAAGTGGTAGTTCTGGGAATATGTCTTTCAATTTGTGGTCTCTGTTGAATATGGGTTGGAGATCAGCACCAATTTTCCTTAGGATGCTCTTGTGGGGGTTGTATGTGACCACAAGAGGTACCCTGTTGTTATCCTCTCTCAGTTTGTAATCCAGGACTTTGTTTCTTGGGATCCTTGTAGCCCTGAATATCTGTTCATCTATTACCAGTGGATAGTATCCTTGTTGTAGGAACGTATTCCTCAGTGACAGCAGCTGTAGTTCCCTGTCTTTACTGTCTGAACAGATCCGAATATACCTCAGAGCTTGACTGTAGATGATGGATTTTTTGTGTGTCTTGGATGAAAGCTGTTCCATCTAAGATAAGCCGGACGTCCTGTGGGCTTATGATAAATTGATGTTTGTATGGCGTTGTCTGTTGTAAACTCTATTTTTGGGCTCCCTCTAGTGGTCACAAGCGGTACTGTGTAGTGTTGTCTTTCTGCAGGTTGGCTGTATCAGCTGGTTCGTTATCCTTGGTTCGTTTCCTATTTAACTCACCTGGATACTCAGTTCCTTGCCTGCTATCAATGTATTCAGTGCTCTTCAGATTCCTTGTGATTACCTTGCTCCCAGCCTCTCCAAGACAAGCTAAGTTTTTTGTCCGTTCATTTTTTTGATTATCAGCATTCATCATGTTTCTTGTCCAGCTTGCTAAGATGTGATCTCCTCGCTGGCTGGTTGCTCTAGGGGATTGAGTTTCTCCCCCCACACCGTTAGTTGGTGCGGGGGTTCTTGAAATCTCAGTGTGGATATTTTGTTAGGGTTTTTTACTGACCGCACAGACCCCTTACTATTTTCTGCTATCTAGTATTAGTGGGCCTCATTTGCTGAATCTGTTTTCACCCCTGTGTATGTGCCTTCCTCTTACCTCACCGTTATTATTTGTTGGGGGCTTCTATATCTTTGGGGATTATTTCTCTGGAGGCAAGAGAGGTCTTTTTTTCTCTCTAGGGGTAGTTAGTTCCTCAGGCTGGCTCGAGACGTCTAGGATTTTTTAGGCACGTTCACCGGCTACTTCTAGTGTGTTTGGATAGGTTCAGATTTGCGGTCAGTCCAGTTTGCCACCTCCCTAGAGCTTGTCCTATGTTTGTTACTTAGCTGGAGTAATTTGTGATCCTCAACCACTAAGGATCATAACAGTATAGCAGGCCAAAAAGTGTTTAATGCATCGCAGAAGTGGGATAAAAAGAAGACCTGAGTACATTTTTTTTTTCCTCCCGCTTTTCCTTTGCTGCAGTCTGATTAGTTTCTTTCATCCCCTTGAACTCTGGGTGGTTTTGAGCTCAGCTGCAGACATGAATATTCAGACTCTGACTTCTAGTGTGGATCATCTTACTGCACGGGTGCAAAGTATTCAGGATTTTGTTATTCATAGCCCTATGTCAGAACCAAAGATACCCATTCCTGAGTTGTTTTCTGGAGATAGATCTAGGTTTCAGAATTTTAAGAATAATTGTAAGTTATTTCTGTCTCTGAGACCTCGTTCCTCTGGTGATTCCGCTCAGCAAGTTAAAATTGTTATCTCCTTGTTGCGCGGCGACCCTCAAGATTGGGCCTTCTCTCTGGCGCCAGGAGATCCTGCATTGCTTAATGTAGATGCTTTTTTTCTGGCTCTTGGACTGCTTTATGAGGAGCCTAATCTTGAGAATCAGGCAGAAAAAGCGTTGCTGGCTATCTCTCAAGGTCTGGATGAAGCAGAAGTGTATTGTCAAAAATTTCGGAAATGGTCGGTGCTTACTCAATGGAATGAGTGTGCCCTGGCTGCAAATTTCAGAGAAGGTCTTTCTGAGGCCGTTAAGAATGTTATGGTGGGGTTTCCCACCCCTACAAGTCTGAGTGATTCTATGGCTTTAGCCATTCAGGTTGATCGACGTTTGCGGGAGCGCAAATCTGTTCATCCTTTGGCGGTATTTTCTGAACAGAGACCTGAGTCTATGCAATGTGACCGAACTCTGACCAGAATTGAGCGACAAAGTCATAGATGTCAAAATGGGTTGCGCTTTTACTGTGGTGATTCTACTCATGTTATCTCAGCATGCTCTAAACGTTTAAAAAAAATCGCTAAACCTGTCACCATTGGTACGATACAGCCTAAATTTATTTTGTCTGTTACTTTGATTTGTTCTTTGTCGTCCTACCCGGTTATGGCTTTTGTGGATTCGGGTGCTGCCCTGAATCTGATGGATTTGTCGTTTGCCAGGCGCTGTGGTTTTGTCTTGGAGCCTTTGGAATTTCCTATTCCTCTGAGGGGAATTGATGCTACGCCATTGGCTGAGAATAAGCCTCAGTATTGGACGCAAATGACCATGTGCATGACTCCCGTACATCAGGAGGTGATTCGCTTTCTCGTTCTGCATAATTTGCATGATGTTGTCGTTTTGGGTCTGCCATGGCTGCAGGCTCATAATCCAGTTTTAGATTGGAAAGCTATGTCTGTGTCAAGTTGGGGTTGTCAGGGAATTCATGGCGATACTCAGTTGGTGTCTATTGCTTCTTCCACTCCTTCTGAGGTCCCTGAGTTTCTGTCTGACTACCAGGATGTATTTAATGAGCCCAGGTCCAGTGCCCTGCCTCCTCATAGGGATTGTGACTGTGCTATAAATTTAATTCCTGGTAGTAAATTCCCTAAGGGACAACTTTTTAATTTGTCTATACCAGAGCATGCCGCGATGCGGAGTTATATAAAGGAGTCTTTGGAGAAGGGACATATTCGCCCATCCTCTTCCCCTCTTGGTGCAGAATTTTTTTTTGTGGCCAAGAAGGACGGTTCTTTGAGACCTTGTATAGATTATCGTCTTCTGAATAAAATCACAGTCAAATTTCAGTATCCTTTGCCACTATTGTCTGATTTGTTTGCTCGGATTAAGGGGGCCAGTTGGTTCACTAAGATAGATCTCTGTGGTGCGTATAACCTTGTGCGCATTAAGCAGGGAGATGAATGGAAAACAGCATTTAATACGCCCGAAGGCCATTTTGAGTACTTGGTGATGCCTTTTGGACTCTCTAATGCTCCTTCTGTGTTTCAGTCCTTCATGCATGACATCTTCCGAGAATATCTGGATAAATTTATGATTGTTTATCTGGATGACATTTTGGTCTTTTCTGATGATTGGGAGTCCCATGTGAAGCAGGTCAGGATGGTGTTTCAGGTCCTGCGTGCTAATGCTTTATTTGTGAAGGGCTCAAAATTCCTCTTCGGAGTACAGAAGGTCTCCTTTTTGGGTTTTATTTTTTCTCCTTCTACTGTGGAGATGGACCCAGTCAAGGTCCAGGCTATTCATGACTGGACTCAGCCTACATCTGTTAAGAGTTTTCAGAAGTTCTTGGGTTTTGCTAATTTTTACCGTCGTTTCATCGCTAATTTTTCTAGCGTGGTTAAACCTTTGACGGATTTGACCAAGAAGGGTTCTGATGTGACTAATTGGTCTCCTGCGGCCGTGGAGGCCTTTCGGGAACTGAAGCACCGGTTTTCTTCAGCTCCAGTCTTATGTCAACCAGATGTCTCTCTCCCCTTCCAGGTCGAGGTTGATGCTTCTGAGATTGGAGCAGGGGCTGTTTTGTCGCAGAGGAGCTCTGATGGCTCTGTGATGAAGCCATGTGCTTTCTTTTCAAGAAAGTTTTCGCCTGCCGAGCGGAATTATGATGTTGGTAATCGGGAGTTGTTGGCTATGAAGTGGGCATTTGAGGAGTGGCGACATTGGCTCGAAGGAGCTAAACATCGTGTGGTGGTCTTGACTGATCACAAAAACCTGATTTACCTCAAATCTGCCAAGCGCCTGAATCCTAGACAGGCTCGTTGGTCGCTGTTTTTCTCCAGTTTCAACTTTGTGGTCTCATACCTGCCTGGTTCAAAGAACGTGAAGGCTGATGCACTTTCTAGGAGTTTTGTGCCTGACTCTCCGGGAGTTTCTGAGCCGGCTGGTATTCTCAGAGAGGGAGTGATTTTGTCTGCCATTTCCCCAGATTTGCGACGAGTGCTGCAGAAATTTCAGGCGGATAGACCTGACCGTTGTCCACCAGAGAGACTGTTTGTCCCGGATAGATGGACCAGCAGAGTTATTTCCGAGGTTCATTCTTCGGTGTTGGCGGGTCATCCTGGGATTTTTGGTACCAGAGATTTGGTGGCTAGGTCCTTCTGGTGGCCTTCCTTGTCGCGGGATGTGCGTTCCTTTGTGCAGTCTTGTGGGATTTGTGCTCGGGCTAAGCCTTGCTGTTCTCGTGCCAGCGGTTTACTTTTGCCTTTGCCTGTCCCGAAAAGGCCTTGGACGCACATTTCCATGGATTTTATTTCGGATCTTCCAGTATCTCAGAAAATGTCTGTCATCTGGGTGGTGTGTGATCGTTTTTCCAAGATGGTCCATTTGGTGCCCTTGCCTAAGTTGCCTTCTTCCTCCGATTTGGTTCCTCTATTTTTTCAGAATGTGGTTCGCTTGCACGGCATTCCTGAAAATATTGTGTCTGATAGAGGATCCCAGTTTGTGTCCAGGTTTTGGTGGACTTTTTGTGCTAAGATGGGCATTGATTTATCTTTTTCGTCGGCCTTCCATCCTCAGACTAATGGCCAAACCGAGCGAACTAATCAGACGTTGGAAACTTATTTGAGATGTTTTGTTTCTGCTGATCAGGATGATTGGGTGACTTTTTTGCCATTGGCCGAGTTTGCCCTTAATAATAGGGCTAGTTCTGCTACTTTGGTTTCGTCTTTTTTCTGCAATTCTGGTTTCTATCCTCGTTTTTCCTCGGGTCAGGTTGAGTCTTCTGACTGTCCTGGGGTGGATTCTGTGGTGGATAGGTTGCAGCAGATTTGGAACCATGTGGTGGACAATTTGAGGTTGTCACAGGAGAAGGCTCAGCGCTTTGCCAACCGCCGCCGCGGTGTGGGTCCCCGACTTCGTGTTGGGGATTTGGTGTGGCTGTCTTCTCGGTATGTTCCTATGAAGGTCTCCTCTCCTAAATTCAAGCCTCGCTTCATCGGTCCTTATAAGATCTTGGAAATCCTTAACCCGGTGTCTTTTCGTTTGGATCTCCCAGCATCGTTTGCCATTCATAATGTGTTCCATAGGTCTTTGTTGCGGAGGTATGTGGTACCTGTGGTTCCTTCTGTTGAGCCGCCTGCTCTGGTGCTGGTCGAGGGTGAATTGGAGTACGTGGTGGAGAAGATTTTGGATTCTCGTATCTCTAGATGGAGGCTTCAGTATTTGGTGAAGTGGAAGGGCTATGGTCAGGAGGATAATTCCTGGGTTGTCGCCTCTGATGTTCATGCGGCCGATTTGGTTCGTGCCTTCCACGCGGCTCATCCTGATCGCCCTGGGGGTCTTGAAGAGGGTTCGGTGACCCCTCCTCAAGGGGGGGGTACTGTTGTGAACTCTATTTTTGGGCTCCCTCTAGTGGTCACAAGCGGTACTGTGTAGTGTTGTCTTCTGCAGGTTGGCTGTTTCAGCTGGTTCGTTATCCTTGGTTCGTTTCCTATTTAACTCACCTGGATACTCAGTTCCTTGCCTGCTATCAATGTATTCAGTGCTCTTCAGATTCCTTGTGATTACCTTGCTCCCAGCCTCTCCAAGACAAGCTAAGTTTTTTGTCCGTTCATTTTTTTGATTATCAGCATTCATCATGTTTCTTGTCCAGCTTGCTAAGATGTGATCTCCTCGCTGGCTGGTTGCTCTAGGGGACTGAGTTTCTCCCCCCACACCGTTAGTTGGTGCGGGGGTTCTTGAAATCTCAGTGTGGATATTTTATTAGGGTTTTTTACTGACCGCACAGACCCCTTACTATTTTCTGCTGTCTAGTATTAGTGGGCCTCATTTGCTGAATCTGTTTTCACCCCTGTGTATGTGCCTTCCTCTTACCTCACCGTTATTATTTGTTGGGGGCTTCTATATCTTTGGGGATTATTTCTCTGGAGGCAAGAGAGGTCTTTCTTTCTCTCTAGGGGTAGTTAGTTCCTCAGGCTGGCTCGAGACGTCTAGGATTTTTTAGGCACGTTCACCGGCTACTTCTAGTGTGTTTGGATAGGTTCAGATTTGCGGTCAGTCCAGTTTGCCACCTCCCTAGAGCTTGTCCTATGTTTGTTACTTAGCTGGAGTAATTCGTGATCCTCAACCACTAAGGATCATAACAGTTGTCCTTGATGTATATGGTCATGTCCAGAAAATGTATTTGGGTCTTTGAAAAGTTGAGGGTGAGCTTGATAGTTGAGTGGTACTTGTTGAAGTTATTGTGGAAGGTTAGTAGATCATCTTTTGAGCCTGTCCATATTATTAGCAGATCATCAATGTAGCGGAAGTATGCAAGAGGTTTAACCTTCGTCAGGCTGCATAATTTTACAATGTTAACAGGCTGCAGAGGTACAATTGTACCTTCATACAGTTAGGTCCATATATATTTGGACAGAGACGACATTTTTCTAATTTTGGTTATAGACATTACCACAATGAATTTTAAGCAAAACAATTCAGATGCAGTTGAAGTTCAGACTTTCAGCTTTCATTTGAGGGTATCCACATTAAAATTGGATGAAGGGTTTAGGAGTTTCAGCTCCTTAACAAGTGCCACCCTGTTTTTAAAGGGACCAAAAGTAATTGGACAATTGACTTCAAGGCTATTTCATGGACAGGTGTGGGCAGTCCCTTCGTTATGTCATTCTAAATTAAGCAGATAAAAGGCCTGGAGTTGATTTGAGGTGTGGTGCTTGCATTTGGAAGGTTTTGCTGTGAAGTAAACATGCGGTCAAAGGAGCTCTCCATGCAGGTGAAACAAGCCATCCTTAAGCTGCGAAAACAGAAAAAAAAAACATCCGAGAAATTTCTACAATATTAGGAGTGGCAAAATCAACAGTTTGGTGCATCCTGAGAAAGAAAGAAAGCACTGGTGAACTCATCAATGCAAAAAGACCTGAGCGCCCACGTAAGACAACAGTGGGGGATGATCGCAGAATAATCTCCATGGTGAAGAGAAACCCCTTCACAACAGCCAACCAAGTGAACAACGCTCTCCAGGAGGTAGGCGTATCAATATCCAAATCTACCATAAAGAGAAAACTGCATGAAAGTAAATACAGAGGGTTCACTGCACGGTGCAAGCCACTCATAAGCATCAAGAATAAAAAGGCTAGACTGGACTTTGCTAAAAAAAACAACTAAAAAAGCCAGCACAGTTCTGGAAGAACATTCTTTGGACAGATGAAACCAAGATCATCCTCTACCAGAATGATGGAAAGAGAAAAGTATGGCTAAGGCGTGGTGCAGCTCATGATCCAAAGCATACCACATCATCTGTAAAACACAGCGGAGGCAGTGTGATGGCTTGGGCATGCATGGCTGCCAGTGGCACTGGGTCACTAGTGTTTATTGATGATGTCACACAGGACTGAAGCAGCCGAATGAATTCTGAGGTATTCAGACCCACACTGTGTGCTCAGATCCAGCCAAATGCAGCCAAACTGATTGGTCGTCATTTCATACTACAGATGGACAACGACTCAAAACATAAAGCCAAAGCAACCCAGGAGTTTATTAAAGCAAAGAAGTGGAATATTCTTGAATGGCCAAGTCAGTCACCTGATCTCAACCCAATTGAGCATGCATTTCACTTGTTAAAGACTAAACTTCAGACAGTAAGGCCCACAAACAAACAGCAACTGAAAACCACCGCAGTGAAGGCCTGGCAGAGCATCAAAAAGGAGGAAACACAGCGTCTGGTGATGTCCATGTGTTCAAGACTTCAGGCAGTCATTGCCAACAAAGGGTTTTCAACCAAATACTAGAAATGAACATTTTATTTAAAATTATTTAATCTGTCCAATTACTTTTCGTCCCTTTAAAAACAGGGAGGCACATGTTAAGGAATTGAAACTCCTAATCCCTTCATCCAATTTTAATGTGGATACCCCCAAATGAAAGCTGAAAGTCTGAACTTCAACTGCATCGGAATTGTTTTGTTTAAAATTCATTGTGGTAATGTCTATAACCAAAATTAGAAAAATGTTGTCTGTGTCCAAATATATATGGACCTAACTGTATATACCTCCACTGTGGGAAGACTTTCTCCTTTACTTGGTTTCAGAAACTAAAGTTCATTCAGCTACAAATGTTATGCTGATATCTATTGGCCAGTGTTGTTACTGCTCACTTATGTTGCTGTCAATTAAGTTGATTCAAACTGGGAGTGGCTTCTACTTCTCTTCCTGTCTCCCTCCTCTCAGTAGCCATTTTGATGTTCATCTCATTGCTGTGAGCACACACATTTCTAGGCTTGTGAAGTCTTCAATTTCTTGGATACGAAGGTAGGAAAGTCTCACAGCATCTAACAGCCAGTTATACCTTCATTTGCCTTATGTGGGGACAGAACAGTCAAATTGTCTTTGAGCCTGGACTTGGCTTACATATATTTTGTATGAAACTTATCACTATAGGTATGATTTTTATACGAAAAATGGATAATAATTAGTATCTACATATTGTTTTACAATGTTTTACTTATATTCAGCACAAAATAAAGATGGTGGCTCTGTTACAATTTTCCTATTGGTCGAAAAAACAGTTGAAAATGGAATGAAAATTCTGAAACCATATACGGTTTACATAATATATAAATGACATTTATAAATAATTATCACTAGAAATAATTTACTTTTTTATCTGCACTTTAGAATAGAGTTTCATTCTACTTGCCACGTGTTACTGAACTAAATTACGAAGCCAAAATTCATCTACCAAGTCATCATGAGTGCTAGTGATGCTGGATCTAGTTTCAACTATAACCCAAGAAAACATGTTTGCAGGTTAGTATCATTTTGTGAAAAGCCAATAATGTAGTATTGTGTAGTATTTCGGAAAATTATTTATTTTCCATTTTTTCATATTTACAGATTTACATCTGACGAAATAATGCGAATGCTAGAAGAATCTGATTCTGAGCATGAGGAAGAACCATATGTTGCATCTGATGATGAAAACTATGTACCACAAGTGGATGTTACTGAAGAAGATTCAGACATTGAACAAGAAATGGTCATAGAGCAGGAAAAAGAATACGACTCAGACGAAAGTGTTGAGGATGAGTCTATGCCTCAAAGTGCAGGCGACATTTGGACTGCTAAGGATAAAACCCAATGGTGTAGTGATCCACTGCCAAATGCACAAACAAAATCTTGTAATGTCCTACAACAAAGAGGTGGCCCTGCAGCAATCAGCAACCTGTATACAGCAAAAGAGCTATTCAAGTCAATCATGACTCCCGAGATGTGTGACATCATATTACGAAAAACGAATCGAAAGGCCAAGAGAGTTTGTGATGCTTACAACAACAAACTGGTACGTTTTCCTGATTCTTCTGAACGGCCATCACAAAAAACATTCAAGCAATTTACTGAAACTGAACTCCATGCATTTTTGGGCATACTGATTGCTGCTGGTGTGCACAGAGACAACAAAGAGAATCTGGAGGAAATGTGGAATGTTACTGAAGCCATGTCTCGTGACTAGTGTTGAGCATTCCGATACTGCAAGTATCGGGTATCGGCCGATACTTGCTGTATCGGAATTTCCGATACCGAGATCCGATACTTTTGTGGTATCGGGTATCGGGTATCGCAACAACATTAATGTAATAATGTGTAAAAAAGAGAATTAAAATAAAAAATATCGCTATACTCACCTGTCCGACGCAGCCGGGACCTCAGCGAGGGAACCGGCAGCGTTGTTTGTTTAAATTTTGCGCTTTTACTTGGTTACGTGAAGTCCCGGCTTGTGATTGGTCAGGGCGGCCATGTTGCCGGGACGCGGACCAATCACAGCAAGCCGTGACGAAATTACGTCACGGCTTGCTGTGATTGGTCCGCGTCCCGGCAACATGGCCGCCATTAACCAATCACAAGCCGTGACGTCACGGGAGGCTGGACATGCGCGTATTTTGAAAAGCGCGCGTGTCCAGCCTCCAGTGACGTCCCGGCAACATGACCGCCATTAACCAATCACAAGCCGGGACGTCACGGGAGGCTGGACATGCGCGTATTTTGAAAAGCGCGCATGTCCAGCCTCCAGTGACGTCCCGGCAACATGGCCGCCATTAACCAATCACAAGCCGGGACGTCACGGGAGGCTGGACATGCGCGTATTTTGAAAAGCGCGCGTGTCCAGCCTCCAGTGACGTCCCGGCAACATGGCCGCCATTAACCAATCACAAGCCGGGACGTCACGGGAGGCTGGACATGCGCGTATTTTGAAAAGCGCGCGTGTCCAGCCTCCAGTGACGTCCCGGCAACATGGCCGCCATTAACCAATCACAAGCCGGGACGTCACTGGAGGCTGGACACGCGCGCTTTTCAAAATACGCGCATGTCCAGCCTCCCGTGACGTCACAGCTTGTGATTGGTTAATGGCGGCCATGTTGCCGGGACGCGGACCAATCACAGCAAGCCGTGACGTAATTTCGTCACGGCTTGCTGTGATTGGTCCGCGTCCCGGCAACATGGCCGCCCTGACCAATCACAAGCCGGGACTTCACGTAACCAGGTAAAAGCGCGAATTTTAAACAAACAACGCTGCCGGTTCCCTCGCTGAGGTCCCGGCTGCGTCGGACAGGTGAGTATAGCAATATTTTTTATTTTAATTCTTTATTTTACACATTAATATGGTTCCCAGGGCCTGAAGGAGAGTTTCCTCTCCTTCAGACCCTGGGAACCATCAGGAATACCGTCCGATACTTGAGTCCCATTGACTTGTATTGGTATCGGGTATCGGTATCGGATTGGATCCGATACTTTGCCGGTATCGGCCGATACTTTCCGATACCGATACTTTCAAGTATCGGACGGTATCGCTCAACACTACTCGTGACCGCTTCAAGATGATACTCAGATTTATCATATTTGACAACGAAAATACACGTGAAGAACGTGTGCAAACATGCACCAATACGGGACATCTGGACAATGCTGAACAGAAATCTGGAGAGAGCCTACAAGCCATATAATTGTATCACCGTCGATGAGCAATTATTTCCATTTAGAGGCCATACTAAATTTACCCAGTATGTACCTTCAAAAACAGCTAAATATGGCATAAAGATTTTCTGGGCTTGTGACTCATCAAACGCCTACCCATTACAAGGTCAGCTCTACACTGGGAAACCAACTGATGGACCTCGACAAGTAAACATTGGTGAACGAACAGTATTGGACCCAGTGAGTTCGTATAAAGGCTCTGGAAGAAATGTCGCCACCGATAACTTCTTTACAACCATGGAACTAGCTAAGGTATTGAACTCCTGGAACATTACACTAGTTGATACAGTGAGAAAAAACAAAAGGTTCCAACCTAGCAACATGCAGCCTGCCAAAGAAAGGCCTGTAAACTCGACAAATTTTGCCTACAATCATGATGCAACAGTCTGTTTATATGTACCAAAGAAGAACAAATCAGTCATGCTTCTATCATCTATGCACATGACGGGAGAAGTTGATGAGACACTAGCAGCCAAGCCAGAAATAATAAAATACTACAACAAAACAAAAGGCGGAGTTGATGTTATGGATAAAATGTTGGGAGAGTACACTGTGAAACGACGAACATTACGTTGGCCTCTGGCATTTTTCTACAATACGATTGACGTCACTGGGTTAGCATCCTACATCATCTACAGAGATCACAATCCAAGCTTCAGCACAAAGGATCAACGAAGAAAGTTCCTGAAAGATCTCGCAAATCAGCTGTGTATGCCTGCAATTGAAGATCATAGTACAAACCGAATGATGATGAGAAACCATTTTCTTCGAGGTGCAGTAGAAATGGTGCTTGGACAATGCATTCTGGTAGCATCGCAAGCAGCAGCTGGCTCTCAAATACCTCATGGTAGTCGTGGACCCTCCCCTGTTGTTGGTAGTTGCTATGTCTGCCGAGACTTGAGGCGAAAACAACGTAAGACTAGAAAGTCTTGTGTGGTTTGTGTGAAACCCATTTGCGATGAACACTCGGTAGCAAAGACAACATGCATTACTTGCGAAGAAAATCAATAAAAAAAGTTTCTTACATTTTCTTTTATAATGTAAATGAACAGTTTTTTTACTTGTTTATAATAATAAAATAGCATTATCATTAAAAAAAAAAATATTCTTTTTTCCTTGCATTATCTTCATTCAAAATATATGAGGCTACATTTGTACCTATGCAGCTTGTTATGGATGCAAAAATATCTCGACCCCTTATCTCGGAAGGGGGTGGAGATATTTTATTGACATTTGGCCAATATATTCTGGACCAAAACTGCAGAGATGACACGAAATCTCAGCCCTCTACGGCTTTTCGAAAAAAGTTATTGCAATTTTAAAACAGAATAGTAACAATTGTACATACTCAGCCGGAGCACGATGTCAATATACAACATATGTCAATGACGATGCTTTATTCCAGAATGAGGGTGCGACAGTGATCGTAGCCTCTGCCTCCTGATGATGTGTCATTTGAGTATCCAAGCATGCACAAATCATTCCAAAATGAAATTTCACCAAAAAGGAAGCTGGTATCAAAAACTAAATAAAGAAGTTAGATAGAGTAAAGAGGGAACGGTAGGAAGTTTTAAGCAAAACCTCCCCTTTAACTTTACAAAAATTGTGTGCATTAATCCTTAGAACAACAATAGAAAAACAAATATCTCTTGTTATGTCTGGGTCTTGATGCAAATAAATCCCCACACATTTAACCCCTTCCCGACCCATGACGCCACGTAGGCTTCATGAAAGTCGGTGCCAATCCGACCCATGAGATCAGGTGAAAGGGTTAACTCCAAATTCACCCAATCTGCTGGGACAGGGGGAGTATTACTTCAGCCCAGGGGGGGTGGCTTCACCCCCCCGTGGCTACGATCGCTCTGATTGGCTGTTGAAAGTGAAACAGCCAATCAGAGCGATTTGTAATATTTCACTATGAAAACTGGTGAAATATTACAATCCAGCCGAGGCCGATGCTGCAATATCATCGGCCATGGCTGGAAAACCAAAACTTCAATGAAAATATACTTGGCACTCAGGAGAACTTTGTAGTGAAGTAAAACATCATTTATTCAGTGCATCCAGTTCAACATGAACGTTTTCGGTCCCAACATAGGACCTTCATCAGACAGGATTTTGTTGTTTTTGCCTTTCTAAATCAGAATTTTGAATTGTATCCCTGATGTGCATCATGACTTTTTGTCTCTAAAAATATTCTTTTTGTATTTTTGTATATATGTATTACAGTACTCCAAAATCCTGTCTGATGAAGGTCCTATGTTGGGACCGAAAACGTTCATGTTGAACTGGATGCACTGAATAAATGATGTTTTACTTCACTACAAAGTTCTCCTGAGTGCCAAGTATATTTTCATTGATGTTCTACGGGTTGGATACCTAACTTGAGCACCTTCCAGATACCCAGAGTGCCGTGCTTTACTATATTACATATTGGAAAACCAAAACTGCCCCCCCCACCTCCACCGATCTCCTCCCCAGTCCTCCATCCTGTGCTCCGCTCCCCTCCGTCATCCTGTCCGCTCCCCCGTCCTCCTGTCCGCTCCCCCCGTGCTCCGATCCCACCCCCCGTGCTCCGATAACCCCCCGTGCTCCGATCCCCCCCCTCATACTTACCGAGCCTCTTGGTGTCCATCCGTCTCCTCCACGGGCGCCGCCATCTTCCAAAATGGCGGGCGCATGCACAGTGCGCTCGCCGAATCTGCCGGCCGGCAGATTCGTTCCAGCTAAATTTTGATCACTAGCAGTAAAAGAAGTCTCGCACTCAACTTAGATATAGATATCCTTGTGAATTTTATTTGGTACTGAAGTAGTACTGGAGAAACGTTTCAGCCTTAACTAGGCTTTCATCAGTCACGTACTGTGTCTTTACGAAGTGTGTGGACAATTTTGATAATCAGGACGCAGATCAAACGTGTTGCACAAAAGTGGCCGCTTTGTGGAAGCGTGCGGTAATGTATGTATCGGGATCTGAGAGAAACTCAGATAAATTTGCCCAAGTATAGGGTGATAGCCTCAAAGGGCGACCTGCTGTGGAATATGTCGGCTGGAGGGGAGCCGCTGTGGAGAAACGCGATCCTCGCAGACGCCACATAAAATTCACAAGGATATCTATATCTAAGTTGAGTGCGAGACTTATTTTACTGCTTACTAAAGGATTTGGGTACCTAGTCTCTGCACCAAAGTATAACAGTGCACACGGTGTTTTCCTTATATAAATTTTGATCACTGTGATAAAACCTATCACAGTGATCAAAATAAAAAAATAGTAAATGAAACCCCCCCTTTATCACCCCTATAGGTAAGGACAATAATAAAATAAAGAAAATATTTTTTTTTTCCCCTAGGGTTAGAACTAAGGTTAGAACTAGGGTTAGGGTTAGGGGTAGGGTTAGGGTTAGGGGTAGGGTTAGGGCTAGGGTTAGAAATAGGGTTAGCATTAGAATTAGGCTATGTGCACACGGTGCGGATTTGGCTGCGGATCCGCAGCGGATTGGCCGCTGCGTATTCGTAGCAGTGTTCCATCAGGTTTACAGTACCATGTAAACCTATGGAAAACCAAATCCGCTGTGCCCATGGTGCGGAAAATAGCGCGCGGAAATGCTGCATTGTATTTTCCGCAGCATGTCAATTCTTTGTGCGGATTTCGCAGTGTTTTACACCTGTTCCTCAATAGGAATCCGCAGGTGAAATCTGCATAAAAAACACTGGAAATCCGCGGTAAATCCGCAGGTAAAACGCAGTGCCTTTTACCTGCGGATTTTTCAAAAATGGTGCGGAAAAATCTCACACGAATCCGCAATGTGGGCACATAGCCTTAGGGTTGGAATTAGAGTTAGGGTTGGAATTAGGGCTATGGTTGGAAACAGGGTTAAGAATAGGCTTGTGGTTAGGGTTATGGTTAGGGTTAGGGGTGTGTTGGGGTTAAAGTTGTGGTTAGGGTTGGGGTTAGGGTTGGAATTAGGGTTAGGGTTGGGATTAGGGTTATGGCTAGAGTTGGGATTAGGGTTTGGGGTGTGTTGGGGTTAGTGTTGGAGTTAGAATTGAGGGGTTTCCACTGTTTAGGCACATCAGGGGTCTTCAAACGCAACATGGCGCCACCATTGATTCCAGCCAATCTTGCGTTCAAAAAGTCAAATGGTGCTCCCTCCCTTCCGAGCCCTGACGTGCGCCCCAAACAGTGGTTTAACCCCACATATGGGGTACCAGCATACTTAGGACAAACTAGGCTTCAATTATTGGGGTCTAATTTTTCCTGTTACCCTTGCGAAAATAAAAAATTGCTTGCTAAAACATAATTTTAGAGGAATGAAAAAATATTTTTTATTTCCATGGCTATGCATTATAAACTTCTGTGAAGCACTTGGGGGTTCAAAGTGCCTACCACACATCTAGATAAGTTCCTTGGGGGGTCTAGTTTCCAAAATGGGGTTACTTGTGGTGGGTTTCTACTGTTTTGGCACATCAGGGGCTCTGCAAATGGAATGTGACGCTCGCAGACAACTCCATCAAAGTCTGCATTTCAAAACGTCACTACTTTCCTTCCGAGCCCCGACTTGTGCCCAAAAAGTGGTTTACCCCCACATATGGGGTATCAGTGTACTCAGGACAAACTGGGCAACAACTGTTGGTGTCCAATTTCTCCTGTTACCCTTGTGAAAATAAAAAATTGCTTGCTAAAACATAATTTTTGAGGAAAGAAAAATGATTTTTTATTTTCACGGCTCTGCGTTGTAAACTTCTGTGAAGCACTTGGGGGTTCAAAGTGCTCAACACACATCTAGATTAGTTCATTGTGAGGTCTAGTTTCCAAAATGGGGTCACTTGTGGGGGGTTTCTACTGTTTAGGCACATCAGGGGCTCTGCAAACGTAACATGATGCCCGCAGACGATTCCAACAAAGTCTGCATTCCAAAACGTCACTACTTCCCTTCGAGCCCCGGCATGTGCCGAAACAGTGATTTTCCCCCACATATGGGGTATCAGCGTACTCAGGAGAACCTGGACAATAACTCTTGGGGTGAAATTTCTCCTGTTACCCTTGGGAAAATTAAAAAATTCTGGGCTAAAAAAATATTTTTGAGGAAAGAAAACACATTTAATATTTTCACGGCTCTGCGTTATAAACTTCTGTGAAGCACTTGGGGGTTCAAAGAGCTCACCACATATCTAGATAAGTTCCTTGGGGGTTCTAGTTTCCAAAATGGGGTCACTAGTGGGGAGTTTCTACTGTTTAGGCACATCAGGGGCTCTGCAAACGCAACGTGACGCCCCCAGAGCATTCCATCAAAGTCTGCATTTCAAAATGTCACTACTTCCCTTCCGAGCCCCGATGTGTGCCCAAACAGTGGTTTACCCCCACATATGGGGTTTCAGCATACTCAGGAAAAACTGGAAAACAACTATTGAGGTCCAATTTCTCCTGCTACCCTTGGGAAAATAAAAAATTGTGGGCTAAAAAATCATTTTTGAGAAAAGAAAAATTATTTTTTATTTTCATGGCTCTGCGTTATAAACTTCTGTGAAGCACTTGGGGGTTCAAAGTGCTCACCACACATCTAGATTAGTTCCTTGGGAGGTCTAGTTTCCAAAATGGGGTCACTTGTGGGGGAGCTCCAATGTTTAGGTACACAGGGGCTCTCCAAACTCGACATGGTGTCCACTAATGATTGGAGCTAATTTTCCATTCAAAAAGCCAAATGGCGAGCCTTAACTTCCGAGCCCTGCCGTGCACCCAAACAGTGGTTTACCCCCACATATGGGGTATCATCGTGCTCAGGACAAACTGGACAACAACATTTGGGGTCCAATTTCTCCTGTTACCCTTGGGAAAATAAAAAATTCCGGGCTAAAAATCATTTTTGAGGAAAGAAAAATTATTTTTTATTTTCACGGCTCTGCGTTATAAACTTCTGTGAAGCACCTGAGGGTTTAAAGTGCTCACTATGCATCTAGATAAGTTCCATGGGGGGGTCTAGTTTCCAAAATGGGGTCACTTGTGGGGGAGCTCCAATGTTTAGGCACACAGGGGCTCTCCAAACGCGACATGGTGTCCGCTAACGATTGGAGCTAATTTTCCATTCAAAAAGTCAAATGGCGCGCCTTCCCTTCTGAGCCTTTCTGTGCACCCAAACAGTAATTTACCCCCACATATGAGATATCAGCGTACTCAGGAGAAATTGCCCAACAAATTTTAGTATCCATTTTATCCTGTTGCCCATGAGAAAATAAAAAAATTGAGGCTAAAATAATTTTTTGTGTGAAAAAAAAGGACTTCTTCATTTTTACAGATGAATTTGTGAAGCACCTGGGGGTTTAAAGTGCTCGCTATCTTCTAGATAAGTTCCTTGGGGGGTCTAGTTTCCAAAATGGGGTCACGTGTGGGGGAGCTCCAAAGTTTAGGCACACGGGGGCTCTCCAAACGCGACATGGTGTTCGCTAACGATTGGAGCTAATTTTCCATTCAAAAAGTCAAATGGCACGCCTTCCCTTCCGAGCCTTGCTGTGCACCCAAACAGTAGTTTACCCCCACATATGAGGTATCGGCGTACTCAGGAGAAATTGTCCAACAAATTTTAGTATCCATTTTATCCTGTTGCCCATGAGAAAATAAAAAAATTGAGGCTAAAATAATTTTTTTTGTGAAAAAAAGGACTTTTTCATTTTTACGGATGAATTTGTGAAGCACCTGGGGGTTTAAAGTGCTCGCTATGCTTCTAGATAAGTTCCTTGGGGGGTCTAGTTTCCAAAATGGGGTCACATGTGGGGGAGCTCCAAAGTTTAGGCACACGGGGGTTCTCCAAACGCGACATGGTGTTCGCTAATGATGGAGATAATTTTTCATTCAAAAAGTCAAATGGCGCTCCTTCCCTTCTGAACCTTACCATGTGCCCAAACAGTGGTTTACCCCCACATGTGAGGCATTGGTGTACTCAGGAGAAATTTCCCAACAAATTTTAGGATCCATTTTATCCTGTTGCCATGTGAAAATGAAAAAATTGAGGCTAAAATATTTTTTTTGTGAAAAAAAAGTACTTTTTCATTTTTACGGATGAATTTGTGAAGCACCTGGGGGTTTAAAGTGCTCACTATGCTTCTAGATAAGTTCCTTGGGAGGTCTAGTTTCCAAAATGGGGTCACATGTGGGGGAGTTCCAATGTTTAGGCACACGGGGGCTCTCCAAACGCGACATGGTGTCCGCTAAAGATTGGAGCCAATTTTTCATTCAAAAAGTCAAATGGCGCTCCTTCCATTCCAAGCCCTGCCGTGCACCCAAACAGTGGTTTACCAACACATATGAGGTATCAGCGTACTCAGGACAAATTGGAAAACAACGTTCGTGGTCCAGTTTCTCCTTTTACCCTTAGGAAAAAAGAAATTGTTGCTAAAAGATAATTTTTGTGACTAAAAAGTTAAATGTTCATTTTTTCCTTCCATGTTGCTTCTGCTGCTGTGAAACACCTGAAGGGTTAATAAACTTCTTGAATGTGGTTTTGATCACCTTGAGGGGTGCAGTTTTTAGAATGGTGTCACTTTTGGGTATTTTCAGCCATATAGAACCCTCAAACTGACTTCAAATGTGAGGTGGTCCCTAAAAAAATGTTTTTTTGTTGTAAAAATGAGAAATCACTGGTCAAATGTTAACCCTTATAACTTCCTAGTAAAAAAAAATTTTGTTTCCAAAATGGTGCTGATGTAAAGTAGACATGTGGGAAATGTTATTTATTAACTATTTTGTGTCACATAACTCTCTGGTTTAACAGAATAAAAATTCAAAATGTGAAAATTGCGAAATTTTCAAAATTTTCGCCAAATTTCCGTTTTTTTTCACAAATAAACTCAGAAATTATCGACCTAAATTTACCACTATCATGAAGCCCAATATGTCATGAAAAAACAATCTCAGAACCGCTAGGATCCGTTGAAGAATTCCTGAGTTATTACCTCATAAAGGGACACTGGTCAGAATTGCAAAAAACGGCAAGGTCATTAAGGTCAAAATAGGCTCGGTCATGAAGGGGTTAATATATGGGCTGCCTCAGGAATTGAGCTAATGTTTGATGTGTGCATCTGTCTTGTCTCTAGCTATACCCTTGAAACCATTCAATTGAATGAGGTTGAGCTGTAATACCACAGACAACCTGGACACAAGAGTAGTGCAGATTTTGGCAGAAAACACCCAATTTTTTAACATCTACCATATATACTCGAGTATAAGCTGACCCGAGTATAAGCCGAGACCCCTAATTTTGCCACAAAAAACTGGGAAAACTTATTGACTCAAGAATAAGCCTAGGGTGGGAATGAATATGCACGCCACGCCTATGGGAGTGGAGGTGGGTCCATATTCATTACTTTAATGAGCGGTACCAAGTGACCGCTGAACACAGGAAGACCTGCCGACGCCGGAGACCATCTGAGAAGCAGGGAAGTGCAGAGACCATGCCACGGGGGGGTGAGCATGATGTGACAGCTGCCACTTCTGATGCTCCCTCTCCCTCGCCGACCCCCTGGGACAATGACTCGAGTATAAGTCAAGAGGGGCACTTTCAGCCTAAAAAAATGGGCTGAAAATCTCGGCTTATGCTCGACTATATATGGTAATTTAACTTTTGTAAACCAGTCTTTCAAACTATCCACACATTCACAGACAAACTATAAAGATTGAGAATAGGGATGTTTTTATATTGTCTAAAAATGTGCCAAATATGGTGCATCTTAACATTTTCCAATCTAAGTTCACACAATCTAATGTTAGGGCTGGCGGAACGCACCGAGTAAATAGTGAGATGATATTTGGTGCGTTTGCAGCCCGGGGTCTACCGTGCAGGAAAATACCTGCTGCTGGCAAATGGCGGCCCTATATGGCAGTAGAAGCGAACTCTGTTGCATCACAGAGTCGCCTATAAAGAAAGCACTGTGTCTAGTGTTGAGCATTCTGATACCGCAAGTATCGGGTATCGGCCGATACTTGCGGTATCGGAATTCCGATACCGAGTTCCGATATTTTTGTGGTATCAGAAATCAGAATCGGAAGTTCCCAGTGTATGGTTCCCAGCGTCTGGAGGAGAGGAGACTCCCCTTCAGGCCCTGGGATCCATATTCATGTAAAAAATAAAGAATTAAAATAAAAAATATGGATATACTCACCTGTCCGGCGGCCCCTGGACCTTACCGATTGTAACCGGCAGCCTCCGTTCCTAAGAATGAGGGGTTTAGGACCCTCGATGACGTCGCGGCTTGTGATTGGTCGCGTGCCGCTCATGTGAACGCTCACGCGACCAATCACAAGCCGCGATGTCATCGCAGGTCCTAAACTCCTCATTCTTAGGAACGGAGGCTGCCGGTTACAATCGGTAAGGTCCAGGGGCCGCCGGACAGGTGAGTATATCCATATTTTTTATTTTAATTCTTTATTTTTTACATGAATATGGATCCCAGGGCCTGAAGGAGAGTTTCCTCTCCTTCAGACCCTGGGAACCATCCAGGATAGCTTCCGATACTTGTGTCCCATTGACTTGTATTGGTATCGGGTATCGGTATCGGCGATATCCGATATTTTTCGGGTATCGGCCGATACTATCCGATACCGATACTTTCAAGTATTGGAAGGTATCGCTCAACACTACTGTGTCCTGTTTAGCTCACAGGAGTACACAGCAACTGCGGAGCAGATAGAAGTTTGTGGTCACGCAGCCAAAAAGGCAATCATACAATCTACTCACCAGAGGAGCCGGTATTCTAGTGGCTTATTTCAGCTGGGGCCCTGAATACACACATGAATGACCCCATTGGCACAAAACTCATGACATGAATTGATACTAGTGCATGGCCGTGCGGTCATGCAAACCTTTTATAGCTGCAGCAAGTACAGGACCTTCCCAGAAGGACCAATGGGAGGCTGCCACAGGAGTTGAGCACCTTCTGGACCTTCCTGGAGGACCAATGGGATTTGCTGCAGTAACTAAGCATGTGACCCTTGATCTCCAATGAGAGATCTTACCCTGGGTATGCTCAGAAGGGGAAAAGTAGGACTTAGTACCAAAAACATCTGCTCGCCACTGCCCAGCACCGGCTACAATGGCAGAAGCTGGAAAGGCATCAGTAACCCTTTGCACAGAGTCAGACTGAGCGAGACGCTGGGACTGACATCTCCGCTGAGCAGGCTCCACTGCAGCAGGAGAAGAATGGGAGACCACAGCGGAGATGGCCTGAGATTCCCCCTGTGCAGAGGCGGGAACTCTACCCCTAACATTACCCCCCCCACCAGGGCCCCCCCCTGCACCCCACTACGCTCGAAGGCAGCAATGAGCTGCGGAGCCTGAATGTGCTCAGCAGGCTCCCAGAACTTGTCCTCAGGACTATAACCCTTCCAGTCCACCAAATAAAATCTTTTGCCATATACCACCTTGCACCCCAAAATAGCGTTCGCCTCGTAATTGTCCGTAGATGAACCCGATGTTCGGGCAGATGACTCGGAAAATCGGGACATGTATACAGGCTTCAAGAGGGACACATGAAAGGTATCGGTGATACCCAGGCATGGCGGAAGGGCCAAACGGTAGACCACATGATTAAAATGTTTGAGGACCTTGAAAGGGCCCAAGTAGCGAGGTGCAAACTTAGTGGACTCTACTCGCAGCCTGATGTATTATGGACCTGGTGGTTAGGAGCACCCGTAATGACCTGATGGTTAAAATGGAAAACCTGGGACAAGCTCTGAGGAAGTGGTAACTCTACTGACCGCAATCCCTAATCCTATCACACACACTAGAAATAGCCGTGGAGCATACCTAACTCTCCCTAGATGCCTCTTCACAGCCTAAGAGCTAACTACCCCTAAAGATAGAAATAGCAGCCTACAACCTTGCCTCAGAGAAATTCCCCAAAGTAAAGGTAGCCCCCCACAAATATTGACTGTGAGTTAAGAGGGAAGTAACAAACACAGGAATGAAACAGATTTTAGCAAAGGAGGCCGAATCTTCTCTAGAAAGACAGAGCATAGGAAAGGGAACTATGCGGTCAGTATAAAAAACTACAAAAAACACGCAGAGTGTGCAAAAAGACCTCCACACCGACTCACGGTGTGGAGGTGCAGCTCTGCACCCCCAGAGCTTCCAGCTAGCAAAGAAATATCATAATAGCAAGCTGGACAAAAAACATAACATGTACTGAGAAATAAATTCAAAAACCAATGAACAGCAAATGGACTAGCAAGGACTTAGCTTCTGCTGGAGTAGACAGGTCATCAGAGAAATCCAAGAGAGATCTGAACCAGTACTGAGACATTGACAGCTGGCATGGACTAACGACCTGGGCAGAGTTAAATAGGGAAGCCAGCTGCAGCAATAAACGAGGGCAGCTGAGAAAGCCAACCTCAAAGATCAGCAGTTCCACTCAAAGCCACCAGAGGGTGTCCAAGGACAGAACTCACCAAAGTACCATTCACGACCACAGGACGGAGCCCAAGAACGGAATTCACAACAGTACCCCCCCTTGAGGAGGGGTCACCTAACCCTCACCCGAGCCCCCAGGCCGATCAGGACGAGCCAAATGAAAGGCACGAACCAAATCGGCAGCATGGACATCGGAGGCAACAACCCAGGAATTATCCACTTGACCATAGCCCTTCCATTTAACCAGGTACTGAAGCTTCCATCTCGAAATACGAGAATCTAAAATCTTCTCCACCACATACTCCAACTCCCCCTCAACCAACACCGGAGCCGGAGGATCAACGGAAGGAACCATAGGCGCCACATATCTCCGCAACAACGACCTATGGAACACATTATGGATGGCAAAAGAAGCTGGAAGGGCTAAACGAAACGACACAGGATTGATAATTTCAGAAATCTTATAAGGACCAATGAAACGAGGCTTGAACTTAGGAGAAGGGACCTTCATAGGAACATAACGAGAAGACAACCAAACCAAATCCCCAACACGAAGTCGGGGACCAACACAGCGACGGCGGTTAGCAAAACGTTGCGCCTTCTCCTGAGACAACGTCAAATTGTCCACCACGTGAGTCCAAATTTGCTGCAACCTGTCCACCACAGAATCCACACCAGGACAGTCAGAAGGCTCAACCTGCCCTGAAGAAAAACGAGGATGAAAACCAGAATTACAAAAAAAAGGCGAAACCAAAGTAGCAGAACTAGCCCGATTATTAAGGGCGAACTCGGCCAATGGCAAGAAGTTCACCCAATCATCCAGATCAGCAGAAACAAAGCATCTCAGATAGGTCTCCAAGGTCTGATTGGTTCATTTGGTTTGGCCATTTGTCTGAGGATGGAACGCTGAAGAAAAAGACAAATCAATGCCCATCTTAGCACAAAAGGACTGCCAAAACCTGGAAACAAACTGGGAACCTCTGTCCGACACAATGTTCTCCGGAATGCCATGCAAACGAACCACATGCTGAAAAAATAATGGAACCAAATCAGAAGAGGAAGGCCATTTAGGCAAGGGTACCAAATGGACCATCTTAGAAAACTGATCACAAACCACCCAGATGACAGACATCCTTTGAGAGACAGGAAGATCAGAAATAAAATCCATGGAAATATGCGTCCAGGGTCTCTTCGGGACAGGCAAAGGTAAAAGCAACCCACTGGCACGAGAACAGCAAGGTTTGGCCCGAACACAAGTCCCACAGGACTGCACAAAAGAACGCACATCCCGTGACAAGGAAGGCCACCAAAAGGACCTAGCAACCAAATCTCTGGTACCAAAAATCCCAGGATGACCAGCCAACACTGAACAATGAACCTCAGAAATAACCCTACTAGTCCATCTATCAGGGACAAACAGTTTCTCCACTGGACAGCGGTCAGGTCTATCAGCCTGAAACTCCTGGAGCACCCGCCGCAAATCAGGGGAGATGGCAGACAGAATCACCCCCTCTTTAAGAATACCAGCCGGCTCAGGGACTCCCGGAGAATCAGGCAAAAACTCCTAGAAAGGGCATCAGCCTTCACATTCTTAGATCCCGGAAGGTATGAAACCACAAAATCAAAACGGGAGAAAAACAGTGACCATCGAGCCTGTCTAGGGTTCAACCGCTTGGCGGACTCGAGGTAAGTCAGATTCTTGTGATCAGTCAGGACCACCACGCGATGTTTGGCTCCCTCAAGCCAATGTCGCCACTCCTCGAATGCCCACTTCATAGCCAACAACTCCCGATTGCCGACATCATAATTACGCTCAGCAGGCGAAAACTTTCTAGAAAAGAAAGCACACGGCTTCATCAAGGAGCCATCAGAACTTCTCTGAGACAAAACAGCCCCTGCCCCAATCTCAGAAGCATCAACCTCAATCTGAAAAGGGAGCAAAACATCTGGCTGACGCAACACAGGGGCTGAAGTAAAACGACGTTTAAGCTCCTGAAAAGCCTCAACAGCCGCAGGGGACCAATTCACCACATCAGCGCCTTTCTTCGTCAAATCAGTCAAAGGCTTAACCACACTAGAAAAATTAGCGATGAAGCGACGGTAAAAATTAGCAAAGCCCAGGAACTTCTGAAGACTCTTCACAGATGTAGGTTGAGTCCAATCATAACTGGCCTGAACTTTAACAGGATCCATCTCGATAGTAGAAGGGGAAAAAATGAAGCCCAAAAAGGAAACCTTCTGAACTCCAAAGAGGCATTTAGACCCCTTCACAAACAACGCATTAGCACGAAGGACCTGGAACACCATCCTGACCTGCCTTACATGAGACTCCCAATCATCCGAAAAGACCAAAATATCATCCAAATATACGATCATGAACCTATCCAGATACTTCCGGAAGATGTCGTGAATAAAGGACTGAAACACAGATGGAGCATTAGAAAGCCCGAATGGCATCACCAGGTACTCAAAATGGCCCTCGGGCGTACTAAATGCTGTTTTCCATTCATCGCCCTGTTTAATACGCACAAGATTATACGCCCCTCGAAGGTCAATCTTGGTAAACCAACTAGCCCCCTTAATCTGAGCAAACAAATCAGACAACAGAGGCAAAGGGTACTGAAATTTGACCGTGATTTTATTGAGAAGGCGGTAATCTATACAGGGTCTCAGAGAGCCATCCTTCTTGGCCACAAAAAAGAACCTGTTGTGAATCTGCTTTTGGGCTCCCCTGGTGGTTGCTGGTGGTACTGGTGACTTGTGTGTGCTTTACCTCTCAGTTCACTTGCTCCCATCAGTATTTGGGAGTTTCCTATTTAACCTTGCTCTCCAGTCATTTCCTTGCCGGTCATCATTGTAACTAGAGTCATTCGGTTACATGTTCCTGCTACTAGTCTGCTGATCAGCTAAGTGGACTCTTAGTCCTTTTCTTTTTGTATCTTTTGTCCAGTTTACAGTTCTGTGATTCTCTGTAGCTGGAAGCTCTTGCGGGCTGAAATTGCCACTCCTGTGTCATGAGTTGACACAGGAGTTGTAAAGTAATTTCAGGATGGTATTTTGAAAGGGTTTTCAGCTGACCGTGAAGTCCCCTTTTGTATCCTTCTGCTATCTAGTAAGTGGACCTCTCTTTGCTAAATCTACTTTCATACTGTGTATGTCTTTTCCTCTGAACTCACCGTTATTATATGTGGGGGGCTTCTATCATCTTTGGGGTATTTCACTAGAGGTAAGCCAGGTCTGTTTCTTCCTCTACCAGGCGTAGTTAGTCCTCCGGCTGGCGCGTGGCATTTAGGAAGTCTTAGGTATGCTCCCTGGCTGCTATTAGTTGTGTGGTAGATTTAGCTCACGGTCAGCTCTAGATTCCATCACCCAAGAGCTCGTCCGTTATTTATATGTTTCTGACGTTTCCCTGCCATTGGGAACCATGACAAGAACCCTGCTCCCAACGGCGACGAAGACGGGCGAATATGCCCTTTCTCCAAGGACTCCTTTACATAACTCCGCATAGCGGCATGTTCTGGCACAGATAAATTGAACAGTCGGCCCTTAGGGAACTTACTACCAGGAATCAAATTAATAACACAATCACATTCCCTATGAGGAGGTAGGGCACTGGACTTGGGCTCATCAAATACATCCTGTTAATCCGACAAAAACTCAGGGACTTCAGAAGGAGTGGAAGAAGAAATTGACATCAAAGGAACATCACCATGTATCCCTTGACAACCCCAACTAGACACAGACATTGATTTCCAATCCAGTACTGGATTATGAACCTGTAACCATGGCAAACCCAACACGACAACATCATGCAAATTATGCAAAACCAGAAAGCGAATATTTTCCTGATGTGCGGGAGCCATGTACATGGTCAGCTGAGTCCAGTACTGAGGTTTATTCTTGGCCAATGGCGTAGCATCAATCCCCCTTAAGGGAATAGGAGTCTGCAAAGGCTCCAAGGAAAAACCCCAACGCCAGGCAAACTCCAAGTCCATCAAGTTCAGGGCAGCACCCGAATCCACAAATGCCATAACAGAGTAGGACGACAATGAGCAAATCAGAGTAACAGATAAGAGAAATTTAGGCTGCAAAGTACAAATGGTGACAGACCTAGCGAACCTCTTAGTGCGCTTAGGACAATCAAAGATAGCATGAGAGGAGTCACCACAGTAAAAACACAGCCCATTCTGATGTCTGTGTTCTTGCCGTTCAGCTCTGGTTACAGTCCTATCTCATTGCATAGGCTCAGGCCTCCGCTCAGAGGACACCGCCAAATGGTGCACAATTTTGCGCTCGCGCAAACGCCGATCAATCTGAATGGCCACAGACATTGACTCATTCAGACCAGCAGGCATGGGGAACCCCACAATAACATCCTTAAGGGCTTCAGAAAGACCCTTTCTGAAAATTGCAGCCAGGGCACACTCATTCCATTGGGTAAGCACAAACCACTTTCTAAACTTCTGGCAATACACTTCTGCTTCATCCTGACCCTGACATAGAGTCAGCAAGATCTTTTCTGCCTGATCCACAGAATTAGGTTCGTCATAAAGCAATCCAAGCGCTAGAAAAAATGCATCCACATTAAGCAATGCAGGATTTCCTGGCTCAAGAGAGAATGCCCAGTCTTGCGGGTCACCACGCAACAAAGAAATAATAATCTTTACTTGCTGAATGGGATCACCAGAGGAGCGGGGTTTCAGAGCAAGAAACGGTCTGCAATTATTTTTGAAATTCAAAAATTTAGATCTATCCCCAGAAAACAAATCAGGAATTGGAATTCTAGGCTCTAACATCGGATTCCGAACTACATAATCTTGAATACTCTGTACCCTAGCAGCGAGTTGATCCACACAAGAGGGCAAACCTTGAATATCCATATCTACACCTGAGTCCTGAACCACCCAGAGGTTAAGGGGAAAAGAAAGACAAAACAAGCTGCAAAGAAAAAAAAATTGACTCAGAACTTCTCTTTTCCCTCTTTTGAGATGCATTAACACTTTGTGGGCCAGCTGTACTGTTATGGACCTGGTGGTTAGGAGCACCCAAAATGACCTGATGGTTAAAATGGAAAACCTGGGACAAGCTCTGAGGAACTGGTAACTCTACTGACCGCAATCCCTAATCCTATCACACACACTAGAAATAGCCGTGGAGCGTACCTAACTCTCCCTAGATGCCTCTTCACAGCCTAAGAGCTAACTACCCCTAAAGATAGAAATAGCAGCCTACAACCTTGCCTCTGAAAAATTCCCCAAAGTAAAGGTAGCCCCCCACAAATATTGACTGTGAGTTAAGAGGGAAGTAACAAACACAGGAATGAAACAGATTTTAGCAAAGGAGGCCGAATCTTCTCTAGAAAGACAGAGGATAGGAAAGGGAACTATGCGGTCAGTACAAAAAACTACAAAAAACACGCAGAGTGTACAAAAAGACCTCCACACTGACTCACAGTGTGGAGGTGCAGCTCTGCACCCCCAGAGCTTCCAGCTAGCAAGGAAATATCATAATAGCAAGCTGGACAAAAAACATAGCATGTACTGAGAAATAAATTCAAAAACCAATGAACAGCAAATGGACTAGCAAGGACTTAGCTTCTGCTGGAGTAGACAGGTCATCAGAGAAATCCAAGAGAGATCTGAACCAGTACTGAGACATTGACAGCTGGCATGGACTAACGACCTGGGCAGAGTTAAATAGGGAAGCCAGCTGCAGCAATAAACGAGGGCAGCTGAGAAAGCCAACCTCAAAGATCAGCAGTTCCACTCAAAGCCACCAGAGGGTGTCCAAGGACAGAACTCACCAAAGTACCATTCACGACCACAGGAGGGAGCCCGAGAACGGAATTCACAACACTGATGTTACGGGCTTAGAGCCACACTAAGTCACCAGGAGCAAAGGTCGGAGCGGGGCGCCAATGTGCATCGGCGGAGGACCTCATTCTCTCCTTGGAGGCTCGAATGGCACCCTGAGTGCGGTGCCAAATGTCCCGTGCCTCCACAGCCTAGTCTGCCACCCTGGAGTCGGTGGAAGACACGGGCATAGGCACAGGTACCAACGGATGCTGACCATAGTTAAGAAGGAATGGGGCCTGTCCAGTGAAGTCAGCTACGGTGTTGTTCAGCGCAAACTCCGCCCACAATAGCAAGGAGGCCCGTCATCCTGCCTGGCTGAGACAAAATGTCGCAGATATGTAACCAAGGTCTGGTTAGCCCTCTCTACCAACCCATTTGTCTCGGGATGATATGCAGAAGAGAGATTCAACTCAATGCTGAGAAGACGACAAAGCTCTCTCCAGAACCAAGACGCAAACTGGGGACCCCGGTCACTGCCAATTTTGTCCGGCATACCGTGTAGGCGGAAGATGTGTTTTATAAACAACGCTGGCAAGGCCCATGCAGAAGGTAGCCATGGAAGCGGCACCAAGTGCACCATTTTAGAAAAATGATCGGTGATAACTAGTGTTGAGCGATACCGTCCGATACTTGAAAGTATCGGTATCGGAAAGTATCGGCCGATACCGGCAAAGTATCGGACCTGATCCGATACCGATACCCGATACCAATACAAGTCAATGGGTCTCAAGTATCGGAAGGTATCCCTGATGGTTACCAGGGTCTGAAGGAGAGGAAACTCTCCTTCAGGCCCTGGGATCCATATTAATGTGTAAAATAAAGAATTAAAATAAAAAATATTGATATACTCACCTCTCCGACGCAGCCTGGACCTTACCGCTGTGAACCGGCAGCCTTCTTTGCTTAAAATGAGCGCGTTCAGAACCTTCCATGATGTCACGGCTTCTGATTGGTCGCGTGCCGCTCATGTGACCGCCACGCGACCAATCAGAAGCCGTGACGTCATCTCATCCCTCAGGTCCTAAATTCCTAGAAGGGAATTTAGGACCTGAGGGATGACGTCGCGGCTTGTGATTGGTCGCGTGGCGGTCACATGAGCGGCAGGTGACCAATCAGAAGCCGTGACGTCATGGAAGGTGCTGAACGCGCTCATTTTAAACAAAGAAGGCTGCCGGTTACCAGCGGTGATGTCCAGGGGCCTCCGGACAGGTGAGTATATCAATATTTTTTATTTTAATTCTTTATTTTACACATTCATATGGATCCCAGGGCCTGAAGGAGAGTTTCCTCTCCTTCAGACCCTGGGAACCATACACTGGAAACTTCCGATTCCGATTCCCGATACCACAAAAGTATCGGATCTCGGTATCGGAATTCCGATACCGCAAGTATCGGCCGATACCCGATACTTGCGGTATCGGAATGCTCAACACTAGTGATAACCCAAATGATGGTACAGCCACGAGACTTGGGCAAGCCCACGACAAAGTCCATCCCGACCATCTCCCAGGGCCTGTCTGTCACCCGCAAGGGATAAAGTAACCCAGCTGGCCATTGCCGAGGAGACTTATTTTTGGCGCAGGAGACACACGCACGAATATAATCTCTGACGTCATGGACCATATGCGGCCACCAGTACATCCTCGCCAGCAGCTGAGAAGTCCTTTTTGTCCCAAAATGTCCACGCACCCTGGATGAATGAGCCCAAGAGAGAACCTCTGGTCGCAAATTAATAGGTACAAAAGTCTTGCCCGGAGGCACGGACTCTAGCGAAACCGGAGCTATGGTTCTCAGGCTCTCAGAAGGGACAATAATCCAAGGCTCCCCTTCCTCCTCCTCAGAAGACACAATGGAGCGAGGGAGGGTGTCAGGAGGGCATCAGCACAAATGTTCTTCTCCCCAGCGAGATAATGTAGGGTGAAGTGGAATCGGGAGAAGAACAAGGACCATCTGGCCTGACGAGAATTTAGCTGCTGGGCTGTTTGTAAATACACCAAATTTTTGTGGTCTGTGAAGACTTGGAAGGGAAAACGAGCCCCCTCCAAAAGATGTCTCCACTCCGAGAAGGCCAATTTCATTGCTAGCAACTCCCTGTCCCCGATGGAATAATTCCTCTCTGCTGGTGTGAAGGTCTTGGAGAAGAAGAAGCAAGAATGCTTCCGACCTTGAGCATCCTTTTGGAAGAGGACTGCTCCAGCACCAATGGATGAGGCATCCACCTACATTATAAACGGCTTATCAACATCAGGACGATGTAGGATGGAAGCGCTAGAAAAGAGACTTAATAGAAGAGAAAGCCTTGGAGAATTCTTCAGACCACAATTTGGGATTTGCTCCCTTCTTAGTGAGGGCTACCAAGGGAGCTACCAAAGTTGAGAAGTGGGAAATGAACTGGAGATAGCAATTAATGAACCCCATAAAGCGCTGCACTGCTATAAGAGAATGGGGTTCTTGCCAGTTCATCACAGCCTGTAGTTTGGCAGGATCCATAGCCAATCCCTGGGCAGAGATGATATAGCCCAGGAAAGGTAAAGACTCCTGCTCAAACATACACTTCTCCAACTTTGCATAGAGGGAATTTTCCCATAAGAGGTCGAAGACTCTGCCAACATCTCTCCAGTGGAAGTCAATATCTGGAGTGAAGATGAGAATAACATCCAGATAGACTATGACCGAGGTGGAGAGCATATCCCGGAAGATATCGTTAACAAAGTCTTGGAAAACGGCTGGGGCATTACAGAGCCCGAAGGGCATCACCAGATACTCATAGTGCTCATCCCTGGTATTAAAAGCCGTCTTCCATTCATCCCCCTCACGGATGTGAATCAGGTTATAAGCACCCCGCAGATCTAATTTGGTAAATACACTTGCTCCCCATAGCCTATCAAAGAGCTCAGAAATCAGGGGCAATGAGTACTTATTCGTAACGGTGATGCTGTTAAGACCCCTGTAATCTATGCATGGACGTAATTCTCGGGTCTTCTTCTGCACGAAGAAGAATCCTGCCTCTGCAGGTGACACTGACTTCCTAATGAACCCTCTTGCCAAATTCTCCTGGATGTATTGGGACATAGCCACGATTTCCAAGAGAGAGAGGGTATAGACCCGTCCGCGAGGAGGTTCTGCTCCAGCCATGAGAGCAATAGGACAGTTATAGGGGTGGTGAGGCGGAAGGGTCTCCACAGCCTTTTTGGAGAAGACGTCTGCATAGGACCAATAGCACTTGGGAAGGGAAGAAAGATCTGCGGGTATCTCGGTAGTGGAAACCTGAACGCACTCCCTCACACATCTGCCCTTACATGATTCACTCCAACCCAATATCCTCCCAGAGGTCCACTCAATATGTGGGGAGTGGAAATGGAGCCAGGGTATTCCCAGCAGAATCTTGGGCATTCCCTCAGGAAGGAGAAAAAAGGAAATAATCTCCTAGTGGGAAGGGGACATGGATAACGTGAAAGGGACAGTCTGGTGTGTGATTTGTGAGGGAAGTGTCGACCCATTCACTACTCTAACAGTCACCGGTTTGGCGAGCATCACCAGAGGTATTGCATGGCGCAGAGCAAAAGCAGAGGACATGAAATTCCCCTCTGCTCAGGAGTCCACACAAACCTCGACTGTTAGAGTGGATGTGCCTAACGTGATTGTCCCTTTAAAGGAGAGCTTGGAGGAAAATGCCACTGTGTCTAGTGAACCTCCTCCAATGGTTACTAGACGCGATCATTTCCCGACCACCGTGGACATTTATTGGCATAATGTCCTAGCTGTTGGCAATTTTTACAAACCACGGGTACTCGAGCGGTCCAAGACTTTGGTCCCGTTCGAGTAATCTCCATGGCCTCATGGAAGTCAGACGCCTGAACAGGAGATTCTAGAGGGCTGGAGAAGGTAGGAGCCAGCTGAAACCTCCCCTCTAACCTCCGCTCGTTAAAACGGAGGTCGATGCAGGTAGATATTGAAATGAGCTCCTCCAGTGTGGCAGGAATCTCCCTGGTGGCCAAGGCGTCCTTCACTTGGTCTGCCAGTCCTTTCCAGAACACCGGAATGAGGACTTTATCTGGCCACTCCGGCTCAGAGGCCAGAGTCCGGAATTGGACAGCGAACTGGCTGACCATGGACGAACCCTGTGTAATTGCCAAAAATTGGAGCGCGGTATCGTGGGTGACAAGAAGTCCTAAAAAGACCTGTTTCAGAGCATCCAGGAAGAGAGGAGCACTGTGCACCACATGATCATCACGCTCCCACAGCAACGTTGCCCACTCCAACGCCCTGCCCGACAAAAGAGATAAAATAAATCCCACTTTCGCCTGTTCCATAGGAAAACGTGCAGCCAGGAGCTGTAGATGTATGGAGCACTGACTCATGAATCCCCGACATAGCTTACTGTCACCAGCAAACTTGTCTGGAAGTGGGAGATGGGATAAAGTCGGAGCAGGGGTGGCAGAGGACAAACTGGCTGCAGCTACACTTGCAGCCTGAACAGCGACTTCGGTAACATCCACAGCTGAGGTTGTGCGTTCAAGAGCTGCCAACCTACCCTCCAGCTGCTGGATGTACTGCTGTAGACGCTGATTGTCCGCCATTTACTAGCCAGACCCTGGCGCTAGTATTCTGTTAGGGCTGGCGTAACGCACCGAGTAAATAGTGAGATGATATTTGGTGCGTTCGCAGCCCGGGGTCCACCGTGCAGGAAAGAACCTGCTGCTGGCAAATGGCGGCCCTATATGGCAGTAGAAGCGAACTCTGTTACTTCACAGAGTCGCCTATAAAGAAAGGAGTACGCAGCAACTGACGAGCAGATAGCAGTTTGTGGTTACGCAGCCAAAGAGGCAATCATACGATCTCCTCACCGGAGGAGCTGGTATTCTAGTGGCTTATTTCAGCCGGGACCCTGAATGCATACACACAATCTCCTCACCGGAGGTGCCAGTATTCTAGTGGCTTATTTCTGCCGGGGCCCTGAATACACACATGAATGACCACATTGGCACAAAACTCATGACATGAATTGATACTAGCGCATGGCCGTGCAGTCATGCGAACCTTTTATAGCTGCAGCATGTACAGCACCTTCCCAAAAGGACCAATGGGAGGCTGCCACAGGAGTTGAGCACCTTCTGGACCTACCTGAAGGACCAATGGGATTTGTTGCAGTATCTAAGCATGTGACCCTTGATCTCCAATGAGAGATCTTACCCTGGGCATGCTCAGAAGGGGAAAAGTAGGACTTAGTCCCAAAAACGTCTGCTCGCCGCTGCCCAGTACTGGCTACAATGGCAGAAGCTGGAAAGGCATCAGTAACCCTTTGCACAGAGTCAAACTGAGCGAGACACTGGGACTGACGTCTCCGCTGAGCAGGCTCCACTGTGGCAGGAGAAGAATGGGAGACCGCAGCGGAGATGACCTGAGATACCCCCTGTGCAGAGGTGGGAACTTAACACTTGGCTTTTTTTGCAGCAATAATTTGCTCAATTTTTTTTGCAATTTTTACATGTAGTGTTGCCTTTAAGTAATGACCATGTCCCATCACGTGAAGATCCTTTGTCCTGTGAGTCATACAAAAATGTTTAAACCATAATAAAGGTGGTGCAAGTCATGTAAAACTTTTATTAGCACATGAATTTGGGGGTTGGTAATGAACCAGTTGCCATGGTCCATGTGGGAACCGAAGACAAAAATAGCAATAGGTGAAGGATCCTTTTAATTTTAAAGCATTAGGCGAGAATCTTATGAAAGTATGGCAGAATAACCCCCCCCCCAACACATTATGACGACTGTAATGTGTTATATTGCTAAATTTTAAATTTGTTATGTTTTATGCAATTCTTCATGATATTGTTAAACCATGTGCACACATTGAGTATTTGGTGTTTGTAAGCCAAAACCAAGAGTGGATAAAAATGCAGTGTAGCGCACATGTTTCTATGATACTATTTCTCTGACTGTTCCACTCCTGATTTTGGCTTACCGAAACTGTGGTTAAATACTCACCGAATGCTGAATGTGGGACCATGGCCTCATGCTCTGCAAAAGTATTATTAATTCATTTATGTTGGGAAAGAGAAGGTATAATGTAGCTGCAGGGCACAGAAAAGTTAGTAATTAGCCAGCCCTACTGATTGGAGGAGTTTTAACAAGTAGAAGGAGTGATTTACTATTGAGAAGTTAGTGAGTACTTCCGGAAGAAGAATGACATGAAACATATGTGTGTAATAGGAAGATTGCTGAGCTAGCAAGCTAAAAAGTAACTGGAGAATAATTGACATATATAGCTAGACATGAACAGAGGATCTTTGACACTGGGAAGTGAGCAGAAGGAAGCCAGCTATAGGAATAATGGCTCGAAGCCAAAAAAATATAGCTGTGGTTTGTGGAGACCAAAGCAGCTAGGAGAGGGGCTGCAGAGGAAATGTACAGCTCTGGCAAAAATTAAGAGACCACCACATCAAAACCCTGTCATGGGCAGCCCAATCTCCAGACCTGAACCCCATTGAAAACCTCTGGAATGTAATCAAGAGGATGATGCATAGTCACAAGCCATCAAACAAAGAAGAACTGCTTACATTTTTGCGGCAGAAGCAGTGTGAAAGACTGGTGGAAAGCATGCCAAGACGTATGAAAGTTGTGATTAAAAATCATGGTTATTCCACAAAATATTGGTTTCTGAACTCTTCCTGAGTTAAAACATTAGTATTTCTTTTTCTAAATGATTACAAACTTGTTTTCCTTGCATTATTTGAAGTCTGAAAGCACTTGGCTTTTTTTTTGTTTTGATCATTTTTGTTTGTCAGGAAAAAAATACAATACTTATTGCTTGGAAATTCAGAGACATGTTGTCAGAAGTTTATATAATGAAAACAAATTACATATTATTAAAAAATATACCTATAAAGAGAAAAATAAGACAAACTGAACATTTTTATTCACATAATGGGAACCCCTGAATGAAAACAAAGGGTCTCTAACACTGGTACTTTATTAAATAAAACGTGTCTTTATTAATATATCTTTAAAAAACATCATGAAGAGAAGGTGCTAGAGCCAAAAAGAGGGACTACAATGCCCTAGAATCTCCTAAAAACTAACCCACTGATGTCATATAACCCCAAGTAAACAATATGCATTGAGAACATTCAACAACCATAGTTACAATTTCATGACAATGGAAAAATATAGTCTCATAATAAATATTGCCAATTTAAGTAAATGTACAAGTTTATACAAAGAAAATGTCCAAAATGTAAACTATTAAACATATGGCTGCAAGCAATCACTATATTGTCAGAACTTCAGTCATTTTATGGGTTTAAACATACCAGGTAATGGGTAGGTGGAGATTCCAGGGCATCCCTCTGCCCCGACGCGCGTTTCGCTCTGCTTCTATGGGAGGCGTGAAATTTTTGCAATAGTCTCAACTACTGAACAAAGACGGAGCTACCAGGTTGGGGCACGGGTTATATAGCAGACAGAAAAAATATAGTATGGAAATGTAGTATGGAAATGTAGTGTTCAAGTCACCTATGCCATTTGGCTGAAATATTTTTGATAACAGGCGATGTGCCACCATATGTGACTGTTATGCCTGTACCTATATGTAAAATAGAAAAAGATGTGAACAACAAGATTTGTACCTGCTACCTACGGTGTATATATTTCACCAGTTCAAATAGTAAAGAATGTTTTCTTTTAAGAAAGTGGACTAAAATCTATTTTAGGTACTGCATAAATCAGGGATTCCCATTCCATCACACAGTATGCAACTTGAATGAGAAGTATCAGAGCAAGGCCGTAATGTACACACAGCCGGAGAAACCCATGTTCCTGGTTCTTAAAGTCTCAGCACTACACTTTGTCCCTTGAGACCCTTGCACAATGAAGGTAAGGCAGTAGGGATGCTGAAGGGAAAAATCTCCAAGGTAGTTTTCTCAAAAATACTGCCTGTGCCATGCGCATCACATAAGAGATAGTCAGAGCATAAATAGTTATATGTATAGCTTAAAGATAATCTGTCAGCAGGATTTTTTGCTAAGCAAATTACAGACACTGTCAGGTTGCCACTGTTATATTAATTAAAATGATACCTGGGTGAAGAAATCCGTCTTGTGGTTCTTGTGTAATCTATGTTAGAAGTTTTCAGTTAATGAGATGCTCATGCTTCAGAGCAGGACTGTAGGCAGGGTCTTATTTCCTGCTATTAGCCAGAGACACCAAGGAAAGATCTGACCATAGGCCGCTTGAAGCACAACCAGTCTGTATCTATGATGAGGAACATGTTTGTGCTTTGGGACAGCCTGTGGGCAGGTCTTTCCTTGGTTTCTATGGCCTAGAGCAGGAAGATAAGACTCTGCCTACAGTCCCTCCCTGGGCCACGGGAAAATCATTAACTGAACTTCTAACACTGATGACACAAGAAAAAGACGGATTACTTCACCCCAGCTATTATTTTAATCAGTATAACAGTGGCAACATGACATTGTCTATAATTTACATAGCAAAATTCTGCTGACAGGTTCACTTTGAGTCTTGATGAGAGAGCAGAAGGATTTGGGTTATTAGATCAGTGGGCTGACTTTTCATTTCAGTTCTATCTGTATTCTGCAGATAAATTGCACCTGATTGGAATGGGGTCCATTGTGCTGGGGAACAGAATTCTGGTATGGGTGTCAAAGTATTTAAACCAGAGATGATGAAAAAGAACATGGCAGCAAATAAAATGGTAGACAGGTTAGAGACAGGTTTGACTATTTCAGAGAGTTTAAGTGGAATGTGGCTTGAGGATTAGGTCAGTGGATAGGCACTGGCACTGGAGAATCCTTACAGCAGGCAGTACATGTAATTTGAGGATTCGTAAGTCAGCAGTTACATAAAGTGAATGCAGAATTGTAATTTTAGATCAGACAACCCCTTTAACATACATGGTAAAAAAATGTTAAAGGGACTTGTAAGGGAGTATACGTTAGTAAATAATATTATAAGTTATAGCTAGCGCAGTTTTAATTAGTATAGGAGTTGTCAAACTAACCTGATTAGTTTTTAAGAAATTAATTGAAACCTAAATAGAGTGGTAGCAGTGCATATAGGGCATAAGAGCAGGATACCAGTCACTACAACGTGACTAGTGTACTTTTGGTGTTAAATTATTGGACTGATGAAATGCTGTTAGAGATGAGCGAGCACTAAAATGCTCAGATACTTGTTAGTCGAACAGTACAATTTTTAATGATTGGGTGCTTGTTTCAAGCATTGAGTATAATGGGAGTCAATGGGAAAAGTGCTGAATGGAAGGAGAACAGCAAGGGGAAGACCCCTGAAAGCATCTCTGACTCTGAGATCATTGCTGAGAACACAGGTATGATACTTTTACTGCACTTTAGCTCTAGAATGCGTAACATGGGCCTTTTAGACCCGGTAGCTTACTTTTTGCAAACAATTATAATTACAATGTTGTGCATTTTTCATATATTACTTTGTAATTTTGAAATAAACTTGTAAAAGTTTATTTATTTGAGTTCCTCCATATGATTTGAACAAGGGCCTAAAAGGCCCGGGACATGTGAAAGTATATATTTCAGACATCTCACATTCTAGGGTTCCGACAATAAAACAATCCAAATCGATGAGAAATTGAATTTTGTTTTTTCCTGTATAATGATTTGTATATAAGGAAAATGTTAAAAAACATTTAAAAAATATAATTTAAGCAAACCAAAATTGCACACCAAAAAACAGGAAATTTCATTGTAATTTATGAAGGATGCCAGAACTGCCCAAAATTAGGGACTCCGAGGAACTCGGATACACCCTGTATTAAACATAAAGGAGGTCCTCATACATATTCTGTTCAACTTGTCACGTATTGGTACTCCTAAACTCAAAAACGCTATGCACTAAGGGCAAATCCTGCAACAAATTACAAGCAGGGTTTTCCATACACCCTTGAAGGCACCAAGTGCATTGCCTCATTCAAATATTGTGAACAAAGTGAAGTTGTGGTACTTCTACCCTCATAAAGGCTTTGCGCAAAGTACAAATGCAGCGCCCCAGAGTCCTGGTCGTTGCAGTACTGTCGCTCCGCCACTAAGGGGAGTGATGGTACGTCTGATGGCACAAAAAGAGTTCACCTGACCAGGTATCACAGTCACACATTACACTTCACACTCCGGCCACCACAGCGAGCAAAGGGTCCTATGTATTAGGCCACTCCTCACACTCTGGTAAAACTGGGGGTTGGATAGGAAGTTAGGGAGAAGCTGACTGGATTTTGCCCAGGTAACATCTAGTGAGAGAAGCGCGTTGCTTGGGAAGATCCAGGGGGGTCCCTGTCAGGGGTGGGATACTGACAGAGGCCTAGCGAAAGGACAGATCGTTATGGAGCCGCGCCTGCACTACATTGGCAGAAAGGACACGAAGCGAAGGATATTGTGGAGAAGTGAGAAACGAGATCACAGCACAAAGGCGATAGAACCAGTAGGAGTCGTGCCCCGAGATCGGCAACATCCTACTGAGGTGCGTAGCCGGTGGCCGGGAACGCCGAGGAAGTATTGGGCTCTATGCATTACTTCAAACCAACGGCAGGGCAGTTAATATTAGGTTGGGTGCCTCACCTAAATCACCTAATGAAGACAACTGTTGTGAATTCCGCTCTTGGGCTCCCTCTGGTGGTTGTAAGTAGCACTTTTGTGAGTTCTGCTCTTGGGCTCCTGTTATGACCTGGTGGTTAGGAGCACCCGAAGTGACCTGATGGTTAAAACAGAAAACCTGGGACAAGCTCTGAGGAAGTGGTAACTCTACTGACCTCAATCCCTAATCCTATCACACACACTAGAAATAGCCGTGGAGCGTACCTAACTCTCCCTAGACGCCTCTTCACAGCCTAAGAGCTAACTACCCCTAAAGATAGAAATAGTAGCCTACCTTGCCTCAGAGAAATTCCCCAAAGTAAAGGTAGCCCCCCACAAATATTAACTGTGAGTTAAGAGGGAAGTGACAAACACAGGAATGAAACAGATTTTAGCAAAGGAGGCCGAATCTTCTCTAGAAAGATAGAGGATAGGAAAGGGAACTATGCGGTCAGTATAAAAACTACAAAAACCACGCAGAGTGTGCAAAAAGACCTCCACACTGACTCACGGTGTGGAGGTGCAGCTCTGCACCCCCAGAGCTTCCAGCTAGCAAGGAAATATCATAATAGCAGGCTGGACTGAAACATAGCATGTACTGAAAAATATATTCAAAAACCAATGAACAGCAAATGACAAGCAAGGACTTAGCTTCTGCTGGAGTAGTCAGGTCATCTGAGAATTCCAAGAGAGATCTGAACCAGTACTGAGACATTGACAGCTGGCATGAACTAACGACCTGGGCAGAGTTAAATAGGGAAGCGAGCAGAAGCAATAAACGAGCGCAGCTGAGAAAGCCAAACTCAAAGATCAGCAGTTCCACTCAAAGCCACCAGAGGGTGTCCAAGGACAGAACTCACCAAAGTACCATTCACGACCACAGGAGGGAGCCCGAGAACGGACTTCACAACAGTACCCCCCCTTGAGGAGGGGTCACCGAACCCTCACCAGAGCCCCCAGGCCGATTAGAACGAGCCAAATGAAAGGCACGAACCAAATCGGCAGCATGGACATCGGAGGCAACAAACCAGGAATTATTCTCCTGACCATAGCCCTTCCATTTAACCAGTTACTGAAGCTTCCGTCTCGAAATACGAGAATCTAAAATCTTCTCCACCACATACTCCAACTCCCCCTCAACCAACACCGGAGCAGGAGGATCAACGGAAGGAACCATAGGCGCCACATATCTCCGCAACAACGACCTATGGAACACATTATGGATGGCAAAAGAAGTTGGAAGGGCCAAACGAAACGACACAGGATTGATAATTTCAGAAATCTTATAAGGACCAATGAAACGAGGCTTGAACTTAGGAGAAGAAACCTTCATAGGAACATAACGAGAAGACAACCAAACCAAATCCCCAACACGAAGTCGGGGACCAACACAGCGACGGCGGTTAGCAAAACGTTGCGCCTTCTCCTGAGACAACGTCAAATTGTCCACCACGTGAGTCCAAATTTGTTGCAACCTGTCCACCACAGAATCCACACCAGGACAGTCAGAAGACTCAACCTGCCCTGAAGAAAAACGAGGATGAAAACCAGAATTACAAAAAAAAGGCGAAACCAAAGTAGCAGAACTAGCCCAATTATTAAGGGCGAACTCGGCCAATGGCAAGAAGGTCACACAATCATCCTGATCAGCAGAAACAAAGCATCTCAGATAGGTTTCCAAGGTCTGATTGGTTCGTTCGGTTTGGCCATTTGTCTGAGGATGGAACGCTGAAGAAAAAGACAAATCAATGCCCATCTTAGCACAAAAGGACCGCCAAAACCTAGAAACAAATTGGGAACCTCTGTCTGACACAATGTTCTCCGGAATGCCATGCAAAAGAAGCACATGCTGAAAACATAATGGAACCAAATCAGAGGAGGAAGGCAATTTAGGCAAGGGTACCAAATGGACCATCTTAGAAAACCGATCACAAACCACCGAGATGACAGACATCCTTTCAGAGACAGGAAGATCAGAAATAAAATCCATGGAAATATGTGTCCAGGGCCTCTTCGGGACAGGCAAAGGCAAAAGCAACCCACTGGCACGAGAACAGCAAGGTTTGGCCCAAGCACAAGTCCCACAGGACTGCACAAAAGAACGCACATCCTGTGACAAGGAAGGCCACCAAAAGGACCTGGCAACCAAATCTCTGGTACCAAAAATCCCAGGATGACCAGCCAATACTGAACAATGAACCTCAGAAATAACCCTGCTAGTCCATCTATGAGGGACAAACAGTTTCTCCACTGGACAGCGGTCAGGTCTATCAGCCTGAAACTCCTGCAGCACCCGCCGCAAATCAGGGGAGATGGCAGACAAAATCACCCCCTCTTTGAGAATACCAGCCGGCTCAGAGACTCCTGGAGAATCAGGCAAAAAACTCCTAGAAAGGGCATCAGCCTTCACATTCTTAGATCCCGGAAGGTATGAGACCACAAAATCGAAACGGGAGAAAAACAGTGACCATCGAGCCTGTCTAGGATTCAACCGCTTGGCGGACTCGAGGTAAGTCAGATTCTTGTGATCAGTCAGGACCACCACGCGATGTTTGGCTCCCTCAAGCCAATGTCGCCACTCCTCGAATGCCCACTTCATAGCCAACAACTCCCGACTGCCGACATCATAATTACGCTCAGCTGGCGAAAACTTTCTAGAAAAGAAAGCACACGGCTTCATCAAAAAAGCCATCAGAACTTCTCTGAGACAAAACAGCCCCTGCCCCAATCTCAGAAGCATCAACCTCGACCTGAAAAGGGAGCAAAACATCTGGCTGACGCAACATAGGGGCCGAAGTAAAACGACGTTTAAGCTCCTGAAAAGCCTCAACAGCCGCAGGGGACCAGTTCACCACATCAGCGCCTTTCTTCGTCAAATCAGTCAAAGGCTTAACCACACTAGAAAAATTAGCGATGAAGCGACGGTAAAAATTAGCAAAGCCCAGGAACTTCTGAAGACTCTTCACAGATGTAGGTTGAGTCCAATCATAAATGGCCTGAACTTTAACAGGGTCCATCTCGATATTAGAAGGGGAAAAAATGAAGCCCAAATAGGAAACCTTCTGAACTCCAAAGAGGCATTTAGACCCCTTCACAAACAATGCATTAGCATGAAGGACCTGGAACACCATCCTGACCTGCCTCACATGGAACTCCCAATCATCCGAAAAGACCAAAATATCATCCAAATATACAATCATGAACCTATGCAGATACTTCCGGAAGATGTCGTGCATAAAGGACTGAAACACAGATGGGGCATTAGAAAGGCCGAATGGCATCACCAGGTACTCAAAATGGCCCTCGGGCGTATTAAATGCTGTTTTCCATTCATCGCCCTGTTTAATACGCACAAGATTATACGCCCCTCGAAGGTCAATCTTGGTAAACCAACTAGCCCCCTTAATCCGAGCAAACAAATCAGACAACAGAGGCAAAGGGTACTGAAATTTGACCGTGATTTTATTGAGAAGGCGGTAATCTATACAGGGTCTCAGAGAGCCATCCTTCTTGGCCACAAGAAAGAACCCTGCTCCCAACGGTGACGAAGACGGGCGAATATGTCCTTTCTCCAAGGACTCCTTTACATAACTCTGCATAGCGGCATGTTCTGGCACAGATAAATTAAACAGTCGGCCCTTAGGGAACTTACTACCAGGAATCAAATTAATAGCGCAATCACAGTCCCTATGAGGAGGTAGGGCACTGGACTTGGGCTCATCAAATACATCCTGGTAATCCGACAAATACTCAGGAACTTCAGAAGGAGTGGAAGAAGAAATTGACATCAAAGGAACATCACTATGTATTCCTTGACAACCCCAACTAGACACAGACATTGATTTCCAATCCAGTACTGGATTATGAACCTGTAACCATGGCAAACCCAACACGACAACATCATGCAAATTATGCAACACCAAAAAGCGAATATTTTCCTGATGTGCGGGAGCCATGCACATGGTCAGCTGAGTCCAGTACTGAGGTTTATTCTTGGCCAATGGCGTAGCATCAATCCCCCTTAAGGGAATAGGAGTCTGCAAAGGCTCCAAGGAAAAACCACAGCGCCTGGCAAACTCCAAGTCCATCAAGTTCAGGGCAGCGCCTGAATCCACAAATGCCATAACAGAGTAGGACGACAGTGAGCAAATCAGAGTAACAGATAAGAGAAATTTAGGCTGCAAAGTACTAATGGTGACAGACCTAGTGAACCTTTTAGTGCGCTTAGGACAATCAGAGATAGCATGAGAGGAGTCACCACAGTAAAAACACAGCCCATTCTGATGTCTGTGTTCTTGCCGTTCAGCTCTGGTCAAAGTCCTATCACATTGCATAGGCTCAGGCCTCCGCTCAGAGGACACCGCCAAATGGTGCACAACTTTGCGCTCGCGCAAACGCCGATCAATCTGAATGGCCAAAGACATTGACTCATTCAGACCAACAGGCGTGGGGAACCCCACCATAACATCCTTAAGGGCTTCAGAAAGACCCTTTCTGAAAATTGCTGCCAGGGCACACTCATTCCATTGAGTAAGCACAGACCACTTTCTAAACTTCTGTCAATGTACTTCTGCCTCATCCTGACCCTGACATAGAGTCAGCAAGATTTTTTCTGCCTGATCCACAGAATTAGGTTCGTCATAATGCAATCCAAGCGCTAGAAAAAATGCATCCACATTAAGCAATGCAGGATTTCCTGGCTCAAGGGAGAATGCCCAGTCTTGCGGGTCACCACGCACCAAAGAAATAATAATCTTTACTTGCTGAATGGGATCACCAGAGGAGCGGGGTTTCAGAGCAAGAAACAGTCTGCAATTATTTTTGAAATTCAAAAATTTAGATCTATCCCCAGAAAACAAATCAGGAATTGGAATTCTAGGCTCTAACATCGGATTCTGAACTACATAATCTTGAATACTCTGTACCCTAGCAGTGAGTTGATCCACACAAGAGGACAAACCTTGAATATCCAGATCTACACCTGAGTCCTGAACCACCCAGAGGTTAAGGGGAAAAGAAAGACAAAACAAGCTGCAAAGAAAAAAAAATTGACTCAGAACTTCTCTTATCCCTCTTTTGAGATGCATTAACACTTTGTGGGCCAGCTGTACTGTTATGACCTGGTGGTTAGGAGCACCCGAAGTGACCTGATGGTTAAAACAGAAAACCTGGGACAAGCTCTGAGGAAGTGGTAACTCTACTGACCGCAATCCCTAATCCTATCATACACACTAGAAATAGCCATGGAGCGTACCTAACTCTCCCTAGATGCCTCTTCACAGCCTAAGAGCTAACTACCCCTAAAGATAGAAATAGTAGCCTACCTTGCCTGTTATGATCCTAGTGGCAAGGATCGCAAGTAGGACTAGCTAAGTAACTAAACCGACTACAAACTCTGGGGAAGTGGTAACTGAATTGACCGCAACCTGATCCTATCCGCAAACAACTATAGGCAGCCGTGGAACGTTACCTGAAAATCCTAGACGTCTCTTCACGGCCTGAGAAACTGACTATTCCTAGAGGGAACGAAAGTCCTCACTTGCCTCAGTGAAATGACCCCAAAGATATAGAATAGCCCCCCACAAATATTAACGGTGAGTGAAGGGGAAAGCACAAACGCAGAGATGAAATTAGGTTTAGCAAATGAGGCCCGCTAACACTAGAAAGCAGAAAATAGAAAGGGAACTGTGCGGTCAATTAAAAACCCTATTCAAAATATCCACGCAGAGATCGCTCGAGCCCCCGCACCAACTAACGGTGCGGGGGAAGCAACTCTGTACCCCAGAGCAAACCAGCAGAAGAAATCACATATTAGCAAGCTGGACTAAACTCATCATACACAGAAATCATATAGCAAACTGATGAGCAAAAAATAATTAAACAGAACTTAGCTTCTCCTGAAGAGACTGAAACCAAAGATAATCAGGAGTAATCAGAATAACACTGAGTACATTGACAGCCGGCAACAAGTGGAAGTGAAACAGAGCTAAATAGGAAACTCCCAAGTGAATAACGAGGCAGCTGATCAGCCACAGACCCGCAGGATAACAAACAAAGCCACCAGGGGGAGCCCAAAACAAAAGTCACACAATACCACCTGTGACCACAAGAGGGAGCCTGAAAACAGAGTTTACAACAGTACCTCCCCCTTGAGGAGGGGTCACCGAACCCTCATCTAAACCCCCAGGGCGATCAGGGTGAGCCACATGGAAGGCACGAACCAAATCGGCCGCATGAACATCAGAGGCGACAACCCAGGAATTATCCTCCTGACCATAGCCCTTCCATTTAACCAAATACTGGAGCCTCCGTCTAGAAATATGAGAATCCAAGATCTTCTCCACCACGTATTCCAATTCTCCCTCAACCAGCACCGGGGCAGGAGGCTCAACCGGAGGACCCACAGGCACCACATACCTCTGCAACAACGACCGATGAAACACATTATGAATAGCAAACGATGCTGGGAGGTCCAAACGAAATGACACAGGGTTAAGGACTTCCAAAATCTTATAAGGACCGATAAACCGAGGCTTGAACTTAGGAGAGGAGACCTTCATAGGAACAAAGCGAGAAGACAACCACACCAAGTTCCCAACGCGAAGTCGGGGACCCACACAGCGACGGTGGTTGGCAAAGCGCTGAGCCTTCTCTTGTGACAGCTTCAAATTGTCCACAACATGATTCCAAATCTGATGCAACCTATCCACCACAACATCCACTCCAGGACAGTCAGAAGGCTCCACCTGACCCGAGGAAAAACGAGGATGAAACCCCAAATTACAAAAAAAGGAGAAACCAAAGTAGCAGAACTAGCCCGATTATTAAGGGCAAACTTGGCCAATGGCAAAAAAGTCACCCAGTCGTCCTGATCAGCAGAAACAAAACATCTCAAATAGGTTTCCAAGGTCTGATTAGTTCGTTCGGTTTGGCCATTCGTCTGAGGATGGAAGGCCGACGAAAAAGACAAATCAATGCCCATCTTAGCGCAAAAGGTCCGCCAAAATCTAGACACAAACTGGGATCCTCTGTCGGAAACAATATTTTCAGGGATCCCATGCAAACGAACCACATTTTGAAAAAACAGCGGAACCAACTCGGAGGAGGAAGGCAACTTAGGCAAGGGCACCAAATGGACCATCTTAGAAAAACGACCACACTCCCTATGAGGGGGTAGAGAACTGAGTTTGGGCTCATCAAATACATCCTGGTGGTCTGACAAAAACGCAGGGACTTCAGAAGGAGTGGATGAAGCAATTGACACCACAGGAGCGTCGCCATGAATTCCCTGACAACCCCAACTTGACACAGACATTGCTTTCCAATCCAGGACTGGATTATGAGTCTGCAACCATGGCAGACCCAACACGACAACATCATGCAAATTATGCAGCACAAGAAAGTGAATCACCTCCTGATGAACAGGAGTCATGCACATGGTCACGTGTCCAGTACTGAGGTTTATTCGTAGCCAATGGCGTAGCATCAATTCCCCTTAGTGGAATAGGGAATTTTAAAGGCTCCAAAACAAAACCACAGCGCCTGGCAAATGACAAGTCCATCAGACTCAGGGTAGCACCTGAATCTACAAAAGCCATAACCGGGTAAGATGACAATGAACAAATCAGGGTAACAGACAAAATGAACTTAGGCTGTAAAGTACCAATGGTGACAGATTTATCAACCTTTTTTTTGCGCTTAGAGCATGCTGAGATAACATGAGCTGAGTCACCACAGTAAAAGCACAACCCATTTTGCCGTCTATAATTTTGCCGTTCACTTCTGGTCAGAATTCTATCACATTGCATAGACTCAGGTGTCTGTTCAGAAGACACCGCCAAATAGTGCGCAGGTTTGCGCTCCCACAAACGCCGATCAATCTGAATGGCCAGAGTCATTGACTCATTCAGACCTGCAGGCGTAGGGAACCCCACCATGACATTCTTAATGGCCTCAGAAATACCTTTTTTGAAATTTGCAGCCAGGGCACACTCATTCCACTGAGTAAGCACCGACCATTTCCGAAATTTCTGGCAGTACACCTCTGCTTCATCTTGCCCCTGAGAGAGGGCCAACAACGCTTTTTCAGCCTGGTTCTCAAGATTAGGTTCCTCATAGAGCAATCCAAGGGCCAGAAAAAATGCATCAACACTGAGCAATGCCGGATCCCCTGGCGCCAATGCGAAGGCCCAATCTTGAGGGTCACCACGCAAGAAAGAAATTACAATTCTAACTTGCTGAACGGAATCACCAGAGGAACGAGGTTTCAAAGAAAGAAACAATTTACAATTGTTCTTAAAATTCAGGAACCTAGATCTATCTCCAGAAAACAACTCCGGAATAGGTATTCTAGGCTCTGACATAGGACTGTGAACAACAAAATCCTGAATACTTTGTACCCTTGCAGCAAGATGATCTACACTGGAGGCCAAACTCTGAATATCCATATCAGCAGCTGAGTTCAGAGCCACACCAAGATTAAGAGGAGGAGAGAAGCTAGACACACAGCAGCTAGACACACGGCAAAAAAAAAAAAAATTCTCAAGGCTTCTTTTCTCCTGCTTCTGCCATGCAATTAACACTTTACCGGCCGGCTGTACTGTTATGATCCTAGTGGCAAGGATCGCAAGTAGGACTAGCTAAGTAACTAAACCGACTACAAACTCTGGGGAAGTGGTAACTGAATTGACCGCAACCTGATCCTATCCGCAAACAACTATAGGCAGCCGTGGAACGTTACCTGAAAATCCTAGACATCTCTTCACGGCCTGAGAAACTGACTATTCCTAGAGGGAACGAAAGTCCTCACTTGCCTCAGTGAAATGACCCCAAAGATATAGAATAGCCCCCCACAAATATTAACGGTGAGTGAAGGGGAAAGCACAAACGCAGAGATAAAATTAGATTTAGCAAATGAGGCCCGCTAACACTAGAAAGCAGAAAATAGAAAGGGAACTGTGCGGTCAATTAAAAACCCTATTCAAAATATCCACGCAGAGATCGCTCGAGCCCCCGCACCAACTAACGGTGCGGGGGAAGCCACTCTGTACCCCAGAGCAAACCAGCAGAAGAAATCACATATTAGCAAGCTGGACTAAACTCATCATACACAGAAATCATATAGCAGACTGATGAGCAAAAAATAATTAAACAGAACTTAGCTTCTCCTGAAGAAACTGAAACTAAAGATAATCAGAAGTAATCAGAATAGCACTGAGTACATTGACAGCCGGCAACAAGTGGAAGTGAAACAGAGCTAAATAGGAAACTCCCAAGTGAATAACGAGGCAGCTGATCAGCCACAGACCTGCAGGATAACAAAAAAAGCCACCAGGGGGAGCCCAAAAAGAAAAGTCACACAATACCACCTGTGACCACAAGAGGGAGCCTGAAAACAGAGTTCACAACACTTGCCTCAGAGAAATTCCCCAAAGTAAAGGTAGCCCCCCACAAATATTAACTGTGAGTTAAGAGGGAAGTGACAAACACAGGAATGAAACAGATTTTAGCAAAGGAGGCCGAATCTTCTCTAGAAGGATTGAGGATAGGAAAGGGAACTATGCGGTCAGTATAAAAACTACAAAAACCACGCAGAGTGTGCAAAAAGACCTCCACTCCGACTCACGATGTGGAGGTGCAGCTCTGCACCCCCAGAGCTTCCAGCTAGCAAGGAAATATCATAATAGCAGGCTGGACTGAAACATAGCATGCACTGAAAAATATATTCAAAAACCAATGAACAGCAAATGACAAGCAAGGACTTAGCTTCTGCTGGAGTAGTCAGGTCATCTGAGAATTCCAAGAGAGATCTGAACCAGTACTGAGACATTGACAGCTGGCATGAACTAACGACCTGGGCAGAGTTAAATAGGGAAGCGAGCAGAAGCAATAAATGAGGGCAGCTGAGAAAGCCAACCTCAAAGATCAGCAGTTCCATTCAAAGCCACCAGAGGGTGTCCAAGGACAGAACTCACCAAAGTACCATTCACGACCACAGGAGGGAGCCCGAGAACGGAATTCACAACAGGCTCCCTCCGGTGGTTTTGAGTGGTATGGCTGCTTCTTGGATTTAGCATCAGCAGCTGCTTCCACTGATCGTCTTTCTGGCTCGGCTATTTTAGTCTGGCCTTATCCCTCAATCAATGCCAGTTGTCAATTGTTCCTGCTTGGAGTCACGGCTCTTTTGGATTTCCCTGACACTCTGACCTGTTCAGCAAAGATAAGTCCTTGCTTGTCCTTTTGCAGTCCTCTTGTTGTGGACTTTATTGTTTAGCACATTCTATGTTTTGCTCATTTGTCCAGCTTATCAGTATGGATCTATTCAGCTAAGCTGGAAGCTCTGGCCAGCAGATTTTGCCCTCCACACCTTTAGTCAGGTGTGGAGATTTTTGCATTTCTCTGCGGTGGACTTTTTCTAGTTTTTATTACTGACCGCACAGTGTTCTATCCTGTACTATCTATCTAGCTAGAAGTGGCCTCCTTTGCTAAATCTTGTTTCATTCTATGTATGTCATTTCCTTCTCCACTCACAGTCATTATTTGTGGGGGGCTGTCTATCCTTTGGGGATTCTCTCTGAGGCAAGATAGCTTTCCTGTTTCTACCTTTAGGGGTAGCTAGTTCTCCGGCTGTGACGAGGTGTCCAGGGAGTGACAGGAACATCCCACGGCTACTTCTAGTGTTGTGTTAAGATCAGGAACTGCGGTCCGTATAGTTACCACCTGCTCAGAGCTAGTCGCATGTTGTTCCTAAATCACCAGTCCATAACAGTACAACTGGCCAAAAATGAGTTGAATGCATCTCAAAAGAAGGAAAAGAAAAAGAGTTCTGAGCCATTTTTTTTTCTTTAGTCTGTTTTGTCTTTTTCCTTCCTCTTAATCTCTGGGTGGTTCAGGATTTGGGGGCGGGCATGGATGTTCAGGATTTGTTTTCTCGTGTGGATCAGCTTGCTGCAAGAGTACAGAGTATCCAAGATTATGTTGTTCAGACTCCAGTTTTAGAGCCTAGAATTCCTACTCCAGATTTGTTTTATGGGGATAGATCCAAGTTTTTGAACTTTAAAAATAACTGCAAATTGTTTTTTGCCCTGAAAACCCGTTCCTCTGGTGATCCCATTCAGCATGTTAAAATAGTTATTTCTTTGCTGCGTGGTGACCCTCAGGACTGGGCATTCTCCCTTGAGTCAGGGGATCTGGCATTGCTTAATGTAGATGCATTTTTTCAATCGCTCGGATTATTATATGATGAACCTAACTCTGTGGATCATGCGGAAAAAACCTTGTTGGCCCTGTGTCAGGGTCAGGAAGCGGCAGAATTATACTGCCAGAAATTTAGAAAATGGTCTGTGCTCACTAAATGGAATGAGGACGCTCTGGCAGCAATTTTCAGAAAGGGTCTTTCTGAAGCCCTTAAAGATGTTATGGTGGGGTTCCCCACGCCGGTTGGTTTGAGCGAATCTATGTCTCTATCCATTCAGATTGATCGGCGCCTGCGCGAGCGCAAAGTGGTGCACCATCTGGCAGTGTCCTCTGAACAGAGTCCTGAGCCTATGCAATGTGATAGGATTTTGACTAGAGCAGAACAGAGGGGATACAGACGTCAGAATGGGCTGTGTTTTTACTGTGGTGATTCTGCTTATGCTATTTCTGTTTGCCCTAAGCATATTAAGAGGGTAGCTAGATCTGTTACCATCAGTACTGTACAGCCTAAATTTCTCCTGTCTGTGACCCTGATTTGCTCATTGTCATCCTTTTCTGTCATGGCATTTGTGGATTCCGGTGCTGCCCTGAACTTAATGGACTTAGAATTCGCCAGGCGCTGTGGTTTTTCTTTGCAGCCTTTGCAGAGCCCTATTCCTTTGAGGGGTATTGATGCTACACCGTTGGCCAAGAATAAACCTCAGTATTGGACTCAGCTGACTATGTGCATGGCTCCAGCACATCAGGAAGATTGCCGTTTTCTGGTGTTGCATAATTTACATGATGTTGTTGTATTGGGTTTTCCATGGTTACAAGTACACAATCCAGTGCTGGATTGGAAATCTATGTCTGTGACTAGTTGCGGTTGTCAAGGGGTACATAGTGACGTTCCTTTGATGTCAATTTCCTCTTCCCCCTCTTCTGATGTTCCTGAATTTTTGTCAAATTTCCAGGATGTATTCGATGAGCCCAAGTCCAGTTCCCTTCCTCCACATAGGGACTGTGATTGTGCTATTGAATTGATTCCTAGCTGTAAGTTCCCTAAGGGCCGACATTTCAATCTATCTGTGCCAGAGCATGCTGCCATGCGGAGCTATGTGAAGGAGTCTTTGGAGAAGTGGCATATTCAGCCGTCTTCGTCACCATTGGGAGCGGGATTGTTTTTTGTTGCCAAGAAGGATGGCTCCTTGAGACCCTGTATTGATTATCGCCTTCTTAATAAGATCACGGTCAAATTCCAATACCCTTTACCTTTGCTTTCAGATTTGTTTGCTCGGATTAAGGGGGCTAGTTGGTTTACCAAGATTGACCTTCAAGGGGCATATAATCTTGTTCGTATTAAACAGGGTGACGAATAGAAAACTGCATTTAATACGCCCGAAGGCCATTTTGAATACCTTGTGATGCCTTTCGGGTTTTCTAATGCTCCTTCTGTATTTCAGTCCTTCATGCATGATATTTTCCGCAATTATCTTGATAAATTCTTGATTGTGTATTTGGATGATATTTTGATTTTTTCTGATGATTGGGAGTCTCATGTGAAGCAGGTCAGGATGGTATTCCAGATCCTTCGTGATAATGCCTTATTTGTGAAGGGGTCTAAGTGCCTATTTGGAGTTCAGAAGGTCTCTTTTTTGGGGTTTATTTTTTCTCCTTCGTCTATAGAAATGGATCCTGTTAAGGTCCAAGCCATTCATGACTGGATTCAGCCCACATCTTTGAAGAGCCTTCAGAAATTTCTGGGCTTTGCTAATTTTTATCGCCGTTTCATTGCCAACTTCTCCAGTGTGGTTAAACCCCTGACTGATTTGACGAAGAAAGGCGCTGAGGTGACAAATTGGTCCTCTGCGGCTGTTGAGGCCTTTCAGGAGCTTAAACGCCGATTTGCTTCTGCCCCTGTGTTGCGTCAGCCGGATGTTTCTCTTCCTTTTCATGTTGAGGTTGACGCTTCTGAGATTGGGGCAGGGGCCGTTTTGTCACAGAGGAATTCTGATGGTTCCTTGATGAAACCATGTGCCTTCTTTTCCCGAAAGTTTTCGCCTGCGGAACGCAATTATGATGTCGGTAATCGGGAGTTGCTGGCTATGAAGTGGGCATTTGAGGAGTGGCGACATTGGCTTGAGGGATCCAGGCACCGCGTTGTGGTCTTGACCGATCATAAGAATCTGATTTACCTCGAGTCGGCCATGCGGCTGAACCCTAGACAGGCTCGATGGTCCCTGTTTTCCTCCCGTTTCGTTTTTGTGGTCTCATATCTTCCAGGATCTAAGAATGTTAAGGTGGATGCCCTCTCTAGGAGTTTTTTGACTGATTCTCATGGAGTTCTTGAGCCGGTTGGCATTCTTAGGGAAGGGGTGGTTCTTTCTGCCATCTCCCCTGATTTACGGCGGGTGCTTCAGGAATTTCAGGCTGATAAACCTGACCGCTGTCCTATGGGGAAGCTGTTTGTTCCTGATAGATGGACATGTAAGGTAATTTCTGAGGTCCATTGTTCGGTGTTGGCCGGTCATCCTGGGATTTTTGGTACCAGAGATTTGGTTGCTAGGTCCTTTTGGTGGCCTTCCTTGTCGCGGGATGTGCGTTCTTTTGTGCAGTCCTGTGGGACTTGTGCCCGGGCTAAGCCTTGCTGTTCCCGCGCTAGTGGGTTGCTTTTGCCTTTGCCTGTCCCTGAGAGGCCCTGGACACATATTTCCATGGATTTTATTTCGGATCTTCCTGTGTCCCAGAGGATGTCTGTTATCTGGGTGGTTCATGACCGGTTCTCTAAAATGGTCCATTTGGTACCTTTGCCTAAATTGCCTTCCTCCTCTGATTTGGTTCCATTGTTCTTTCAGCATGTGGTTCGTTTGCATGGTATTCCGGAAAATATTGTGTCTGACAGAGGTTCCCAGTTTGTTTCCAGGTTTTGGCGGGCCTTTTGTGCTAGGATGGGCATTAATTTGTCTTTTTCTTCGGCGTTCCATCCTCAGACAAATGGCCAAACTGAGCGAACTAATCAAACCTTGGAAACCTATTTGAGATGCTTTGTGTCTGCTGATCAGGATGATTGGGTGGCTTTCTTGCCGTTGGCCGAGTTTGCCCTTAATAATCGGGCCAGTTCGGCTACTTTGGTTTTGCCTTTTTTTTGTAATTTTGGTTTCCATCCTCGTTTTTCTTCAGGGCAGGTTGAGCCTTCTGATTGTCCTGGTGTAGATTCTGTGATGGACAGGTTACAGCAGATTCGGACTCATGTGGTAGACAATTTGACGTTGTCTCAGGAAAAGGCTCAGCGTTTTGCTAACCGCCTTCGGTGTGTTGGTCCTCGGCTTTGGGTGGGGGATTTAGTTTGGTTATCTTCTCGTCATGTTCCTATGAAGGTTTCTTCCCCTAAGTTCAAGCCTCGGTTTATTGGTCCTAATAAGATTTCTGAGATTATCAATCCAGTGTCTTTCCTTTTGGCCCTTTCAGCCTCTTTTGCCATCCACAATGTTTTCCATAGATCTTTGTTGCGGAGATATGTGGTACCCGTTGTTCCCTCTGTTGATCCTCCTGCCCCGGTGTTGGTTGAGGGGGAGTTGGAATATGTGGTTGAGAAAATATTGGATTCTCGTTTTTCGAGGCGGAGGCTTCAGTATCTTGTCAAGTGGAAGGGTTATGGCCAGGAGGATAATTCTTGGGTGGTTGCCTCCGATGTTCATGCCGCCGATTTGGCTCGTGCTTTTCACTTGGCTCGTCCTGATCGGCCTGGGGGCTCTGGTGAGGGTTCGGTGACCCCTCCTCAAGGGGGGGTACTGTTGTGAATTCCGCTCTTGGGCTCTCTCCAGTGGTTGTAAGTAGCACTTTTGTGAGTTCTGCTCTTGGGCTCCCTCCGGTGGTTTTGAGTGGTATGGCTGCTTCCTGGATTTAGCATCAGCAGCTGCTTCCACTGATCGTCTTTCTGGCTCGGCTATTTTAGTCTGGCCTTATCCCTCAATCAATGCCAGTTGTCAATTGTTCCTGCTTGGAGTCACGGCTCTTTTGAATTTCCCTGACACTCTGACCTGTTCAGCAAAGATAAGTCCTTGCTTGTCCTTTTGCAGTCCTCTTGTTGTGGACTTTATTGTTTAGCACATTCTATGTTTTGCTCATTTGTCCAGCTTATCAGTATGGATCTATTCAGCTAAGCTGGAAGCTCTGGCCAGCAGATTTTGCCCTCCACACCTTTAGTCAGGTGTGGAGATTTTTGCATTTCTCTGCGGTGGACTTTTTCTAGTTTTTATTACTGACCGCACAGTGTTCTATCCTGTACTATCTATCTAGCTAGAAGTGGCCTCCTTTGCTAAATCTTGTTTCATTCTATGTATGTCATTTCCTTCTCCACTCACAGTCATTATTTGTGGGGGGCTGTCTATCCTTTGGGGATTCTCTCTGAGGCAAGATAGCTTTCCTGTTTCTACCTTTAGGGATAGCTAGTTCTCCGGCTGTGACGAGGTGTCCAGGGAGTGACAGGAACATCCCACGGCTACTTCTAGTGTTGTGTTAAGATCAGGAACTGCGGTCCGTATAGTTACCACCTGCTCAGAGCTAGTCGCATGTCGTTCCTAAATCACCAGTCCATAACAGACAATGGATGCAATTGTGGGAGAGGGGCGTCTCTAGGGTCCCTATAAAATAACTCCAGGCCTACTCCTTCATTCGGGTGCGTCCTATCCATATCATCTGGGGGATGGAGAGAAAGAACAGAAACATGCAAGACAGTTGTGAGGACTATCCCGTGGTGCTCAGCAGGGAAGTACTACAACACCCAGGCGCTAGTAGGTAGGCACTGATTTCCACCTGCAAAGGGAACTCTGGATAGGCCTTCGGACTGGCCGGTCTCAGCCAACCCTGTTAACAGTGCTCTGGATTGCGGATGCCAAAGCCTTCAGTAAAGAGTAGTGTTGAGCGATACTTTCCGATATCGGAAAGTATCGGTATCGGAAAGTATCGGCCGATACCGTCAAAATATCGGATCCAATCCGATACCGATACCCGATCCCAATGCAAGTCAATGGGACGAAAATATCGGAATTAAAATAAACCCTTTATAAACTTGTAGGTTCATTCTACATGAAGGAAAACAACTAAGAATAATGTAGGATGTATTGGGGGACGTGGCGGAGACATTAAAGGCACAGAGGTTTAGCCCAATGTAATAGAATAGCAGGATTTTGTTTTTTTTTTATGACGTTCGGCGGTAGAAAGATTTTGACTATGTTATTTTTTTTTTTTATTTTGTCAGATATTGATGTTTCACTACTTCCACGCCCTTCACCTTCTTTTTTACTTCTCCCACACTTTCTTCTTCATTATCCTCATCATCAGCTTCTTTGACATCAACTTCTTCACCTTATTCATCTTCTTCTTCATCTTCTACCTATTATTTTTTTGGTTACATTGTTCATATTCTTTTTATTTTACTATTATCTTCATCATATTCTACTTCTTCATCATATTCTTATTTGTGACAGGCATTCCCGTAGTTGTTATCTATAAAAGTTTGAAGATTACACCTTCCGTTCTGCCTGTCACAAAACAGTTACATTTGTCCGCGTTCAGTTTGGCCTGCAGCATCAGGCTTTATCCAGGGGCACCACGAGGAGGAACGGACTCACCCCCATACACTGCTTAGTCTTCTTCTGCTTATAATTTAGATAATATTTTTTGCTCTGATATTTAGTGTTATGCTTAATGTTCTTCTGCTCTTTGTTCTGCAGCCTCTTGTTCTTCTGCTTCTCGGTCTTCCAGGTCGTCGTCGTCTCCAGGGTCGTCGTCTCCGGGGTCGTCGTCATCGGGGTGGTCTTCAGGGTCGTCGTCTCCGGGGTCGTCGTCATCGGGGTGGTCTTCGGGGTCATCGTCTCCAGGGTCGTCGTCATCACGGTGGTTGTCGTCTCTGGTGTCGTCGTCATCTTAGGGGTGGTCTTCCGGGTCATCGTGTTTAGTCTCTTGAACTTGGAAATGTAGCAGAAGGTACAAGAAGGCTGAGAAAATGCCGAGAACCAGCTGATGGAACTGGAACTCGGATGGCTACCCGAAGGTCCAAGAGCCAATGGAACTACCGAGGACCAGCTGACGTTACTGGAACCCGGTTACTAAGCAGGAGGTACCCGTGCCTGAAAGCACTACCAAGGACCACCTGACGTTGGTGGAACTCGGATACCCAGAGGGAGGCACCTAAGCCAAAGGCTCTGCCCGGAACCAGCTGACGGTACTGGAACCAGGATGGGGAGCAGAAGGTACAAGAGCAAAAGACACTGCTGAGAACCAGCTGACGGTGCTGGAACCCGGATGGGTAGCCGAAGGTCCAAGAGCCAATGGAACTACCGAGGACCAGCTGACGTTACTGGAACCCGGTTACTAAGCAGGAGGTACCCGTGCCTGAAAGCACTACCAAGGACCACCTGACGTTGGTGGAACTCGGATACCCAGAGGGAGGCACCTAAGCCAAAGGCTCTGCCCGGAACCAGCTGACGGTACTGGAACCAGGATGGGGAGCAGAAGGTACAAGAGCAAGTGTCTGCGTGGCTTTTGCAGGACACGATGCCGGCTGCACAGCAGGGGAACAGCTGGCGGTGCTGAACCCCACTGACACATTGGCTGGTGTTTTTCTCTGTGCAGCTAGCAGTACCGGGCCCCAACTGGCGGTGTTGGAGCCCAGGGCTCTGCAGGGGGAGCAGAGTGTAGGCCGAAGCCTAATTGAACCAATTTCAAAGGTAACCTTTAACCCCCCCTCAGGGGTTACAAAGTAGAAGAGCCACAGCTTATGCAGCAGTAGTGCTGCACAAGTCAAAGGTTGCTCTTTTAATTTCGCTCCTTGCACACGCTGAATGAAACACGTATAACATTTAGCCCTTTAAACAGTCAAACTGTGTTGGAGGCGCGAGTTCCCTTTGTAATGAGACGCAGCACAGATGTCAAGAATCCCACCTTGGTGCTGGGTGCAGCCTCCTGAGCGTTGTTATTTGCTGTACAGGAGTCTGCGCTGTCGTGTGATCCCCTGGCCTAGCGCTGTTAGCGCTGCCCATGTTCTGGCATCATTTAATGTCGGCCGGTGCGGTTCGCGATGACCATGAATCCCAGCCCCGCAGTGTCTTAACATTGTTAAAACACTGCGGGGCTGGGATTCAGGGCCTGGCGCAGCACATATGTTCGCCTCTCACACTCGGGTCCTTACACCCGCTTCAGACTGTGCGGCGTCATCTGATCCCTTATCGCATGCCACGGCCATGAAGCCGCACAGTCCGCAGAAGGCGGAAGGAGATGAGGGACAGGCGAACTGATGCACTGATCATGCCCGTCAATCACACCCTCGCAGTCCCAATAAATAAGACAACGAGGGGCGTTGTGTGGGTCAGGGCGGCCGCAGAGGCGCAGCCAGCCAAACAATGATGCCAGAAGATGGGCAGCGCTACCAAGGGGGTTGCAGCGTGTCATTACAAAGGAAAGTCACACCACCGGGACGGTTAAATGGTCACACAGAGGACACATTTTAGACGTGTTTTCAGTTCCACATGTGCGAGGAGAATACGTTTATGAGCCACCTTGCACACATTCAGCATTACCGCTGTACAAGGTGGCCTTTAAAACGTACAAACGCCTGGGGGAGGGGGGACAGGTTCCCTTCAATTTCAGTTCTTGTGTCTGCGTGGCTTTTGCAGGACACGATGCCGGCTGCACAGCAGGGGAACAGCTGGCGGTGCTGAACCCCACTGACACATTGGCTGGTGTTTTTCTCTGTGCAGCTAGCAGTACCGGGCCCCAACTGGCGGTGTTGGAGCCCGGGGTCAGCAGGAGGAGGAGATGGAGCAGAGTGTAGGCCGAAGCCTGCACTGGCGGCAGCTTTTGGGTCTGTTGTGCCTGCGTGGCAGTTGCAGGACACGTTGCCGGCTGCACAGCAGGGGAACAGCTGGCGGTGCTGAACCCCACTGACACATTGGCTGGTGTTTTTCTCTGTGCAGCTAGCAGTACCAGGCCCCAACTGGCGGTGTTGGAGCCCAGGGCTCTGCAGGGGGAGCAGAGTGTAGGCCGAAGCCTAATTGAACCAATTTCAAAGGTAACCTTTAACCCCCCCTCAGGGGTTACAAAGTAGAAGAGCCACAGCTTATGCAGCAGTAGTGCTGCACAAGTCAAAGGTTGCTCTTTTAATTTCGCTCCTTGCACACGCTGAATGAAACACGTATAACATTTAGCCCTTTAAACAGTCAAACTGTGTTGGAGGCGCGAGTTCCCTTTGTAATGAGACGCAGCACAGATGTCAAGAATCCCACCTTGGTGCTGGGTGCAGCCTCCTGAGCGTTGTTATTTGCTGTACAGGAGTCTGCGCTGTCGTGTGATCCCCTGGCCTAGCGCTGTTAGCGCTGCCCATGTTCTGGCATCATTTAATGTCGGCCGGTGCGGTTCGCGATGACCATGAATCCCAGCCCCGCAGTGTCTTAACATTGTTAAAACACTGCGGGGCTGGGATTCAGGGCCTGGCGCAGCACATATGTTCGCCTCTCACACTCGGGTCCTTACACCCGCTTCAGACTGTGCGGCGTCATCTGATCCCTTATCGCATGCCACGGCCATGAAGCCGCACAGTCCGCAGAAGGCGGAAGGAGATGAGGGACAGGCGAACTGATGCACTGATCATGCCCGTCAATCACACCCTCGCAGTCCCAATAAATAAGACAACGAGGGGCGTTGTGTGGGTCAGGGCGGCCGCAGAGGCGCAGCCAGCCAAACAATGATGCCAGAAGACGGGCAGCGCTACCAAGGGGGTTGCAGCGTGTCATTACAAAGGAAAGTCACACCACCGGGACAGTTAAATGGTCACACAGAGGACACATTTTAGACGTGTTTTCAGTTCCACATGTGCGAGGAGAATACGTTTATGAGCCACCTTGCACACATGCAGCATTACCGCTGTACAAGGTGGCCTTTAAAACGTACAAACGCCTGGGGGAGGGGGGACAGGTTCCCTTCAATTTCAGTTCTTGTGTCTGCGTGGCTTTTGCAGGACACGATGCCGGCTGCACAGCAGGGGAACAGCTGGCGGTGCTGAACCCCACTGACACATTGGCTGGTGTTTTTCTCTGTGCAGCTAGCAGTACCGGGCCCCAACTGGCGGTGTTGGAGCCCGGGGTCAGCAGGAGGAGGAGATGGAGCAGAGTGTAGGCCGAAGCCTGCACTGGCGGCAGCTTTTGGGTCTGTTGTGCCTGCGTGGCAGTTGCAGGACACGTTGCCGGCTGCACAGCAGGGGAACAGCTGGCGGTGCTGAACCCCACTGACACATTGGCTGGTGTTTTTCTCTGTGCAGCTAGCAGTACCGGGCCCCAACTGGCGGTGTTGGAGCCCAGGGCTCTGCAGGGGGAGCAGAGTGTAGGCCGAAGCCTAATTGAACCAATTTCAAAGGTAACCTTTAACCCCCCCTCAGGGGTTACAAAGTAGAAGAGCCACAGCTTATGCAGCAGTAGTGCTGCACAAGTCAAAGGTTGCTCTTTTAATTTCGCTCCTTGCACACGCTGAATGAAACACGTATAACATTTAGCCCTTTAAACAGTCAAACTGTGTTGGAGGCGCGAGTTCCCTTTGTAATGAGACGCAGCACAGATGTCAAGAATCCCACCTTGGTGCTGGGTGCAGCCTCCTGAGCGTTGTTATTTGCTGTACAGGAGTCTGCGCTGTCGTGTGATCCCCTGGCCTAGCGCTGTTAGCGCTGCCCATGTTCTGGCATCATTTAATGTCGGCCGGTGCGGTTCACGATGACCATGAATCCCAGCCCCGCAGTGTCTTAACATTGTTAAAACACTGCGGGGCTGGGATTCAGGGCCTGGCGCAGCACATATGTTCGCCTCTCACACTCGGGTCCTTACACCCGCTTCAGACTGTGCGGCGTCATCTGATCCCTTATCGCATGCCACGGCCATGAAGCCGCACAGTCCGCAGAAGGCGGAAGGAGATGAGGGACAGGCGAACTGATGCACTGATCATGCCCGTCAATCACACCCTCGCAGTCCCAATAAATAAGACAACGAGGGGCGTTGTGTGGGTCAGGGCGGCCGCAGAGGCGCAGCCAGCCAAACAATGATGCCAGAAGACGGGCAGCGCTACCAAGGGGGTTGCAGCATGTCATTACAAAGGAAAGTCACACCACCGGGACGGTTAAATGGTCACACAGAGGACACATTTTAGACGTGTTTTCAGTTCCACATGTGCGAGGAGAATACGTTTATGAGCCACCTTGCACACATGCAGCATTACCGCTGTACAAGGTGGCCTTTAAAACGTACAAACGCCTGGGGGAGGGGGGACAGGTTCCCTTCAATTTCAGTTCTTGTGTCTGCGTGGCTTTTGCAGGACACGATGCCGGCTGCACAGCAGGGGAACAGCTGGCGGTGCTGAACCCCACTGACACATTGGCTGGTGTTTTTCTCTGTGCAGCTAGCAGTACCGGGCCCCAACTGGCGGTGTTGGAGCCCGGGGTCAGCAGGAGGAGGAGATGGAGCAGAGTGTAGGCCGAAGCCTGCACTGGCGGCAGCTTTTGGGTCTGTTGTGCCTGCGTGGCAGTTGCAGGACACGTTGCCGGCTGCACAGCAGGGGAACAGCTGGCGGTGCTGAACCCCACTGACACATTGGCTGGTGTTTTTCTCTGTGCAGCTAGCAGTACCGGGCCCCAACTGGCGGTGTTGGAGCCCAGGGCTCTGCAGGGGGAGCAGAGTGTAGGCCGAAGCCTAATTGAACCAATTTCAAAGGTAACCTTTAACCCCCCCTCAGGGGTTACAAAGTAGAAGAGCCACAGCTTATGCAGCAGTAGTGCTGCACAAGTCAAAGGTTGCTATTTTAATTTCGCTCCTTGCACACGCTGAATGAAACACGTATAACATTTAGCCCTTTAAACAGTCAAACTGTGTTGGAGGCGCGAGTTCCCTTTGTAATGAGATGCAGCACAGATGTCAAGAATCCCACCTTGGTGCTGGGTGCAGCCTCCTGAGCGTTGTTATTTGCTGTACAGGAGTCTGCACTGTCGTGTGATCCCCTGGCCTAGCGCTGTTAGCGCTGCCCATGTTCTGGCATCATTTAATGTCGGCCGGTGCGGTTCGCGATGACCATGAATCCCAGCCCCGCAGTGTCTTAACATTGTTAAAACACTGCGGGGCTGGGATTCAGGGCCTGGCGCAGCACATATGTTCGCCTCTCACACTCGGGTCCTTACACCCGCTTCAGACTGTGCGGCGTCATCTGATCCCTTATCGCATGCCACGGCCATGAAGCCGCACAGTCCGCAGAAGGCGGAAGGAGATGAGGGACAGGCGAACTGATGCACTGATCATGCCCGTCAATCACACCCTCGCAGTCCCAATAAATAAGACAACGAGGGGCGTTGTGTGGGTCAGGGCGGCCGCAGAGGCGCAGCCAGCCAAACAATGATGCCAGAAGACGGGCAGCGCTACCAAGGGGGTTGCAGCATGTCATTACAAAGGAAAGTCACACCACCGGGACGGTTAAATGGTCACACAGAGGACACATTTTAGACGTGTTTTCAGTTCCACATGTGCGAGGAGAATACGTTTATGAGCCACCTTGCACACATGCAGCATTACCGCTGTACAAGGTGGCCTTTAAAACGTACAAACGCCTGGGGGAGGGGGGACAGGTTCCCTTCAATTTCAGTTCTTGTGTCTGCGTGGCTTTTGCAGGACACGATGCCGGCTGCACAGCAGGGGAACAGCTGGCGGTGCTGAACCCCACTGACACATTGGCTGGTGTTTTTCTCTGTGCAGCTAGCACATCTGGGCCCCAACTGGCGGTGTTAGAGCCCAGGGTCAGCAGGAGGAGCAGGGGGAGCGGAGTTTAGGCCGAAGCCTGCACTGGAGCAAGTTGAAAGGAAACCTTTAACCCCCCCCCCAGGCGTTTGTAGCTGGAAGAGCCATCGTGTACACCACTAATGCTGGAAAAGGTAAACTTAGCTCTTTTAATTATGGTCCTTGCAGATGCTGAACCTAACACTTATGAAATGTGTCCCCTCACAGCGTTCAACCGTCCGGTAGGTGGAACTTTCCTTTGTCATGTGACGCAGCACAGCCGTCATTTTTACCCCCTTGGCGCCGTGCGCCGCCTCCTCAGCGTTGTTTGAATCTGTCCCGGAGCCTGCGCTGTTAGGTTACCCCTTGGCCATGCACACATTTCGCGCTGCCCGTCTTCTGACATCATTTGCTGTCAGGCTGGCTGCGCCTGTGTGGGTGCGCTGTCCGAGATTCAGCCTCGCGGTGTCGTGTAATGTAATCCCACCGCGGGCCTGGGATCCGTGGCCATGCGCAGTGCATATCCTCACCTCTCACTCCCCTCCCTACGGCTTCTTCAGACTGTGCGGTGTCACGGCCGTGGCATGCTATTAGGGATCAGCTGACACCGAACAGTCTTTAGAAGCCGTAGGGAGGGGAGTGAGAGGCGAGGATATGCACTGCGCATGGCCACAGATCCCAGGCCCGCGGTGGGATTACATTACACGACACTGCGAGGCTGAATCTCGGACAGCGCACACACACAGGCGCAGCCAGCCTGACAGCAAATGATGTCAGAAGACAGGCAGCGCGAAATGTGTGCATGGCCAAGGGGTAACCTAACAGCGCAGGCTCCGGGACAGATTCAAACAACGCTGAGGAGGCGGCGCACGGCGCCAAGGGGGTAAAAATGACGGCTGTGCTGCGTCACATGACAAAGGAAAGTTCCACCTACCGGACGGTTGAACGCTGTGAGGGGACACATTTCATAAGTGTTAGGTTCAGCATCTGCAAGGAGCACCACGAAAAGAGGCACTTTTTCCCTTTGCATCATTACTGCTGCACAAGGTGGCTCCTTCAGTAACAAACGCCTGGGGGGGGGGGGACAGGTTCCCTTAAATTTAACTTGTTGTGCCTGCGTGGCGGTCGCAGTACACGTTGCCGTATACACAGCAGGGGAACAGCTGGCGGTGCTGAACCCCACTAACACATTTGCGAGGTGTTTGGCTCTGTGCGTACAGCACTTCTGGACGGCAACTGGCGGTGTTGGAGCCCAGGGACAGGTGGAGGAGGAGGAGGAGGTTGGAGGAGGTAGGAGGGATTGCCACACACACAGCAGGGGAACAGCTGACGTTACTGAACCCCAATAACAGAGGAGGGACTGTTGACTGTGCGTACAGCACTTCTGGACGGCAACTGGCGGTGTTGGAGCCCAGGGACAGGTGGAGGAGGAGGAGGAGGTTGGAGGAGGTAGGAGGGATTGCCACACACACAGCAGGGGAACAGCTGACGTTACTGAACCCCAATAACAGAGGAGGGACTGTTGACTGTGCGTACAGCACTTCTGGACGGCAACTGGCGGTGTTGGAGCCCAGGGACAGGTGGAGGAGGAGGAGGAGGTTGGAGGAGGTAGGAGGGATTGCCACACACACAGCAGGGGAACAGCTGACGTTACTGAACCCCAATAACAGAGGAGGGACTGTTGACTGTGCGTACAGCACTTCTGGACGGCAACTGGCGGTGTTGGAGCCCAGGGACAGGTGGAAAAGCAGAGGAACACAATGTAGGCCGAAGCCTGAGAAAGTCGAAAGGGAACCTTTAACCCCCCCCCCCCCCAAGGCGTTTGTAGCTGAAAGAGCCAGCTTGTGCAGCACAAAAGATGCAAAAGGAAAAGGTGGCTCTTTTCATCATGCTCCTTGCAAACACAGAACTAAACACTTATAAAATGTGTCCCCTGCAACCGTAAAACCGTCCTGGAGGTGGGACTTTCCTTCGTAATGTGACGCAGCACAGCCGTCATTCCTACCCCCCCCCGGCGACGCGCACTGGCTCCTCAGCGTTGTTTGATTCCGTCCCGGAGCCTGCGCTGTTATGTTATCCCGTGGCCAGGCACACTTAGCGCTGCCCGTCTTCTGGCATCATTTGGTGTCAGGATGGCTGCGCCTGTGCGGCCGCGCTGGCCGAGAGCCCGCCTCGCAGTGTCTTCTGATTTAATCCCACTGGGGGCCTGGGATCCATGGACATGCGCAGTGCATATCCTCGCCTCTCACTCCCCTCCCTACGGCTTCTTAAGACTGTGCGGTGTCACGGCCGTGGCATGCTATTAGGGACCAGCTGACACCGAACAGTCTGAAGAAGCCATAGGGAGATGAGTGAGAGGTGGAGGTTCAGATATGCACTGCGCATGTCCATGGATCCCAGGCCCCCAGTGGGATTAAATCAGAAGACACTGCAAGGCGGGCTCTCTGCCAGCGCGGCCGCACAGGCGCAGCCATCCTGACACCAAATGATGCCAGAAGACGGGCAGCGCTAAGTGTGCCTGGCCACGGGATAACATAACAGCGCAGGCTCCGGGACGGAATCAAACAACGCTGAGGAGCGGGTGCGCGGCGCCGGGGGGGTAGGAATGACGGCTGTGCTGCGTCACATTACGAAGGAAAGTCCCACCTCCGGGACGGTGTTACGGTATCAGTGGACACATTTTATAAGTGTTAAGTTCTGCGTGTGCAAGGTGCTAAACAAAAATAGCTACCTTTTCCTTGTGCAGCATTACTGCTGCACAAGGTGGCTCTTTCAGTAACAAACGCCTTTGGGGGGGGGGACAGATTCCCTTACATTTCAGTTGTTGTGTCAGCGTGGCGGTCGCATGACACATTGCCGGCTACACAGCTGGGGATCAGCTGACGTTACTGAAACCCAATAACACTGGGTCGTATGTTTTGACTGTGCAGACGGCACTTCTGAGCCTCAACTGGCGGTGTTGGAGCCCAGGAATTTAAGTTCAGGTGGTAGAAAGATGAACACAACAGGAGACCTGGATAACGTATACAGTGACCTAATTATTTAATCAGGAGGAGGAGTGGCAAATTCCTGCGAGATCCAGGCCTTGTTCATTTTCAGGAAAGTAAGCCGGTCAACGTTATCGGAGGATAGTCGCATGCGACGGTCAGTTAGTACACCACCTGCAGCACTAAAGACACGTTCCGATAATACACTGGCCGCAGGGCAAGACAGCACCTCCAATGCATACTGGCTTAGCTCTGGCCATGTATCCAGCTTTGAGACCCAAAACTTGAAAGGGGAAGAGCCGTCTGGGAGTACAGCAAGAGGGCAAGACATGTAGTCTGTCACCATCTGACGGAACCGTTGCCTCCTGCTGACTGGAGCCGTCTGTGATGGTGTAGACTTTTGTGGGGGGCACAGAAACTGTGCCACAGTTGGGCCATACTGGTCTTGCCTTGGGCAGAGGCACTGCTTCTGCTCCCTCTTTGTGCAGAGCCTCCACCACTGCCTGGACGCACTGAGCTGCTTTGGAATGCACTAGCAGAACTTCTCTCAGTTGGAATGGAGAAGATGATGGAATTGACCAGTGTGTCTTGGTACTCCCGCATTTTTCGCTCCCGGTTCAACGGTGTGATGAGGCTTTCTACGTTGTCCCGGTAGCGAGGATCGAGGAGGGTGAACACCCAATAATCAGACATGTTGAGAATGTGGGCGATGCGGCGGTCGTTTCTCAGGCACTGCAGCATGTAATCCACCATGTGCTGCAGACTGCCAACTGCCCAAGAAACGCTGTCCCCTGCTGGAGGCGTGATCTCTGCCCGCTCGTCATCACCCCACCCTCGCTGTACACACTGAGTACTGGACAATTCGGTAACTCCCTCCTCTGGACGGACGTCTTCCTCCTCCATTGACTCCTCCTCATCCTCCTCACAAACTGTCCCCTGCCTACGCGTTTGTGAGGAACCACGTGGCGCTGACTGTCCAGAAGATGATGGAAATGGTGAATCCTCATCCTCCACCTCTTCCACAACATCATCCCTTAGCGCTTGCAGTGATTTTTCAAGCAGGCAGATAAGGGGGACAGTCATGCTGACTAGTGCATCATCTGCACTCGCCATCCGCGTGGAATAATCAAAGGGACGCAAAACCTGGCAGACGTCATTCATAGTGGCCCACTCTGTGGTTGTGAAGTCTGTACGGCGCTGACTGCGACTTTTTTGCGCCTGAAGCAGCTGGTACTCCATTACAGCTTGCTGCTGCTCACACAACCGCTCCAACATATGTAACGTGGAATTCCACCTGGTAGGTAGGTCACATATGATGCGATGTTCCGGCAGGCGGTGTCGGCGCTGCAGAGCCGCAATGCGCGCTTTTGCCGTGCTGGAACGCCGCAAGTGAGCACACTCTAGGCGGACCTTGTGCAGCAGTGCATCAAGATCCGGATAGTCCCTCAAAAAGCTCTGCACGACCAAATTGAGCACATGTGCCAGACATGGGATGTGAGTGAGGTTGCCGAGGCCCAGAGCTGCCACCAGATTTCGGCCATTATCACACACTACCATGCCTGGCTGGAGATTCGCTGGCACAAACCACACATCGCTCTCCTGCTTGATGGCATTCCAGAGCTCCTGCGCTGTGTGGCTACGATTCCCCAAAAAAATTAATTTCAACACGGCCTGTTGACGTTTGGCCACGGCTGTGCTCATGTCGGTCGTAACAGGTACACGTTCATCACGGGTCCATGTGGAGGTGGACTGTGACGGCTCCTGCAGCGATGATTCTGAGGAACTGGTGTAAGAGGAGGAGTCAATGCGTACAGAATGGATTCCTGCAATCCTTGGAGTGGGCAGGACACGTCCTGCGCCACTCGCACGGTCTGTACCCGGCTCAACGACATTAACCCAATGGGCAGTGAGGGAAAGGTATCGCCCCTGTCCATGTTAACTGGTCCACGCATCGGTGGTGAGGTGGACCTTGCTACTGACGGCGTTCAGTAGCGCGTGTTTTATGTGTCCCTCCACATGCTTGTGCAGGGCAGGGACGGCTTGCCTGCTGAAGTAAAAGCGGCTGGGCACATTGTACTGTGGGACTGCCAATGACATCAAGTCACGGAAGCTGTCAGTCTCCACCAGCCTGAATGACAGCATTTCCAGTGACAGAAGTTTGGCAATGCCTGCAGTCAGAGCCTGTGCTCGTGGGTGGTTTGACGAGAAAGGCCGCCTTTTCTCCCATGCCTGTACTACCGATGGCTGTAGACTGGGCTGGGAGTGTGTGGATGACTGGGAAAGTGGTGCTGCGGGTGGAATTACAGCGGGTCTCTGGACAACAGGGCCAGAGGTTCTTCCACGGCGATCCTGGGAGGAAGCCGAACCAGCTGCGTGTGAGCTAGAGGAAGAGGCAACATGAGCTGAAGAGGTGGTAGCTGCCGCTGTTGGTTGGCCTACCTCTTCAGTGTGTTTTTCTAACTCCGCCGGGTGCCTGTTGCGCACATGTTTCCACATGTTGGAGGTATTGAGGTTGCTGACATTTTTCCCTCTTTTGACTTTTTGATGACACACCTTGCATCTGACATAGCAAATGTCATCTGCAACTGTGTCAAAAAAGGACCAGGCACTGCAAGTCTTGGGAGCGCCCTTTTTGGCTTTTGGAAGAGACATGCTCCTAACGGGTGCCAAAGCGGAGGCTGCAGGATCCGCAGTCTTCCCCCTCCCTCTCCCTCTTTGGGCCGTACGGGGAATCTCTTCCTCAGGGCTGCTCCCACCACCTTCCTGTCCCTCACGCCAAGATGGGTCGAGGACCTCATCATCTACACTACCCTCTGCCCCCAACTGCTCCTCCTGGGTAGTCTCAGCAGCAGAGCACGCACCAGTAAGTGGCACCTGAGTGTCATCATCAGCTGATGCGGCCTGCGATGTGGTGACCGGAGCCACTGGCCCACCCGCCTCTTCAGAGGAAGACAGAAAAAGCTGTTGGGCATCACTGCACCCTGCCTCTTCTTCCATTTCTCCAATGCTGCTTGGCTGGCCCCCTGTTTCCAAGCCAAGAGATTCAGAGAACAGAAGTAGAGATGGCTCCTGTCCTGGGCTCTCTGTCTGCCTGGGCAATTTGGCAGGTGGTGAAGAGACAGATGGCTGCTCTCCAGTGCTCTGTGTCTGAGAGGATGTGGCACTAATGGAAGTTGATGCATTAGCTGCCATCCATCCGACAACAGCTTCAATTTGTTCTTGACGCAGCAGCGGTGTACGGCGCTCTGACACAAAGCTGCGCATGAACGACTGTTGCCTGGTGAAAGTGGGTGCTGATGAGTCACCGGTGCCCGCAGCAGGCACAGAATCCCCACGTCCCCTCCCTGCTCCGCGCCCACGCCCACGCCCACGTGCCTTACTCACTGCCTTCTTCATCTTGGTTGACTGATAAAGATAAGCAGAAAAGTACTAACGGATTTGTGTGCTTATTCCTGAGCAACTCCTCCTAACAGGTATAAGAAACACTAATTTTCTAAAGTGTGGACTAGACTTTAATATGAGCTAATGTGGCCTACACAAATGTAAAGTGGTGTAACTGGTGTGTTTGGTGAACTTTATTATTTATTTATTTTTTGGGGGCTGAACTGACAACAGATAGAGCTGCAGTCACACGGAGACCGTGCAGACAGACGTAAACGGCGCTGCAAGGCCCAAAAACCCTCCTCTACGTTATCCTATGTAGTGTTTTTCCACAAGTTAGCTGGAGACGGGTGGAAAGACACTAATAGGATTTTTTAAAATAAATTAGCAGCAACCTACACTACTTGAAAAAAAAGAAAATTGATTTGGCGGTATGACGCAGTGAACAACCCTGAGCTGGAGACAACCAGGCTATGGCTGCTCACAGACTACAGGGCGAGCTGCAATCACACGGAGACCGTGCAGACAGCCGTAAACGGCGCTGCAAGGCCCAAAAACCCTCCTCTACTTTATCCTATGTAGTGTTTTTCCACAAATTAGCTGGAGACGGGTGGAAAGACACTAATAGGATTTTTTTAAATAAATTAGCAGCAGACTATACTACTTGAAAAAAAATTAAAATTGATTTGGCGGTATGACGCAGTGAACAACCCTGAGCTGGAGACAACCAGGCTATGGCTGCTCACAGACTACAGGGCGAGCTGCAATCACACGGAGACCGTGCAGACAGCCGTAAACGGCGCTGCAAGGCCCAAAAACCCTCCTCTACTTTATCCTATGTAGTGTTTTTCCACAAATTAGCTGGAGACGGGTGGAAAGACACTAATAGGATTTTTTTAAATAAATTAGCAGCAGACTACACTACTTGAAAAAAAATTAAAATTGATTTGGCGGTATGACGCAGTGAACAACCCTGAGCTGGAGACAACCAGGCTATGGCTGCTCACAGACTACAGGGCGAGCTGCAATCACACGGAGACCGTGCAGACAGCCGTAAACGGCGCTGCAAGGCCCAAAAACCCTACTCTACTTTATCCTATGTAGTGTTTTTCCACAAATTAGCTGGAGACGGGTGGAAAGACACTAATAGGATTTTTTTAAATAAATTAGCAGCAGACTACACTACTTGAAAAAAAATTAAAATTGATTTGGCGGTATGACGCAGTGAACAACCCTGAGCTGGAGACAACCAGGCTATGGCTGCTCACAGACTACAGGGCGAGCTGCAGTCACACGGAGACCGTGCAGACAGCCGTAAACGGCGCTGCAAGGCCCAAAAACCCTCCTCTACTGTATCCTATGTAGTGTTTTTCCACAAATTAGCTGGAGACGGGTGGAAAGACACTAATAGGATTTTTTTGAATAAATTAGCAGCAGACTACACTACTTGAAAAAAAAAAAAAAAAAAAAGAACAGTATGAGGCAATGAACCACCCTCCCTGAACTGAATACAACCAGCTATGGATGGCCTATGTGGCTGCACTCAGACTAGAGAGTGGGCTGCACTCACACACACACACACACAGACCTTGCAGATCGCTGTGAAAACAGCGCTACAAGGCAAAAGCAAGGTGAATAGTAGGTGAACACAGCGGTTGCTAAATTAGCCTTTGGAAAGCACAAAGAAGCAAATCGCTATCTCTAAACTGTCCCTCAGTCAGCAAACAGCGTCCTGTCACTAACTGAATTCACAGCAGAGTGATCGCAAAATGGCGCCAGCGACTTTTAAACTGCAGCATGCCATCATTTCAGCAGCCAATCACAGCCTTGCCAGTAGTTTCATGCCCTCCATGCTAAACAGGATGTGCCCACACTTGGAATCATTCTCATTGGCTGAATTTCTGCATTTTGAATCTTGGAACTTCCGATTCCGGTATCCGATACGCGGCAAGTATCAGAATCCCGGTATCGGAATTCCGATACCGCAAGTATCGGCCGATACCCGATACTTGCGGTATCGGAATGCTCAACACTAGTAAAGAGGTAAAGAGACTGCAACCCTGTGTCCTCGTTATTTACTGCGACCTACACCACCACCTACACCTTTTATTGGGTGCCCCTTAGCAGGACCACGGACCGGGTCAGGCCACCGTGACATCCTCAGAACCGAGAGACCCGGATCCGAGTACCCCGTCATTCTGCATCTGGGGGCTGCCCCACAAAGACATGAAAAAATTTATAAGTAAGGTCATCCATAGACCCTAGAAGGCAACAGCGGCAGGCTTCATTCAAATATAGAACATTAAAAAAAATTATATGTCCTGCTATCTTATGGTGGCGTGTAAAAGTTGGGTCTAAGCTAGGCTTTGTTCATTGTTATCAAAGTGAACCTGTCACCACTTTCTGTTCACAGGTAAAAGAGCCTGTCTTTTATGACCTCCCCTGTGGCACTAAAAATACGCTCAGACAAGATGCTAGTGGCAGGGCAGCACAACACCTCCAAGGCATAGAGGGGCAGCTCATAACAGGTGTCAAGACTTGAGACACAATAGCTGAAGGCAGCAAAGGAATTAGGGAATACACTGGTTTGGGCAGCCAGGTATTGTTTGACCATCTTTTAAAACTTTTCCCTCCTTGTAATGAAAAACAGGACTTGAGAACATGGATGCTAGGAGGGTGTCATGCAATTGGCCCAACCCTTTGACAGTGTACCCCTGCCTCTGCTGTACCTGGTGTGTGTCTCCCTCACCTCTCCTCCTTGGTTGGGCAAGGAAGCTAGCTAGCATTGTCTAATGGGAATTGTTTCAACAAATGTTCCACAATGGCCTTCTGGTATGGCTCCATTCTGCCTAAGGAAGAAGAGTACTCCTTGCAGAATGGGTCTAGCAGGGTGAACATCCAGTACTATTTTTTGTCTTAGTTGAATGTAATATGAGGGTCACAGGAAATGCAGCGGTACATGAAGTTGGCCATATGTGCCAAGCTCCTTACAGCCAACATTTCCCTGTCTTCCCCATGATGACAACTCTCCATCTGCTCCACCTCTCTCTCTCCCTCCCTCCTCATTCCTCTCCTCACCCCATCCACATAGGAGAGATGGGATGAAGGATGTTTGGGTAATAGTCTCTGTTGTGCTAGCCACTATATTCTGTTAGCATCTCCCTCAGTGTCCACCTCCTCATTGTTACCCAATCTACGCTGAGCAGATGAAATGGGGCTGGGCTGGGTAGCATCTCCCTTTCTCATGTCTTCCTCCTTCTCCACCTGCATGCAAAGTTTCATGTTAATTGTCAGCAGGAACAGTTTAAGTAGGCAAAGAAGTGGGATTCTTGGGCTGATTATGGCATCAACAGCACTCACCATCTTTGTGGAGTCCTCAAAGCCTTGAAGTACCGAAGACATGTCAGAAATCCATACCCACTCTTCAGTTGTTTTGTTAGGAGGCTGACCAAAATACCAACGGGCATGTTGGAGCTGGTATTCCACAACTGGCCTCTGCTGCTTACAAAGCCTTGCCAGCATGTCCAGTCTGTAGTTCCAGTGCGTGGGCACATTGCACACCAGTCGGTGAGCTGGCACTTGCTTATACTGCTGCAGTAGTGCTGGAGCAGCAGCATATGTAGCCTGTTGTGAACTCTATTTTTGGGCTCCCTCTAGTGGTCACAAGCGGTACTGTGTAGTGTTGTCTTTCTGCAGGTTGGCTGCATCAGCTGGTTCGTTATCCTTGGTTGGTTTTCTATTTAGCTCACCTGGATACTCAGTTCCTTGCCTGCTATCAATGTATTCAGTGCTCTTCAGATTCCTTGTGACTACCTTGCTCCCAGTCTCTCCAAGACAAGCTAAGTTTTTGTTTGTTCATTTTTTGATTATCAGCATTCATCATGTTTCTTGTCCAGTTTGCTAAAATGTGATTTCCTCGCTTGCTGGTTGCTCTAGGGGACTGAGTTTCTCCCCCCACACCGTTAGTTGGTGCGGGGGTTCTTGAAATCTCAGAGTGGATATTTTGAAAGGGTTTTTTACTGACCGCATAGATTCCCTTTTCTATTTTCTGCTATCTAGTATTAGTGGGCCTCATTTGCTTAATCTGCTTTCACCCCTGTGTATGTGCTTTCCTCTTACCTCACCGTTATTATTTGTTGGGGGCTTCTATATCTTTGGGGATTATTTCTCTGGAGGCAACAGAGGTCTTTCTCTCTCTCTAGGGGTAGTTAGTTCCTCAGGCTGGCTTGAGACGTCTAGGATTTTTAGGCACGTTCACCGGCTACTTCTAGTGTGTTTGGATAGGTTCAGATTTGCGGTCAGTCCAGTTTGCCATCTCCCTAGAGCTTGTCCTATGTTTGTTACTTAGCTGGAGTAATTTGTGATCCTCAACCACTAAGGATCATAACAGTATAGCAGGCCCAAAAAGTGTTTAATGCATCGCCGAAGTGGGATAAAAAGAAGACCTGAGTACATTTTTTTTTTCCTCCCGCTTTTCCTTTGCTGCAGTCTGTTTAGCTTCTTTCATCCCCTTGAACTCTGGGTGGTTTTGAGCTCTGCTGCAGACATGAATGTTCAGACTCTGACTTCTAGTGCGGATCATCTTACTGCACGGGTGCAAAGTATTCAGGATTTTGTTATTCATAGCCCTATGTCAGAACCAAAGATACCCATTCCTGAGTTGTTTTCTGGAGATAGATCTAGGTTTCTAAATTTTAAGAATAATTGTAAGTTATTTCTATCTCTGAGACCTCGTTCCTCTGGTGATTCCGCTCAGCAAGTTAAGATTGTTATCTCCTTGTTGCGTGGCGACCCTCAGGATTGGGCTTTCTCTCTGGCGCCAGGAGATCCTGCATTGCTTAATGTAGATGCATTTTTTCTGGCTCTTGGACTGCTTTATGAGGAGCCTAATCTTGAGAATCAGGCAGAAAAAGCTTTGCTGGCTATCTCTCAAGGTCAGGATGAAGCAGAGGTGTATTGTCAAAAATTTCGGAAATGGTCGGTGCTTACTCAATGGAATGAGTGTGCCCTGGCTGCAAATTTCAGAGAAGGTCTTTCTGAGGCCGTTAAGAATGTTATGGTGGGGTTTCCCACCCCTACAAGTCTGAGTGATTCTATGGCTTTAGCCATTCAGGTTGATCGGCGTTTGCGGGAGCGCAAATCTGCTCATCCTTTGGCGGTATTTTCTGAACAGAGACCTGAGTCTATGCAATGTGACCGAACTCTGACCAGAATTGAGCGACAAAGTCATAGACGTCAAAATGGGTTGTGCTTTTACTGTGGTGATTCTACTCATGTTATCTCAGCATGCTCTAAACGCTTAAAAAAAATCGCTAAACCTGTCACCATTGGTACTATACAGCCTAAATTTATTTTGTCTGTTACTTTGATTTGTTCTTTGTCGTCCTACTCAGTTATGGCTTTTGTGGATTCGGGTGCTGCCCTGAATCTGATGGATTTGTCGTTTGCCAGGCGCTGTGGTTTTGTCCTGGAGCCTTTGGAATTTCCTATTCCTCTGAGGGGAATTGATGCTACGCCATTGGCTGAGAATAAGCCTCAGTATTGGACGCAAATGACCATGTGCATGACTCCCGTACATCAGGAGGTGATTCGCTTTCTTGTTCTGCATAATTTGCATGATGTTGTCATTTTGGGTCTGCCATGGCTGCAGGCTCATAATCCAGTTTTAGATTGGAAAGCTATGTCTGTGTCAAGTTGGGGTTGTCAGGTAATTCATGGCGATACTCCGTTGGTGTCTATTGCGTCTTCCACTCCTTCTGAGGCCCCTGAGTTTTTGTCTGACTACCAGGATGTATTTGATGAGCCCAGGTCCAGTGCCCTGCCCCCTCCTAGGGATTGTGACTGTGCTATAAATTTAATTCCTGGTAGTAAATTCCCTAAGGGACGATTTTTTAATTTGTCTATACCAGAGCATGCCGCGATGCGGAGTTATATAAAGGAGTCTTTGGAGAAGGGACATATTCGCCCATCCTCTTCCCCTCTTGGTGCAGGATTCTTTTTTGTGGCCAAGAAGGACGGTTCTTTGAGACCTTGTATAGATTATCGTCTTCTGAATAAAATCACAGTCAAATTTCAGTATCCTTTGCCACTATTGTCTGATTTGTTTGCTCGGATTAAGGGTGCCAGTTGGTTCACCAAGATAGATCTCCGTGGTGCGTATAACCTTGTGCGCATTAAGCAGGGAGATGAATGGAAAACAGCATTTAATATGCCCGAAGGCCATTTTGAGTACTTGGTGATGCCTTTTGGACTCTCTAATGCTCCTTCTGTGTTTCAGTCCTTCATGCATGACATCTTCCGAGAATATCTGGATAAATTTATGATTGTTTATCTGGATGACAATTTGGTCTGCGTGCTAATGCTTTATTTGTGAAGGGCTCAAAATGCCTCTTCGGAGTACAGAAGGTCTCCTTTTTGGGTTTTATTTTTTCTCCTTCTACTGTGGAGATGGACCCAGTCAAGGTCCAGGCTATTCATGACTGGACTCAGCCCACGTCTGTTAAGAGTCTTCAGAAGTTCTTGGGTTTTGCTAATTTTTACCGTCGTTTCATCGCTAATTTTTCTAGCGTGGTTAAACCTTTGACGGATTTGACCAAGAAGGGTTCTGATGTGACTAATTGGTCTCCTGCGGCCGTGGAGGCCTTTCGGGAGCTGAAGCACCGGTTTTCTTCAGCCCCAGTCTTATGTCAGCCAGATGTCTCTCTCCCCTTCCAGGTCGAGGTTGATGCTTCTGAGATTGGAGCAGGGGCTGTTTTGTCGCAGAGAAGCTCTGATGGCTCTGTGATGAAGCCATGTGCTTTCTTTTCTAGAAAATTTTCGCCTGCCGAGCGGAATTATGATGTTGGTAATCGGGAGTTGTTGGCTATGAAGTGGGCATTTGAGGAGTGGCGACATTGGCTCGAAGGAGCTAAACATCATGTGGTGGTCTTGACTGATCACAAAAATCTGATTTACCTCGAATCTGCCAAGCGCCTGAATCCTAGACAGGCTCGTTGGTTGTTGTTTTTCTCCCGTTTCAACTTCGTGGTCTCATACCTGCCTGGTTCAAAGAACGTGAAAGCTGATGCACTTTCTAGGAGTTTTGTGCCTGACTCTCCGGGAGTTTCTGAGCCGGCTGGTATTCTCAGAGAGGGAGTGATTTTGTCTGCCATTTCCCCAGATTTGCGACGAGTGCTGCAGAAATTTCAGGCAGATAGACCTGACCGTTGTCCACCAGAGAGACTGTTTGTCCTGGATAAATGGACCAGCAGAGTTATTTCCGAGGTTCATTCTTCAGTGTTGGCGGGTCATCCTGGGATTTTTGGTACCAGAGATTTGGTGGCTAGGTCCTTCTGGTGGCCTTCCTTGTCGCGGGATGTGCATTCCTTTGTGCAGTCTTGTGGGATTTGTGCTCGGGCTAAGCCTTGCTGTTCTCGTGCCAGCGGTTTGCTTTTGCCTTTGCCTGTCCCGAAAAGGCCTTGGATGCACATTTCCATGGATTTTATTTCGGATCTTCCAGTATCTCAGAAAATGTCTGTCATCTGGGTGGTGTGTGATCGTTTTTCCAAGATGGTCCATTTGGTGCCCTTGCCTAAGTTGCCTTCCTCCTCCGATTTGGTTCCTCTATATTTTCAGAATGTGGTTCGCTTGCACGGCATTCCTGAAAATATTGTGTCTGATAGAGGATCCCAGTTTGTGTCCAGGTTTTGGCGGACTTTTTGTGCTAAGATGGGCATTGATTTGTCTTTTTCGTCGGCCTTCCATCCTCAGACTAATGGCCAAACCGAGCGAACTAATCAGACGTTGGAAACTTATTTGAGATGTTTTGTTTCTGCTGATCAGGATGATTGGGTGACTTTTTTGCCATTGGCCGAGTTTGCCCTTAATAATCGGGCTAGTTCTGCTACTTTGGTTTCGCCTTTTTTCTGCAATTCTGGTTTCCATCCTCGTTTTTCCTCGGGTCAGGTTGAGCCTTCTGACTGTCCTGGGGTGGATTCTGTGGTGGATAGGTTGCAGCAGATTTGGAACCATGTGGTGGACAATTTGAGGTTGTCACAGGAGAAGGCTCAGCGCTTTGCCAACCACCGCCGCGGTGTGGGTCCCCGACTTCGTGTTGGGGATTTGGTGTGGCTGTCTTCTCGGTATGTTCCTATGAAGGTCTCTCCTAAATTCAAGCCTCGCTTCATTGGTCCTTATAAGATCTTGGAAATCCTTAACCCGGTGTCTTTTCGTTTAGATCTCCCAGCATCGTTTGCCATTCATAATGTGTTCCATAGGTCTTTGTTGCGGAGGTATGTGGTACCTGTGGTTCCTTCTGTTGAGCCTCCTGCTCCGGTGCTGGTCGAGGGCGAATTGGAGTACGTGGTGGAGAAGATTTTGGATTCTCGTATCTCTAGACGGAGGCTTCAGTATTTGGTTAAGTGGAAGGGCTATGGTCAGGAGGATAATTCCTGGGTTGTCGCCTCTGATGTTCATGCGGAAGATTTGGTTCGTGCCTTCCACGCGGCTCATCTTGATCGCCCTGGATGTCTTGATGAGGGTTCGGTGACCCCTCCTCAAGGGGGGGGTACTGTTGCGAACTCTATTTTTGGGCTCCCTCTAGTGGTCACAAGCGGTACTGTGTAGTGTTGTCTTTCTGCAGGTTGGCTGCATCAGCTGGTTCGTTATCCTTGGTTGGTTTTCTATAAAGCTCACCTGGATACTCAGTTCCTTGCCTGCTATCAATGTATTCAGTGCTCTTCAGATTCCTTGTGACTACCTTGCTCCCAGTCTCTCCAAGACAAGCTAAGTTTTTGTTTGTTCATTTTTTGATTATCAGCATTCATCATGTTTCTTGTCCAGTTTGCTAAAATGTGATTTCCTCGCTTGCTGGTTGCTCTAGGGGACTGAGTTTCTCCCCCCACACCGTTAGTTGGTGCGGGGGTTCTTGAAATCTCAGAGTGGATATTTTGAAAGGGTTTTTTACTGACCGCATAGATTCCCTTTTCTATTTTCTGCTATCTAGTATTAGTGGGCATCATTTGCTTAATCTGCTTTCACCCCTGTGTATGTGCCTTCCTCTTACCTCACCATTATTATTTGTTGGGGGCTTCTATATCTTTGGGGATTATTTCTCTGGAGGCAAGAGAGGTCTTTCTTTCTCTCTAGGGGTAGTTAGTTCCTCAGGCTGGCTTGAGACGTCTAGGATTTTTAGGCACGTTCACCGGCTACTTCTAGTGTGTTTGGATAGGTTCAGATTTGCGGTCAGTCCAGTTTGCCACCTCCCTAGAGCTTGTCCTATGTTTGTTACTTAGCTGGAGTAATTTGTGATCCTCAACCACTAAGGATCATAACAGTAGCCGATTTGTGGAAATGGGCACTAGCATACCTTGACCAGAATCTTTGTCAAATCTGGTTGGGTTTTAAGAAACGGCTGAACTGCCAAGTTGAGCACTTGTGCCAAACCTGGTACGTGTGTGAGCTTGCCAAGCTTCACAGCCACCAACATGTTGCTCCCATTATTACACATGACCATGACTGGTTGGACGTCCGGCGGCAAAAAACATATCTGTCTAGTCTGTTATTCCTTTAAGTAACTGTGCTACAGTGTGCGGTTTGTCTCCTAGCGAAATTAGGTTCATCAGAGCATGTTGCCGCTTCGCTGAGGCAGTGCTGCAGATCTTCCATCTGATGTGGACGACGTGTTCTGGGAGATCACATTGGAGATGAATGATGATGAGGAGCAGGAGGGGCTGCAGGTGGAAACCCTGATATATGTAGAAGCAGCAATCCTTGCTGTCGGTAGAATGTGTGCCGTGCCAGGGTGGGACTCTGTCCCGGCCTCCACAATGTTCATACAGTGTGCCATCAAGGAAATGTAGTGTCTCTGGCAACATGAACTCATTCACGTGTCAGTTGTTAAGTGGACAATCCCTGTAACCACATTGGAAGGGGAAAGGTGATGTTCCTGGACACGTGCTGGTACAAGGTGGGGATGCCACAATAGGAGAAATAGTGTTAGCTGGGGACCGAGTATTGAGGTCAAATTTTAATTTTATTTGAAAGAGATGAAATTTCACACAAACCATTTCTAGAGTATATACGTATAAGAATAGTCAATTCTCATACATACTCAAATTTCTACACCAGCCGAAGGACAATTTTTGGTTTTATTTAGAAAGAGACAACATTTTACATAAACCAAGTTCTATAGCATATGTGACAATGCTCAATTTGTGAACAGCAAAATTTCTACACCTGTACCAGTCCAATTTTGTTATTTCTATTTCAAATAAACATTCATAAAAAAGTTGGGTTTGGGTCCGAATTTGACCTCAAACTTGACTCCGGACCCCAACCCAATACAAATTAATGGTGCTTTAAATGGACTGTATACTGTAATGGTCATAGTCAAGGCTATGGGGGCTGAAAAAGGTTCCCACGCAGCGATGTACGTGAGGTCACCAGGGTTCATCAGCTTTGAACTCTGGAGGACTTACTCACGGCAGTTCAGCGCTTACGCACTGCAGGAGCAATTACGTTCATTTCAGTGCGATCCGGATAGCGGGTATAAAGGTCGCATCACTGTTGTGACCGCTATTCAAATAATCCAGATCGTCGTGGGACAGTATGGATTATTTTCACGTCGGACAGGTGAGGGATATGGCTGTTGTAAGATTGCACTTACTAAGTGTATTGGGGGACACTCGCTTGGCACAGGATTAACGTAGTCAGGCACGGTTTTTCCAGATAAAACAGTCCATACGGTTTATTAAAGCCTCATAAACCGCACCATAAGCCAGGTTACACATCACCAGTTTACACATAGCCCATTGAACTTTACATGATAAGGCTTTAACTCATTAGCCACACATTATCGTTTGCAGCAACTAATCACGCTGGTCCTCTCCTGACCAGTTGCCGTGGGTTACCGCACAGTTCATTTAATATAACAAGCACTGACAGTCTATGGAGGTACCTTACGGGAGCTCCTGCTTCACCTGCTGACTTCTTGTCAGTCCACTCTTCTGGGAAAGCTGCCTCACAGGGATCACCAACTTGCCTGGCTGGCACACCTTACTCAGTCCAGACCCACCGAAGGACGGTAGCTTCCCCAACCCCGATCGTCCAGGTCCACAGACTCAGAACCACGATCACACTGTGCTCTTCAGGACATCCATCCCACCTGGGACCATTCAACACAGAGGCATGTGGCCTGTCCAGGTGCTGTTCAGGACATTAGTGCAACACCCCAGGCATATGACCTGTCGGGTGCTATTCAGGATGTTAGTCCAACACCCCAGGCATTTGACCTGTCCAGGTGCTATTCAGGACATTAGTCCAACACCCCAGACATATGACCTGTCCGGGTGCTATTCAGGACGTTAGTCCTACACCCCAGGCCACCATGTCCAAAGCCCCACCATGTGCTGTTCAGGAATCCTACTCCCAGGACTTCCAACATGGGCTTCCAGGACCTTGCACTTGGACCATTCAGATTCAAACACTGGAACCACACAGGAACATGTGACCCACACCCTGGTCACATTATATACCTTTAACCACTCCCCTAGGTGGGAGTGTGTGAGTGGGGCTAGTTTGTCCCGCCCATCTCATATAACTAGCCCTGCCAGCCTCCCATGACTATTATACAACACTACAATTGTAGGACTACACGTCCCAGAACACAACATTGCTTCAGGCTGACAATGCAGAGTTCCTTTCTCTGCGACACACATACCGACCACTCACCACAATGCCGGACACTGTCTTACTATCCCCATTACGCCTCCATGCGTGTCCTGGGGAGCACATACCATACATGCAACTGCCATGCACTCTCATGGCCTCAGTACACCTCTGTGCGCATACTGGGGAGTCCATGCAGCGCCCCCTACCTGTTACAGGGGACACTGCATCACACTGTTTATTATTATTTTTTTTACAGGGGACAAGGGCTTCAATGGAATAGGCGTAAGGCGAATATAACTGTGCTTTTTAATTTTTATTTCAAATAAAGGAGTCTATGTATTTCCTTAAATTAAAGGACTTTATTCTGGCTGTGCCTATTCTACAATCTAACTATGTGGTTAGTAATAGGGGTGTCTTATAGACACCTCTCCATTACTAACCTTTGGGTTTGATGTCAGAGGCCATACAACAGCTGACATCAACCACACAACTCTTTCTCGACTTGCCACTGCATCAGAGCAAGTAGGAAAAGCCAGGCAATGTGCCAGAATTGGTTCCTCTAACAGAGGCGTCATTTAGGGGTTGGCTGCGGCTGCTGTTTTTAGGCTGTGGTGGGGCAATATTCATGGTCCCTTAACAGTCTGAGAATATCAGCCCTCAGCTGTTTGCTTTAGCTTGGCTGGCTTGCAAAAGTGAGTGGGACCCTACACCATTTTATTAAATTATTTATTTAAATAATTTAAAAAACAGCATACCCAGCCATTATACCCAGCCTGCAGTTTTTTTTAAAAAATGTATGTAATTTTAGCTCAGGCGCCGGCTGTTATCAACGACATCAGGCATAAGCTGATGGGAATAGTACTCTCTCATCAGCTGATGAGGTAACCGTTTTACCTCCAGTTATAGCTGCTGACTTAAACTGTCATCTGACAGCATGGGAGCCACAGCTCTCTGACCTGTTGTAATGTTATTATCACCGATCAGAACCACCGGTGTTTCTCAAACTGTCATTCAGATGACAGTGAGGGAAACACCTGATGTTTGGAGTGCCAAACCCGAACAGTAGCACGGAATTCCTAGAAACCATTGTTATATAACAATGAAATGTACCCAAGAACATGTAATACTGTGTGGGTGAGCAATATAATAACAATAAATTTAAGAACAGTTTTTTGAGGGCTATTTACCATCAAAATGTACTCAAGAACATGTAATAATTTATGAATGAGCAATATGAGGGCTCATACTCACTTGTGCGAGACTCGGATGAGTCTCGCACGGCAATACCCGGCGCTGCACCTGGCACAGAGGAGTGGAGCATGCGGCTGCATGTATTCCTATGTGGCCGCACGTTCCAATCTGAGTGCCGGCAGCAGCGCCGGGTATTACTGTGTGAGACTCATCCGAGTCTTGCACAAGTGAGTATGAGCCCTAATATTAAAAACAATTTTTGAACTTTTGGAGGGTTAGATACAATGTACCCAAAAAATATAATATCCTATGAATGAGCAACACAATACTGTTACATTTTTGAACAATTTTCTTGAACGCTATATACCTCTAAAATGTACCCAAGAATAGGGTTGAGCGAAACGGGTCGACCATTTTCAGAAGTCGCCGACTTTTGGCAAAGTCGGGTTTCATGAAACCCGACCCGACCCCTGTGTGGGGTCGGCCATGAGCTCGGCGATCTTCTGAATCTGGTATCGGGATTCCGATACCGAGTTCCGATATGTTTGCGATATCGGAAATCGGTATCAGAATCCACATTTAAGTGTAAAATAAAGAATTAAAATAAAAAATATTGATATGCTCACCTCTCCGACGCAGCCTGGACATTGCCGCTGGTAACCGGCATCTTCCGTTCCTAAAAATGGCGCTTGAAAGACCTTTCGAATGCTTCACGGCTTGTGATTGGTCGCGGCGGCCCACGTGACCGCTGAGCGACCAATCACAAGCCGGTGACGTAATTCTCAGGTCCTGTTCTGGTTCTCAGGTACATGAGAATTACGTCACGGCTTGTGATTGGTCGCTGAGCGGTCACGTGGGCCGCCGCGACCAATCACAAAGCCGCGACGTCATCGGAAGGTCCTTCACACGTTCATTCTTAAGAAGGAAGGCTGCCGGAAAGAAGCCGAGGGTGAGTATATTCCTATTAGGTATATACTCACCCTCGTACGCGCCCTGCTTCTTTCCGGCAGCCTTCCTTCTTAAGAATGAACGCGTGAAGGACCTTCCGATGACGTCACGGCTTTGTGATTGGTCGCGGCGGCCCACGTGTCCACTCAGCGACCAATCACAAGCCGTGACGTAATTCTCATGTACCTGAGAACCAGAACAGGACCTGAGAATTACGTCACCGGCTTGTGATTGGTCGCTCAGCGGTCACGTGGGCCGCCGCGACCAATCACAAGCCGTGAAGCATTCGAAAGGTCTTTCAAGCGCCATTTTTAGGAACGGAAGATGCCGGTTACTACCAGGGTGCGTCAGAGGGTGAGTATATCAATTTTTTTTATTTTAATTCTTTATTTTACACGTAAATATGGATCCCAGGGCCTGAAGAGCGTTTTCTCTCCTTCAGACCCTGGGAAACATAGTATCCCATTGCACTGCATTGGGTTTCGCGTTTCGGCTGACCCCGACCCCGACTTTTTTATAGGATCGGCCGATTTCACTCGACCCGACTTTTGAGAAAGTCGGGTTTCGTGAAACCCGACCCGATCCTATAACAATAAAAGTCGCTCAACCCTACCCAAGAACATGCAATACTGTATAAGTGAGCAGTATGATACCGATAAACTTTTGATTAATTTTTTGGAGGGTTATATACCAACAAAATGTACTCTAAGGAAGACTGATTAAATTCACACAAATTTTTGAATGCTTTTATGAATTGTTATATACCACTGAAATGTATTGCAGAACACATAATAATTTTTGGATGAGTAATTGAATCCAGATACATTTTTAACATTTTTCTTAGAGGGTTATAAATCACATAAATCTAACAAACAGACAACAAAATAGTGTGTGGGTGATTAATTTAACCATTCCAAATTTGTTAATGTTTTTTTTTAGTTTTACACACCACAGTAATAAACCAATAACCATCTTAAACTGTATAGATGACTAATTTAATCCAGAAAAAACATTTGTAACATATAGTAAATATTTTGAAAGTGTAGTTTATGTACTTCTACACTCATAAAGGCTTTGCATAAAGTTGAAAGAAAGGAAAAAATTATAAGGATGGTCATCCATAGAGCCATGAAAGGCAACAACTGTCAAAGAGAAAATGGACCCTAAAATATGTTGTGCTTTTTCTCCTGAAAACACCAGGGCCGATGCTGCCAGGTGTCAGTTGTCATATACAGCTGACACCTGCAGAAATCGCTGCCTCTGGGCGGCGCTATTCTCTTTGTCTTCAGAGCCATGAAAAAGCGGCACTGAGGATTAAGGTTCCTTAACCACAGCTGTTAAAAGGTGTATCATCTGTCGTTAAGGGGTTGAAGAGTAGTTGCTGTACTCCTACACTCATAAAGGCTTTGCACAAAGTACAAAGCCAGGAGCAAATTATAATGACTGTCATCCATAGACCCCTGAAAGGCATCAACTGGCAGACCTCATTTAAAATTTTTTAAAGTGTAGTTGCTCTACTCCTACACTCATAAAGGCACAAAGTGGAAATCCAGCAGAAAATTATAAGGAGGATAATACATAAATCCTCTTCAGGTGTCCAGTTCTTCTTCTCCTTCCTTGGAAAGCTGGGGGGACTGCCTTCACCTGCTTCCTGGAGATCGATTCCCAAGTACCTGGGCTGTAAGTGACCTGGCTTCCGGTAATGCTGGAGCCTCCGACATATAGAAATGGGCAACAGCCCCTATGTTATCTACACCATCGGCTGCTCCAGCATAGGAGGTGGGAAACTCCAAGGACATTACGTTCTCTCAGGGGTGGTAATAGCCCTGTCTCAATCTACCTCAAGGAGCCTCTCCTAGACTTGTTCAAAACACAAGAAGGGTATATCCTGCTCCCTTTCCTCTGGGATAATATCCACTGCATATCAGCTATGTTGACCCTCCATTTTGAAGAATGTGACCCTGGTTCCAGCCATCAGCTCTTGCAGCCTTCGAGGCAAGTGTTCCGTCTCTATTGCCCGTTGGTTGAACGAGATGTCATGATGGGTCCCAAACTCTTCAATAGACGCCCTTCTCCGCTGATGGTCATAAGTAGTGATCACCCCCTGGGATGCCAAGTCTTGGTACCTTGCAGCTACTGGCCCTATTACATTTCCCCAGACCTGGTCCTGGCTTGCCCTCCTTTTCTCTTCTGACCAGCCCAGACCCCACAGTTTGCTTACTAGTTCCTGGATCCTAGCACTCTTGTCCGCAGTCCACAAGAACCCCAGTGGTAAAGGATGCTGCCTGGGTTCAAGCTTTAGTGGTTCTGGGAAATCGTCCAGATCCAAACCACAGGTTCCTGCCATCTCTGCTGTTGCACAAGCTACCTCTGGCTCCAATATTCAGTCCTTCATAAGTCTCGCTTGGGTCTGTCATCTTTGTCGCCCACTAAACACGTTACACTGTATGGGACTAATTGAATGGAGCAAAAAATGTTAACACTTTTTTGTAGTATTAAATATCACAGAAATGTACCCCAGACCACGGAATAGTGTATGGGTGAGAAATGTAATCCAGCCAATTATTTTAGTGTTTGTTTGAAGTATTAGTTATCACAAAAATGTACTTCATACCATGGAATAGTGTATACGTTAGAAATGTAATCCAGAAACTTTTTGAAATGCTTTTTGGAGTGTTAGATATCACAAAAAAGTACCCCAGACCATTAAATAATGTATGACTGATAAATTTAACTCTGAAAAACTTTTTAACACTTTTTGTACAGTTTTATAGATCACAGAAATGTACCCCACACCAGGGAATACTGTATGGGTGAGACATTTAACCTTGCCAAATTTTAAATGCTTTTTTGGAGTGTTATGTGAAAATAAAAATTTACCCCAAAACACAGAACAGTGCAAGGGTAAGAAATTTAACCCAGGAAAATTTTTCAACAATTTTTGGGAGTGTTACATAACAAAAAAGTAACATAAAGTACGTAATACTCGACGGATCAAAATATATCAAAAATGTTTACCCCCAAAAAAAATTGCAGCTATATATTTGGTAACAGATTGCACAGCCCTAATCCCTGTCTACAGAATGTAGTCAGACACTTTTCCTGCTCTTACAACATTCTTTCCCTCCCTTCACTAAATGCATAACTTATGTGATAAAGACAAAAAAGAGAAGGATTAGCCCTGACAAGGGCTCTTCGTATGATGTGGTACAGCTTCAGCACCAGAATCAACAATATAGGACTCTGATTTGTTATACTGTTCAAACAAAGGCCGACAAGCACTCTCTCCCTCCAATACGAAGTGTCACAGAGCTGTGCTTAGCATAGTGAAATGATCATGCTTGCCGAGGTCTGTTGCAATGACACAAGTGAAACGAGTTACTCATTATGTGTGCATGTGTTACTACCTTCCTTATACATCTTTACTGGTGGTCACTTGCTGTTTGATGACATATAACTCAAGAAAAAACAGTTCAGTCAAAGAAAGTTTTGTTACTCTAATGTACAAAAATAAGCTTTAGTTTGCTGAACAAACTGAAGAACATTATATAAAGTTGGTAGCAATTACATGATTAAGCAGATAAGCATTCTGTGTTTAATGAAGATATGACTGGTTTGGGCACTAAATATTTTAATCAAATCTATATCCTGCCTGAAGCCATCCTCAGTGCAGTATGCATACCCCAACCTGTCAAACAAGCCCAGTATTCTTTCCATAGCCCTTCAATGACTAGTTTACACATCTTCTCCATTCCTATCTTCTTCTTTGCTGATTCAGGATCTCCACACACCCTTGACGCTACCTTCCTGGAGTCCAAGCTCTATATAATGTATGAACTGAGGTCTCTTATCCACCTCCGTGGGCACCAAGGATCTTCTGTTCGCATCTTGGGTTGAATCAGCTAATGTTATATTTTTGTTACTTTCTCAATATCTCTGCTTCTTCTTCTTGACCCACACACACTATGTGGCCTGACAGCTCCGCCTCATCTCATTGAGAGCTCACTACTGAATTTAATTGAGAACTTTCTAGCAAGCCTCTCTTTGTTACTTCAGGCTCCCCCTGTTGCAGGACATGGAATACCAAATAACCAAAGGTCTCAAGCTAAAATGGTTTATGGGGACACTTACAAAAGTCCCATTAGGATGTGTACCACACTATGAATTTTAAGCTGATCCTACTGAACGACATTGCCGCCACAAAGGTCATACAGAAATAATTTGCTCCATGTAGCTGCTACATTGCAGAATCATACAAGTAAATTTAGTCACACTGCTATGCCAAGTGTACTGAAACCAGCAGGTCACAAAAAAACAGAACTTGGCCACATAGCACCCTATATACAGTATAATGACACCACAGCTCCCTATAAAGAGTATGATGGCCACTTATCTTCCTTATATCGGGTATGATGGCCCCATGGCCCCTATATACACTATAATGGCCATATTGCTATCCTATACACAGTAGGATGTCCCCACAGCTTCTCTGTATACTGTCTGATAGCCACATCCTACAGTCTTTTAAATTTAATTATTTCTTTAGAATAACGCAGTCTCTGACAACTGAGAGTTTTACTTGATTACACAGTTTGTGAGACCAGATACAGTCCCTTTAAGATGTCAAACAATCCTTTGCTGGAGGTAAGGTACCCTCCAACACATTGGGGCCATTTAATAGGTGAAAAGACAAAATGGGCGTGTGATGGTGTGATATGCTATGTGAGTATCAATTTTGTGCATATTTATATTTTACTTATTTTCATGGTGTTCTCTTGTAGAAGGAGTTATTTTCTAATTGATGAATGGCTGTTGCTGCCATCTGATATCAGATAGAGACACGGGGGCCTTCCTGACAATCGCTGACCCTCTTGTGGTTCGACCCGAGGCAATTCACCAGGGCCTGGGAATTCCCATTGTCCTGACAGGGGGTGTCCGCAAATATATACAGCAAGCTTTGGTACATTTGGATTATGGTTGTGGAGAAAAACTGTGTTGGATTGGAGTTATGGGAGGACTTCCTACAGATAGCCTCCTTGGAAATGACATTGAGGAGTTACAAAGTCATTTTGTGGGAGCAGAAGGTCCGTGGGCCTCTCACTCTTCTGAAAGAACAATTGGAGGGAGATATCGCAGATACCGGAACGCCCATCATTCCCTACGTTCTAGAGTTCAGAGACTGTCTCGCCCAGTTAGCTACCTTGGCTAATGAACATCAGCGAACGGCCCAGTCCAGTCAAAAAGCCTGGTATGACCATAAAGCCAGGACCCGGGAATTTATAGACAAGTGCATATGATTATTGCAACCCCTGCCACTGTACAAGGAACTATAAACTATTGAGCAATGTGGTCTAAAGTGAGCAGGCCAGAGGTCTGTGTAGACCTCATAGCGTGCTCACTTATTATGAGGGGGGAGAGGTTGTGATGGTGTGATATGCTATGTGGGTATCATTTTTGTGTATATTTCTATTTTACTTATTTTCATGGTGTTCTCTTGCAGAAGGAGTTATTTTCTAATTGATGAATGGCTGTTGCTGCCATCTGATATCAGCCCCCACAGTACTGTATTGTTTGCTAATATGCCCTTGACATGTTGACCTAGTTTGTTGAAACAATGAGCCCCTGAGACCTTCCCCCTCCTGACCTGTGAATGAGGAGGGAGACTTTTAAAATATCACGGAGATGAGACACAGATCAGTCCTGTGTGGAATTATGATGTGCTCACAGCATCTCAGAGAAAAAGAAGAGTATATGGACTATGCTATCCTCTGTCTGCTGGATTGTTGGACCTTTATCCTGTTACTGAACTGCATTCGTGTTCTGGACTATTTTATCCTTTGTGTGGTGGATCGTATATGGTCCTTTCGTATTTTTGCCTAAATAAAGGTCTTGGGATTGTTCACTCTTCACTGGCTCTGTTGATTGTGTGGTACCGGAGAAGGACCCCGTGACAGGGCGCAACAAAAATAAATATAATAACTATGTCTTTGCTGACTTTAAGATGTCATACCTATCTTCGATCTGCATAGGACAAGGACAGTTTACTTTTCATTAAACATCAACTGTCCTAATCAGTATAACAGAAACAACAGCTCACCATTTGTGAGGCTAACCAATAGCATTAGGGACCAACAAGACAAACTTCTTAAACAGTTCAGTTAACACATGACAAGACTCATGTTCTCATTATTGTTACCACCTGATTCCTTTCCTATCTAGTGCTTCTGTAAAAATGATTTTCACTCCTTTACAACAGTACTTGTAGTGTGAAACTGCCTTAAACAGGAACTGAACAGTTCCTAAACACAGAGCAAAGCAACTGCTACATGTCAGAATCCAACAAGCTCGTATACAGTGACGATAAACTGATGAGACTAAAAATACCTTTAAATCTATGATTGTCTCTATGTGACTGCAGACTGCCAAATCATGACAGCTTATGATCTACAC